>NC_061088.1:3739670-3759670 GCF_015104395.2 Macrobrachium nipponense | reverse complement strand
TTGTGCTTTATACACGTTGAATGACATACGTATGAGAGAGAGAGAGAGAGAGAGAGAGAGAGAGAGAGAGAGAGAGAGAGAGAGAGAGAGAGAGACGTCTTCCTTTTCCTCATGCAGGGAGACTTTGAAATAATAATGAAAATATTTCGAGAGAAAATAACACTTCCCTGGCGTAGTAGTAGTTTGGAAGGGTTTTCTACGCTTCAATTAACGCTTCTCTGATCATCCAGAAAGACACCTTTGTCAACTTCCTTTGTATTTAGGAAAACGAAATTTTCCCCTTCTGTCGTTTGGAAAGATGAAAAAATATAAAATAAGTATGAAAAGAGGGGATAGATAGATGTTTGCATTTCTCGTGCGAAAGGAAAGAGGTTCCCTTTGTAAAATCTTTGGCAAAAAGGTAAACAATCGTTTTAGATGCGTGGATCCGGAATTCTTCTTCTTCTTCTTCTTCTCCTCTTTGAAAAGGATCCTCAGGCAATGAAAAGAGTCTTTTCCAAGACTTTTCTCTCTCACCTTTTGTGTAAACATACATTTCCTCTGCTCTCTCTCTCTCTCTCTCTCTCTCTCTCTCTCTCTCTCTCTCTGTTCACAAGCTAAAAAGGCATTCACAAAAGATGACAGCCGATAAGGAGATGACAGACGATGCTGTTGCCTCGTCTTGTCAAAAATGAAAAATAAAAAATATGTCCCAAGATATTATATTTGCGCCTCTCGTCATTCGTAATGAGCATCATCTCTGTCTACCTTAAAGAGGAAGGAATCTTAGGGCTGGAAGGATTTCTAATCAAACAAAAGACTCTGGAAGAGTGCAAAAACAGTAGATTCTGGAAGACGACGAAGTTGTCAACAAAAGCCCCTGGAAGACTAAAAAAAAAAAAAAAAAAAAAAAAAAAAAAAAAAAAAAAAAAATTGAAGACTGCTAATCAAACAAAAGTAGTTTTTAGATTAACCTGACTGAATTACATAAGCAGTTATGTCTTCCTTTAGAAGGACGTAAATAGATAAGATTTACTGTACGTAGTAATATGTTTGTGCATTTACATAAACGAACGAAATTAAAGAATAAAATGGAATAATATCCGCTTGCAAGAGCTTCATCCCATTACAAAATACTGTTTTTTTTGTTGAAAATTAAGGAATAAGTGAAATGATATCCTCTTTCAATAATTTTATGATTTCCAAAAATATTTTTAAAATAAAACTAAGTATCGCGCGAAATGATACTTCTAATATTCACAAATCATCATCATGATTAGTCTTCCATCCAAGAGATGACTGGTTTAAGGAAATTATTAAATTCATCTCTTTTCCATTTCCCAAACTGATATTGAATTGTAGAGACTCCACCTGACTCTCTCTCTCTCTCTCTCTCTCTCTCTCTCTCTCTCTCTCTCTCTCTCTCTCTCCCCAGATCTGCACACTGATGGGAAAGAGGAAAAATAGACAAGAAAGACAAAGTCTGCACCCTTTTGAAAAGAGGGAATTGCAGATTCGGAGAAAGATGTTACTACAAACATCCCAAGATATGTCACAACTATGAAATCTATGGTAAATGTGCATACCTAGACGGCTATGAGGATGATTGCAGAGATCTACATCCAAAAATATGCAAAAACCTAAAAGAAGGAAAAGGATGTAAGTTCGACAAAAAATTTAAATATATGCACCATGTAGCCATGAATCAAAATCAATTAAATAATCACTTAAATAATAAAATCCAAAATAAAAAAGAAACAAATAAAAAGAGGAACAATGAACAGGTGAAGGAAAAAAGCAAGCCATCACCACGATATGGAGTGTCAGCTAAAGAATTTCCAAGACTTCAGCTCCAAGCTACTACAGCTCAGAGATAAATACTGTATGTACGATGCTAGGGGATATTGCAGATACGGAGAAAATTGCAGATTCAGACACAAAATGAATAATTATGATAAAGGAAGATCAAATATTATGGAAAAGTTGGATTTTTCATGCAGAGAATTTCTGGAAATGAAGAAAAGATCAACATACCAGAACAGGAAAGAGACGTGGGAAAATCCTTATTATTACTCATATTAAATGAAGGAGATAACACGCAAACCATCATAGTGATGAATGCGCAGGGTTTAGTTACGAGTAACTCAAAAAGAAAAATAGAGCACTAAGAAGAACTAACCCAAATTGAAAAGAAAATAGATATAATGAATATAAATGAAACCTGGTATTCCCACGAGACTGGTAATGACGATCAAATAAAAGGGTTCCAAACTTATAGATCAGATAGAAAAAATAGGAATCAAGGGGAACCGCGATATATGGGAAAGACAAAAAACAAGGAAAAATATATGAGGAATATAGTAACTCAGAATGTGAACTAATAGCAGTAGAATTTGAATCTGAAAAATTAGTGAACATAGTAATATATAGAACCCCTAATACTAAAGAGTTTGAACACATAATAAAAAAATTAGATGATATATGTAGAAATCACAAGGACTGGACTATTCTCCTATCCGGAGACTTTAATAAACCGATCTATTACGAACCGCACAGTTTTCCCCCAGTGTTCCTTTTTCAATTAAATTGACAGCATAACAAAGGCCAGAGCCTCCCTCGCCGGCAATGAATTTCCATTCGAAAAATATCGAACCTTAATCAGTGGGGCAAATTACTCCTATGGCCGAATATGCTTTTATGGGCAAAGAGTAATTAAAATCAGAGCTAAAGCAATTAAAGCAGATTCTCTCTCTCTCTCTCTCTCTCTCTCTCTCTCTCTCTCTCTGATATATGTAGAAATCACAAGGACTGGACTATTCTCCTATCTGGAGACTTCAACTTTCCTTTCGTAGACTGGAAAGAACGAATAGGAGATTGGGGTTGTATTCATACATATAAAAAAGAGAGTAATAGTAGTGCAGCAGATAAGAGGTAATTCGAAAAGCTATTAGATATGCTACTAGAATACAACATTCAACAAATAAATCACCTGCCAACAAGAAAGGAAAATACTTTAGACCTAGTATTGGTGAACGAGGTGAAATCCCCCCATGTTCAAAGAAATAATAGTTTATAATGCGAGTAAGTTTCAGACCATAATGTTCATAGAATTAACTGTTCATTACCCCAACAAAGCAAGTGAAAACAGAGATAAGCAAGAAATGAAAAAGTGGGAAGGATATGGAAAATACAAATTCTACAGTAAAAATATAAAATGGTCAGAAATAAATGAAGAATTAAACAAAGATTGGGATAACATTTTCGTAAGTGATGATATAAAGGTAAATACGGAGATATTATATAAAATATTAGAGAAAATAGTGGATAAATATATACCGAAGAAGAAAAGTAAACATCAGTCATGCATACCAAGAGAGAAGGATCTTGTTCCAGAAAATCAGAAAGTGGAAAAAAGGTCTTGCAAAAGAAAAAAATTGGATGGAAAGTGATCAAACTAAAAAGTAAGATAGAAAATGCAGAACAAAAGATTATACAATCAAAAGAAAATGAAGAAAAGGGACTTGGAAGAAAAAACCCTAGTAAATATCAAGCAAAATCCCAAACTATTGTACACGTATGCAAAAAAGACGAATAAAAAGAAGAATAGAAATATGGCCCTCTGAGAATTGAAGGGAGATTAACGAATGAAAAAAAGAAATATGCAACATATTGGCAGAACGATATAAGAGAGAATTCACCCCTAGAATTGATAATGAAGATAATGATATAGAAGTAAGGGATAAAAATAATGAATATTTAGCAAACATAGATATTAATGAAGCTGATATTGTGCAGGCTATTAATAAAATTAAAAATGGAGCTGCAGCTGGGCCTGATGGTATCCCTGCTATTTTGTTAAAGAAAGTAGTTCATTCTATCGCAAAGCCACTTGCAATATTATTAAGACAGAGTTGTAGATACAGGCAAGATTTATGATGAGCACAAATTAGCATATATTACCCCTACTTTCAAAAGTGGATCAAGACTAGAGGCAAGTAATTATAGGCCTGTGAGTCTAACATCACATATTATGAAAGGGTAATGAAGAAAAATATTATGAAACATTTAATATAAAATAATTTGTTTAATATAGGACACCATGGTTTTGTACCCGGAAAAAGTACACAAACCCAACTGTTAGTCCACCGTGAGAACATATAAAAAAAATATGAAAAGCGGAAATGAAACAGATGTGGTTTATCTAGACTGCAAAAGCTTTTGACAAGGTAGATCATAATATTAGCGAAGAAAATTAGAAAACATAATATAGTGGATAAAGTAGGAAGACGGTTAAAAGAATTTTTTACAACAGAAAACAGATAATTATTGCAAACAATGAGAAATCGGATGAAGCCAAGGTAATATCCGGTGTGCCACAAGGTACGGTGTTAGCTGCATTACTGTTTGTTATTATGATTGCAGACATAGACAGTAATGTTCAGGACTCGGTAGTGAGTAGTTTCGCCGATGACACAAGAATAAGTAGAGAAATTACTTGTGATGAAGATAGGAACGCTCTACAAAGAGACCTTAACAAAGTATATGATTGGGCATAGGTAAATAGGATGGTATGTTTAACTGATAAATTTGAATCAATAAACTATGGAGACAGAGAAGGAAAGCTATATGCATATAGGGGACCTAATAATGAGACAATCACAAATAAGGAAGCAGTTAAAGACCTTGGTGTGATGTTGAATAGGAACATGTTATGCAATGATCAAATAGCAATTCTATTTGGCAAAATGTAAAGCAAAAATGGGAATGTTGTTACGGCACTTCAAAACAAGAAAAGCTGAACACATGATTACGCTTTATAAAACATATGTTCGTAGTCCAGTTGAATATTGCAATATGATATGGTACCCACACTATCAAAAGGATATTGCACAAATAGAGAGTGTACAAAGGTCCTTTACAGCTAGAATAGAAGAAGTTAAGGACCTTGACTACCGGGAAAGACTACAATACTTAAAATTATATAGTCTAGAAAGGAGAAGGAACGCTACATGATAATTCAGGCATGGAAACAGATAGAAGAAATTGCTGAAAACATCATGGAGCTAAAAATATCAGAAAGAGCAAGCAGAGGTAGATTAATAGTGCCCAAAACTATACCAGGAAAATAAGGAAAGGACACAGGACATTAATTCACTACGCACCAGCATCGACAATGCAGCGTGTATTCAATGCGTTGCCAGCCCATCTGAGGAATATATCAGGAGTGAGCGTAGATGTGTTTAAGAATAAGCTCGACAAATATCTAAGCTGCATCCCAGACCATCCAAGATTGGAAGATGCAAAATATACCGGAAGATGCACTAGCAACTCTCTGGTAGACATTAGAAGTGCCTCACACTGAGGGACCCCGGGCAACCCGAAGAAGATGTAAGGTCTGTAAGGTAAGGTCACTCTGTCTAGCTCTCTCTTTCTCCCTCTTTCTTTGCCATGCGTGCCTCTCTCTCTTTCTCTTTGCCATGCTTACCCTTCTCTCTCTCTCTCTCTCTTTTTACCATGCGTACCCTTCTCTCTCTCATCCTGTCTAGCTTTCTCTTTGTCTCTCTCTATCTCTTTGCCATGCTTACCCTTCTCTCTCTGTCTGGCTCTCTCTCTTTTTCACTCTCTCACTTTGTCTCTCTCTCTCTCTTTCTCTCTCTCTCTCTATTTTTGCCATGAATACCCTTCTCTCTCTCACTGTCTAGCTCTGTCTTTCTCTCCTCTCTCTCTCTCTATCTCTATGCCATGCCTACCCTTCTCTCTCTCAATCTGGCTCTTTCTCTCTTTCACTCTCCCTCTCACTTTGTCTCTCTATATATTTTTACCATGCGTACCATTCTCTCTCTCACTCTGCCTAGCTCTGTCTTTCTCTATTTTTGCCATACGTACTATTCTCTCTAACTGTCTGGCTCTCTCTCTTTCAATCTCACTTTCTCTCTCTCTCTCTCTCTCTCTCTCTCTCTATTCTTACCATGCGTACCCTTCTCTCTCTCATTCTGTCTAGCCCTCTCTTTCTCTCTCTCTTTGCCATGCTTACCCTTCTCTCTCTCTCACGCTGTCTGGCTCTCTCTCTCCCTTTTTGTCATACGTGCCTCTCTCTCTCTCTCTTCTCTCTCTCTCTCTCTCTCTCTCTCTCTCTCTTTGTCATGCGTGCCTTTCTCTCTCTGTCTCTATTTTTGGTATACGTGCGGGTTTCTCTCTCTCTCTCTCCCATTATTTCCCATGTGATTCACACAGCGTCCCTCGATATGCAATCCTCAGGGTAAATTGGGGAGAAAGCCAGTCAGCTCTTGAATATTCTGGTTCCAGTAAATTACGAAATGAGGAAAGGGGAGAAAAAAGAGAAAAAAGAAAGAGAACTCGCTGGTGGAGTGGAAGACGATTACTGATTGGATGCGGAAGACGTTCTGATAGTATGGGCGTCCTTTTGTGAAGTGGCATATATGTTATCCTAAATGTAGTGATATATATATATATATATATATATATATATATATAATATATATATATATATATATATATATATATATATATATATATTATATATATATTTATATAAAGTCTCTTTTGTATCCATGGCTAAATAAATGAATCTTTCAGTCTCTCTCTTACAAAATACCAGAGATATAGCTAGTATATGGACTACAGAAGCTGGGAGATAGTGACGTAACTTAGTGGTAGGAAAAAGCAGCATATATATATATATATATATATATATATATATATATATATATATATATATATATATATATATATATATACTACATATACAGAGTAAATGATAAAGGGAAAATCAGTACCATGAAAATAAGAGATAATAAAAATGGAATTCCCATCATCAGATTTGTCGGACAAAAAAAAAAAGATAAATAAATAAATAAATAAATAAAAAAAGGAAGGAAGGTAGGTCAGGACACCTTACACCAAAATTTACTCTCCTCAGAGGAGGAAATGAATCGGAAACTCGAAGACAGCATCATCTTGCGATAACCCGAAGACGAAATGAATGGGAACATTCGTTTCCCTCTCTGGTTCCCTGTCGTCTGGACGGAAGGGAACAAACCATTTCTCTGTCCTTCGGCGGATCTTGCCTCGTAAAGTCCAGGATACCTCTTCAATATTGTGTCTGTCTTTTTATCTGTTCTTTAATCTATCGAATAATATTCTTCTGAAGATCATCTATGTTTGTTTGTTTGGTGTTTTTACGTTGCATGGAACCAGTATAGTTTTCAGCAACGGGACCAACAGCTTTACGTGACTTCCGAACCACGTCGAGAGCGAACTTCTATCACCAGAAATACACATCTCTGACCCCTCGGTGGAATGCCCGAGAATCGAACTAGCGACCACCGAGGTGGCAGGCCAAGACCAAACCGACCACGCCACTGAGGCGCTGGGGTAATTAACCCACCGTGGAATCATGACTTAAAGATGATGCGTAGTCGGTAATAAGTGACGTATCTTCACAATGAAACGGGAAAAAGGCAATAGGATGAGTGCTAGAATTTACTTTACTATGAAACACTCGTGCCTTTAAAAGAATCTCATTTACTTTACTATGAAACAGACAAAAAAAGGCAACAGTATAATTGCAAGGAAATATGAAAAAATGGCTTACTTGATTTATCTCGCGCCTTTAAATAAGAATTTCCCAAGTACAATTTCCTCTTTGCTTCTTCAAGCTCGCAGGCCTCATTGAAGTCCGCAAAACTCGTTTTTATGAAAATTCCAGGAACGCGGAAGTGAAATTGATGAGCTTTTATCAGTTTTAACGGGAAACTCTTGAGCGCTGAATGATTCTAATCATACAAATTGTCCATTACTCCACCTCTCTCTCTCTCTCTCTCTCTCTCTCTCTCTCTCTCTCTCTCTCTCTCTCTCTCTCTCTCTCTTCTACCGAAATCTTGTCATTCATTCGCTGGTATTAAATGCTTTACTGAACAACCGTTAGCTCAGACGTTTATCAGTGACAAAAAAGATATTAATTTTAATTGACGCTGCTTCAGTTTCATAGACCTGAATTGAATATAGAATTTAGGCCAAAGGCCAAGAACTGGGAACAATGGGGTTAGTCAGCGCTGCAACGGATATTGACAGTAAAATGTTTGAAAGGTTAACAGGAGGAAAACCTCAAAGCAGTTGCACGATGAATCATTTCTTAAGAGAGGGTGGAAAGACGGGAAGGTGGCGAATATGCAAGGAAGTACAGTGAAAGAAATGAAAGGGGGTTGCAGCTAGGGGTCGAAGGGACGCTGCAAAGAACAAAGTAATGCCTACAGTGCACCGCGTGAAGTAAACTGATAACACAGTTCCCCCAACTTTTCCTGGGAGGCAAGTTGATCAGAAGGTGATAAGGCTGCACGTCACCAAGTGAGTGGGTGATTTGCGTATACGTAGAGGAAGGGGTGGTGTGGGGGATGGGGGGGGGGGGGGTGTGGAGAGTGGATTAATAAGCTGAAGGAGTAGATGGGAGAGCAGAGATAACGGAGCTTAATTAGGAGAGGTTGAGGAGGCTGATGGCTGGGATTGATAAAACGGAGACTTGGCAGAGTAGCGATACCATCTTGTATTAGATCTCGGGTTAAGTGGGGAGGGAGGTCAGCTCTGCCTCCAAGATGAATTCGATGCTTATCATAAGAGGTTAAGATCAATACTTATTAAAAGACTAAACTACGTTCTTATTAAAAGATTGCGACTAATACTGATGAAGAGATTCACATCAATACTTATTAAAAGATTAGGATCAATAATCATTATTGAAAAGGTAAAGATCAAAATTTATTAAAATATTAAGATTTTAAAATAACAAAATGTCCTTAAAAGATTGCGACTACTATTGATGAAGAGATTCAGATCGATACTTATGAAAAGATTAGGACCACATATTACTAAAAAGGTTAAGATCTACATTTATTAAAATATTAATATCTTAAAAGAACAAAGTGTACGTAAATGCCATTAAAAGACTAAACGAAAACCCATTGATGAGGTCACTCAGCGGTTGAAAATAATGTTGGAACAATTGTGAAGAGAGTGTGGGAAGTAAGATGGAGGATAGAGAATACGACCGGAGGTAGAGTAAAAGGGATGGGATGGGTTGCAGCTAGGGGCCGTAGGGACGCTGAGAAGAACCTAAAGTAATGCTTACAGTGCACCAAGTGAGGTACATTGACGACACTACTCCCCTACGGGGCTTAGAAAGAACAGCGATGCTGCATAGATCACACAACACAATTATCACCCAAAAACTGGATTAAAAAAAAAAAAAACTCACACACATAAAAGAAAAAAAGTTTAACAGTGGCTATTGTAGTCCCTAAAAAACCCATGTTACCATGTTTAAAAATGCACCTGATTTTTCTTTAATTATTCCGAAAAAAATTCTATTTTACAACACGATGCTGTCAATTGTTTTTTTTTTTCATTCGTTCAAAAGGACACCGTTTTTTTGGGGGAGGGGGAGGCCTGGTGGGTGGGGGGGGTGGGGGGCGTGGCTAGCAATTGAGCTGAATTCAGTGATGGGACGTATAAGAGTGACATAAAAAACTGGACAAAAAGATATGCAAATGAAGCAGCCTGTTGCCAACAGTGAATAGAACGCGTGTCAAGTCGTTATTGAGAAAATAAAATAAAAAAACCCAGTTGATTTTTATATGAAGAACTGAAAAAATATATAAATGCATTTCCTACAAGTACACTGGAAAAATTCCTTATGATCCACCATTATTGAGGTGTCAATCATTTGCATGTGACCAGTCAAATGTTTGTAAAACTGGATGCAAAAGTCTGATTATATTGAAAGATATGTTTTTGAATAAAATGTCTGATTAAATTGAAAGATATCTCTTTGAATAAAACGCCTGATTATATTAAATATGTCTTTGAATAAAATGTCTGATTACATTCAAAGATATGTCTTTGAATAAAATGTCTTATTAAATTGAAAGATATATTTTTGAATAAAATGTCTTATTAAATTGAGATATATCTTTGAATAAAACGCCTGATTATATTAAATCTGTCTTTGATAAAATGTCTGATTAAATTGAAAGATATATCTCTGAATAAAATTTCTTATTAAATTGAAAGATATATCTTTGAATTAAAAACCCTCCTTAATTATTAAATTAAATGTTTTCTTTGATAAAAATGTCTGATTACAATTGAAAAGATTATGTTCTTTTGAATAAAACGCCTGATCATATTAAAATATGTCTTTGAATAAAATATCTGATTAAATTTAAAGATATCTCTTTGAATAAAATGTCTTATTAAATTGAAAGATATGTCTTTGTAATAAAACGCCTGATCATATTAAATGTCTTTGAATAAAATGTCTTATTAAATTGAAAGATGTCTTTGACAAAAATGTTTGATTAAATTGAAAGATATATCTTTGAATAAAAGGTCTTATTTGATTGAAAGATATGACTTTGAATAAAATGTTTGATAAATTGAAAGATGTCTGAAAAAATGTCTGATTAAATTGAAAGATGTCTGAAAAAATGTCTGATTAAATTGGAAGATATGTCTATGAATAAAATGTCTTATTAAGTTGAAAGATGTCTTTGAATAAAAAGTCTGATTAAGTTGAAAGATGTCTTTGAAAAAAAAAAGACTTATTAAACTGAAAGATGTCTTTGAAAAAAAGTGTCTGATTAAATTGAAAGATATATCTTGGAATAAAATGTTTGATTAAATTGAAAGTTTTGTCTTTGATTAAAAAGTCTGAATAAATTGAAAGAAATGCATTTGAATTCTGATTAAATTGAAAGAAATGATTTGAATTCTGATTAAATTAAAAGAAATGTCTTTGAATTCTGATTGAAAGAAATATCTTTGAATTCTGATTAAATTGAAAGAATTGTCTTTGAATTATGATTAAATGAAAGACATATATTTTTGAATAAAATGACTGATTAAATTGAAAGATGTATCTGTCAATAGACAATATGTGAATCAATTCCTTACACAGTAGGACTGCAGGAGAATATGATTGGAGGATAGATGAAGATTCCTTTGAAGGAATAGAGATTGAATATCGTTATTACATTATTAACATCATTTAACTATGATTAAAAACATGAAGGATATGATAAACGCATACAGAAATTACTTAATAGAAACTGAGTTTAAAGGAAATTTAAATCCTATCAGATTTCCCAATATTACGAGACATTGGTTGTTGATGATACATTCAGTTTAGCTTTATATAAAATTACACATATATAATTAGTTATACAGATGGAAAGATTGATATATGCACTGCCAAAAAAAAAAAAACTTATAATTTCTTTCCCAATTTAATTCTCTCTCTCTCTCTCTCTCTCTCTCTCTCTCTCTCTCTCTCTCTCTCTCTCTCTCTCTCAGCCTATGTTACGCTTACATGGACAAAAAAAAAAAAAATAAAATAAAAAAGCAAAAAAGAAAAGAAACCACCCAGAAACATTTTCGTGACTCCATCTGGTCTTAGCGACAAAAAGACGACCCCCTCCCCCTCCCCCAGGCCCTACCCCATCAACATCCCCCCCCCAAAAAAAAAAAAAAAAAAAATCCCGAAGACAAAACTGGAGGCTATGTGACCCCGAAGAGAGAGAGAGAGAGAGAGAGAGAGAGAGAGAGAGAGAGAGTCCTTTAATTGCTTTCTGCAGGAAACGAAAATTCGCATCCTCAGGATACGAGGTCCTATGAGGAATAGGAGGAAATGTCAAAAGTTGTCAGGGCGGGATATCCTTCTCTCTCACTCGACTAGAAAGAAATAAAAGAAGTGGAATGGATTAGTTACGGACGGTTACACGCTTGTGCGTCTCTCTCTCTCTCTCTTCATTCGTATGAAATTTCTCTCTCGTCTCTCTCTCTCCCTCTCTCTTCATTTGCATGAAATTTTCTCTCTCTCTCTCTCATCTATTGAAATTTTCTCTCTCTCTCTCTCTCTCTTGTTGTCTACTCTCTTCTCTCTCTCTCTCTTCTCTCTCCTCTCCTTCGTATTTGAAATTCTCTCTCTCTCTCTCTTTATCTCTCTCCTCTCTCTCTCTCTCTCTCTCTCGCTCTCTCTCTCTCTCATTCGTATGAAATCTCTCTCTCTCTCTCTCTCTCTCTCTCACAAATCTCTCTCTCTCTCTCTCTCTCTCTCCTCTTCTCTCATCTATATATATAATAAATATGATATATTATATATATATACTATTATATAATATTAAATTATATATATATAAATGTATATATTCGTAGCTTAATGCATGTACCTATATGCATCACGGTGATGTGATAAAAATTCATTAATATGGCTACGTGCTTCAAACTTTCGACTATTCTTTTATGTCTCGAGAAAGAATGTGGAGAATAGAGTCCTTGGAACCAATGACAAGTCTCTGAAGAGAATTAAATGTCGCGATACAAAGGCGAGACGTCATTGGAGACACACAAAGACATGGCTGGGAATAATGACGAAAATGTCAGTCATTACAGTAATTTAACCACAGGATAATACCTCGACAAAGTCTCTCTCTCTCATCTCTCTCTCTCTCTCTCTCTCTCTCTCTGTTTGTCTGTCACTTGTCGTCTTCATTTCTCTCTTTTCCACTCTTATTTATACCGTAAACTCTCTCTCTCTCTCTGTTTGTCTGTCTACTTGTCGTCTTTATTTCTCTCTTTTTTCCACTCTTTATTTTTACGAAATCTCTCTCTCTCTCTCTTGCCTCCTACTCCACTCAAAAAAAAAAAAAAAAAAAAAAAAAAAAAAAAGTCTAAACGGAGCAGGCCTGATTCAAGATGGAGGTTCAGTTTGAGTCTAGACTTTTTTTTTTTTTTCGTCATTTCAAGATCAGGAAATAAAAGGTTATTATTTTCCGCTTCGTCCAGTGGGGTCAGCTTCCGTGTTTGCGGAACTAAATTGCTATTTGATTTATCCGAAAATGTCCATAAACAAATATCTCTCCCAATGGAGAAGTTTGAAGAGATTATTATTTTCCACCCATCCCTCATCGGGCTCTGAGAATTATGGTAGCCATTTGTGGATTGTATTTAGGGAGAGGACTGGAAATACACACATACGCACTAACATACATTGCAAGACACATGAAGATATATAATATATATGTATATATATATATATATATATATATATATTATATATATACCTATATATATAATAATTCCATAAACTTATTGGTGTGCTAATCAAGTTTATTATTATTATTATTATTATTATTATTATTATTATTATTATTATTATTAATGTGCTTAAAAGGACAACAGAACATGCTCAAGAGAGGGTCTACTTTCAAATTATAATTATTATTTATTTAAAAAAAAAAAAAAATTTTTTTTTTGGTCTATCACAGTCCTCCAATTCGACTGGGTGGTATTTATTGTGTGAGATTCCGGGTTGCATCCTGCCTCCTTAGGAGTCCATCACTTTTCTTACTATGTGCGCCGTTTCTAGGAACACACTTCTGCATGAGTCCTGGAGCTACTTCAGCCTCTAGTTTTTTCAGATTCCTTTTAGGGATCTTGGGATCGTGCCTAGTGCTCCTATGATTATGGGTACGATTTCCACTGGCATATCCCATATCCTTCTTATTTCTATTTTCAGGTCTTGATACTTATCCATTTTTTCCCTCTCTTTCTCTTCAACTCTGGTGTCACATGGTATTGCGCCATCAATGAGTAACAATAATTGAGACATCAATTATTATATTATTATTATTATTATTATTATTATTATTATTATTTTACTACTTCTACCATCAGTATATTACTGTGGACCTCAAAGAACATTACTTGTGCCCTCGTAATTGAAATTTCTACCCAATTATTATTATTATTATTATTATTATTATTACTATTATTTAAAAAAATCAGGAGCATAATACAGCCAAATTGCCCTAAACAACCCAAGCGCCTCTCTTGAAAGGCTATGGAACTCAAAGGATAATGTAAACTTCAACCAAATTCCATGTTATTGGTAGAATGAAATACCCAGACATGAAGAGACGAGACTAGAAATAATGATAAAATAAGAAGGTAGATAAAGTCATATAACAACAGCTCGGGCTCCCACGACTGATTTCGCCTTTTGGAATCGTTGATACCCGAGTTATGGATGGGAATGATTCCGAACGTTCCCGAGAAAAATACGAAGCTGGAATTCCAGGTTTTCACCACTACGTTCCCTGGAGCGTCGGAAGTGGCGGACACTGGAAAGGGTGAGAGAGAGAGAGAGAGAGAGAGAGAGAGACAGAGAGAGTGTGTAATAGTATTCCTTAACCTTATGGAGAGAGAGAGAGAGAGAGAGAGAGAGAGAGAGTGTGTAATAGTATTCCTTAACCTTGTGGAGAGAGAGATATTATTGTTCCTTAACCTGGTGGAGAGAGAGAGAGAGAGAGAGAGAGAGAGAGAGAGAGAGAGAGAGAGAGAGAGAGAGAGCTATTATTGTTCCTTACCTGGTGGACAGAGAGAGAGAGAGAGGAGAGAGAGAGAGAGAGAGAGAGAGAGAGAGAGACTTTTTATCATAGATTCCTTATGTCGAGGTCTCTGCTTCGAAATGGATATGAATTCCTTATTGCGTTTCATAAATCTTATTTGTAGGGCAATATTCCTGTTGAAGTTACCTGTTTTTTTGTACTTATCGCCACCGGCATACAATGTCAAAGCGCACGCTGCCACACAAATACGCACATATCAGACACATCAGTCCAATATTGTCGATTATATTTTTTGGATAGTTAATTCATTTGTAAATTTCAGTGATAGAACACACTCGAGTATATTTCAGAGAGAGAGAGAGAGAGAGAGAGAGAGAGAGAGAGAGAGAGAGAGAGAGAGAGAGAGAGAGATAATAAATACATTAAATTATTCTTGCTACATCTGTTTAATAAAGTAGAGTTCCCGGAAACTATATCCATAATGGTTGAAAGCAGAACACTAACTGGGAGCTTCCGGTTTAGCTCTCTCTCTCTCTCTCTCTCTCTCTCTCTCTCCTCTCTCTCCCATACATAAATACATAAATGATCACACGGACGGCCGTGCATAAAACTGCCACAGTAATCTCAAACAACCCCTTAGTGTACTTTAATATAAAACCTAGATTTAAAAGCACACACCTCTCTCTCTCTCTCGTTACTTAATGCTTAAAGTAGGCCATGTTTTCTCATTTGACAAAAATTGCCGTCCCATTCAGCATGATTATGATAGCTCTCTCTCTCTCTCTCTCTCTCTCTCTTTCATACACTTAGTGTTATAAAATAAAACTTCAAAATAAGACGCATCGAAAATATCGAGTCACAAGTACAAGTTAACTGTATCTTAGTTTAACCAGACCACGGAGCTGATGAACAGCTCTCCAAATAAAGCTAGTTTTTGCACTGAAAGTATTTTCGTCCCTTTAAGTGGGCTGGCCCGAAGAATGGAATATTTGTATGTGGCTAAGAACCAATTCATTACTTAGCAACAGGACCTACAGCTTATTGTGGGATCCGAACGACATAATATCGAGAAATGAACTTCTAATCATCAGAAATAAATTCCTCTGATACCGCGTTGGCAGAGCGGAGAAGCGAACTCGAAATACCAAATCGTTAGCCGAGCACGTAACCCACTCGTCCAACGATGAACTACAGTAAAGCGGAAACATATCTTAGTAATGTCAAGACACGTCGAAAATATCGGGATTTGCCTTTGGGCTGAACTTGGCCTTAGGTTAAACTAGAATCTATATCTGTTATTATTATCAATATTATTTATTTTAGTGTTTTGTGAAAGAAAACTATTCAGATGGCTTTGTCTCTCCGTCAGCACTTTTTTCTGTCCGCCCTCAGATCTTAAATACTACTGAGGCTAGAGGGCTGCAAATTGGTATGTTGATCATCCACCCTCCAATCATCAAACATACCAAATTGCAGCCCTCTAACCTCAGTAGTTTTAAAATTGGCCATGACCGTGCGATTGGCACCGATATAGGTCCACAACACAGGCAACCACCGGTAGGTGGCTGCATGTTTATAGGCTGCACAGAAAACTCGATTGCGCTTAAGAAACTTAGGGTTATTTTTTACTTAAGATTATATTATTATTATTATTAATATTATTATTATTATTAAAGGAAGGGAAAATCAGAGTGGATTAGAATACATAAAATCATTTTAAATGAGAAAGGAATAATTATACACCTTTCCTGTCAGATAAGGAGCCCTCTGAAGGTCTCAACCACCTGGTTTGCAACGAGGTTTTGAGATGAAGTTGCCAGCCCCAAACCCCTTCACCACCCTAACTACAACCTACCACCTTCGACTAACTACCATGTAAATGTGCAAGACATAAGGGTACCAAGACTCGCTGCTGGAGATTCATCTGTGAAAACGATTGACAACCAAATGGCATCATCTCCTGAGGAGGTCTATTTTACCGTCCAACCTCCTCAGCCTCAAGATAATCAGATAGGCCCCTGATCCCGTTGCTGAGGATAATCCTCCCTTGAGCGAGCGCCCCTTTCTATCCCTTTGAAGTCAACAGGATTTTCCCGAAAGGTTTAAGAGTTGGATGTATAATGTCGATCGATACATCGCCCGCTCTCTAAATTTTGATTGTGTTTTTTAGCTTGGATTAATGCAATAATGAGTGGCACGTGTTGAGATTCGTGTTGAGATTGACGCCACGGCTGCCTCATCTCTCGGATGTTTACGAATTTGCTGCTGAAAATAAGGAAGTTTCCAAAGATATCACTGGAATCAATCTTACGTTCCAAAGAGGGACTGACATTATTTTATACATTACCATCTTCACCAGCATTATGTATCCAAGTTGCCTATTAATATATTACATGCTGATCTCTCTCTCTCTCTCTCTCTCTCTCTCTCTCTCTCTCTCTCTCTTCTAAATCTTCGCTACATGTATTGTTCGTCATCATGTTTTTTGTATGGAAACATTATTTTTTATCTCAACTTCTAATCTCTCTCTCTCTCTCTCCTCTCTCTCTCTCTCGGTTATGTATATCAAGGGGATTCCAAAATATGTACATAATCTAGTGTCTGTATGGCAACGTTCCATTTTAATCAGCATTTCTGGAGATCTAAGGCAAATAGCTCTGAGTTGTACTCAGACGAGAGAGAGAGAGAGAGAGAGAGAGAGAGAGAGAGAGAGAGAGAGAGCCGCGTCTCTGCAATAAATAAGCAAGGACTCGAATGAGATTCATTCGTGGTGGAAAACTGGAGTTCCAATTCAAGAATGTGAGTTTGAGTTATTCTCTTCTCTCTCTCTCTCTCTCTCTCTCTGTTGTCTATCTATCTGTCTCCCATAAATCTTTCTTTAGTGTAGTGTTTATCATCATGACTATTTGTTCGTATAGTAATACGATATTTTCCCCTCTTTAAATTCAACTCACTCTCTCTCTCTCTCTCTCTCCTTCCTGTAATGTTTATCATGTAATTCATTTTGTGAGGTAACACGATACTTTCCCCCTTTTTAATTCAAGATAAGTTCCTCTCCATTTTCACTCTCTCTCTCTGTTCTTCAAGTGTTTGCCCCGAGTAATGTTTATCCTGCATTTATTGATAAAAACGTTTCCTCTTTTCCGTTATTTTTCCTCTCCTTCTTTTTCTTTTCTCTTTCCCTTTTCAACAAGGTTCTTCTCATGTCATTGACCTCCTTGCTTTTCTAAAGCACCCTCTTGTGGCGTCCCCCCCCCCTTCCTACTAAGCATACCCCTCTCTCTCTCTCTCTCTCTCTCTCTCTCTCTCTCGTTGTGACATGAGCTACATAATTCAACCCCCAACGCTCTCACACCAGGAGCTGAAGGGCCATTTCAAGGACGGACGGAGTAAGTCGTCAGGAAAATCTCTCTCTCTCTCTCGAACATACAAGCACTGCTGGCGGCCTATGAAAACCCACTCAGGCGAACCTTGTTCCTTTTTCCTTGGAATAATGAAAATATGGTTATTGGAGTATTTTTCCAGAGTTTTTATATTGAAAATGAATTTTTCAGTTGAATTTCTTAATAATTTTTGAAGAGTTATTATATTGAATGTGAGTTTTTCTGTTGGATTTCTTTATATTTTTTTAAGAGTTTTCCTTCTGAATGTGACTTTTCCAGTTAAATTATTGAATAAAAAGTGAAGACGAATCTGTTCAGTCACTGTGCTTACTTGGAGGTCCCAATTGTATAATTTTTCAGAAATACAGAATATAGATGTGTCTAAAATCTTAATGGGGTCAATGAAAAGCATTACGTAATATATATCACAACGAAAGCTTTAATTACATTTGTTTTCTCTCTCTCTCTCTCCCTCTGGAAAAAAAAATAAAGAATATTTCCTGAATAATATTCATCTATAAAAAGAATATTCCCTGGAATATATTAATCTAAAAAAAGATTATTTTCTGGAAAATATTCATCTATAAAAATAATATTTCCTGGAAAATATTCATCTAAAAAAAATAATATTTCCAGGAAAATATTTATCTAGGAAAAATAATATTTCCAGGAAAATATTCATCTATAAAATAAGGATATTTCCTGAAAAACATTCATCTATTAAAAAATGTCTCCTGGAAAATATTCATCTTTAAAAAAATGTCTCCTGGAAAATATTCATCTATAAAATAAGAATATTTCCTGGAAAATATTAATCCATAAAAAATAATATGTCCTGGAAAATATTTATCTATAAAAAATAATATTCCTGGAAAATATTAATCTTAAAAAAATATTCCCTGGAAAATATTTATCTGAAAAAAAAATTGAAAAAAAAAGGAGTCGAACAATGGTTGATAGAGTAGCATTATTACCCCTTCGTATTTCTTTAGGCCTAATACCGCGTCACCGCCTCAAGGTTATTTCCCTCATTAGAAATTCAAGGCCGCCATCTCGATTTAAAGTCCATTATTCTCTACCGAGCCTCATCTCGACCACCCACGTAGTATTTGGTAGCACTACGGACGGTGAATAAGGCAGCCTCATTTGTTTCTTCTCTCCATCCTCTACGCTATTCTTTTTTCTATCGTTATTCATTCACATTTTTCCTTTGTTGACTATCTTAGCCATTTGCTGAATGTATACACATTTGGCTGTTTATTTCTCCTAAGATTTGTACAGATTTTTCTTTAGTTTACTGTACTATCCATTTAGTAAGTTTATATGCACTAAAATGTATTTTGACTCATGATAGCATCCTTTATAAAGGTATATCAGCGTTGTGACACTTGTGAACAATACATTGCCATATGAATGTTCTACAAATTTGTCATATTTTTAATTCTCTATTATTTTCAGATTTTTCCAAAGCAATTTCTTTAGAGTTACAGAGAAGAAATTTGTTGGTGTCATTCATTTCAAAGTCTATTTCTTGTCTTAGGCAATACTGCTCTTAACCTACCAACCCATCCTGCCTCAGTTTAATTCAATCAAAATCTTACTATCAACATTAATCATTATAAAACACGATATTATACCCTATATCTTTTTTCCATAATGAGAAGGAGCTAGTTCGTCTCGCACCTCGTCTTATGAATCTTTCTTCAACTCAGAGATACCTTACCAACCCCTGTCAGCCACTTTATAACAATAACACCACCAAAGACGTTATGCCATTACAATTTTGGGTCGAGATAGGATGGAATGGAATATAAAATTTAGGCCAAAGGCCAAGTGCTGTGACCCATGAGGTCATTCAGCGCTGAAGGAGAAATTGAGAGTCAAAATTTGAAAGGTGTAACAGGAGGAAAAGCTCAGAGCAGTTGCGCTATGAAACGATGTTAGGAGAGGGTGGGTAGTAAAGTAGAAGAAATATAATATAAACGGAGGTATAGTAAAAGGAATGAAAGGCGTTGCAGATGAGGGGGGGAGGGACGCTGTAAAGAACTCATAAGTAATGTCTACAGTGCACCACGTGAGGTGCAATGACGGCACTAACCACCCAACCCCCATCTTACTGGGTTGGTGATTTTTGTTATTTATTTGATTTTTTGGATTTATTTGGTTTTTTCATGATGTTTTTCAAATCCTTTTTTTCGTCAAAATCTATTTCATG
>NC_061088.1:3709670-3734670 GCF_015104395.2 Macrobrachium nipponense | reverse complement strand
GCGTATTTCTCTGAGTGAGAGATAAGGGGACACATATTGTATATATATATATATTATATATATATATATATATATATATATATATATATATATACGTTTATATATATGTACACCTATGCATATTTATTATATATTCATATATACAAAATATATATATTCATTTTGATGAATGTATGTATATAACCATACATACATACAATATATATATATCTTATATATATATAAATTTACATATATTACTATATATATATATATATATATATATATATATATATATACACACATACACACAAATCTTTATATATGTATAAATTTATCTCTATATATATGCATACACACACATTTTGTTTAAATATATATTATTTAATATAAACTATTTCTATGGCAACTCTCTCTGACGTTCTATATCTATATGCTTGTCAAATCTGATCGATGGCTGATTGGAAATTATCCCCTGATTAGTAAAAATAGCCAAAATCCAAACTCAATTTACTTCATTCATAACTCATTTACTGACAGCCCATTTACAGTTAATACAATTAACTGTGTGAAACTATATTTGATGTCGGTTTGAAAACGAACTTTACCCATATTCTGTTAATGGCTTCTTTCCTTTTGATTTGAATTAGTTACTGATTGTATCGACAACGTCGCGTTAACTTAATGTAACGAAGAAGCGGAAAGTCTTTAAAAATACATTTGTTAATTTACTGGTACAACTTTTTTTATTATTGAAGTCTAAATATTTACTTTCCTTATACTGAGAACAGATTAATGAATTCTCATAAATATATAAATAGACAGATAAATGAATAAATAAATAAATAGATAGATAAATGAATAAATAAATAAGTAGATAGCCAGAAGGATAAATGGATGAATTTACAAATGAATAGGTAATATATAAGAAATAAATAAATGAATAAATAAATAAATAAATGAATAAACAGAAGGATAAATGGATGAATTAGTAAATTAATAATATATAATAAATAAATGAATAAACAAATAAATAAATATAAAGAAGGATAAATGGATGAATAAGTAAATAAATAGATATAAAATAAAAAATATAAGTAAAAAAATAAACAAGATACGCCAGTGGAGAAACTACGAAACTCCGCAGCGGTAATAGACATAACAAACAGAATTCTGTTTTTCCGTAATTTTACGTTTTCTGTCACGAAGAACAGGAAACTGTCGTTTCCTTCAACACTATTTATGAATGAATCGCTTTAAATATTTGGGAGCAAAATGCAGTCTCCGATAAAAAAAAAAAAGAAAAAAAAAATTGTTTCATGGATCATGTAAAGTAACTTAAAAAACTACGTTTATTAGAAATAGTAGTCCTCTCAAAGAGCTAACAGACAGAACAAAGACATAAAACTTTAATTAATCTCAAAGTAAATTTTAGGTGCTATGAGGTGCCATGAAAGAGATGCCAGCGATATAAATGTGTCTATAAGCCATGTTTGTATCGTAAATGGTACATATATAATATAATGGATACCATTAAAATAAAAATAAAATATCATAAGGAATAAGCAAATAGGTGCTATCATCTAATGGCTGCCTTGTTATTTTTTTATTGTAATTTACTAATTTTTTTTTTGCTAATCAAAATGAGTTCACTCCCATGGTCCGGATTAGTCAAGATGTGCTTAGGCGGGATGTTTAAGAGTTTAGGGAAGTTACTGGGGGGGTGGGGGGGTGGTGGGTGGGGGGGGGGGGGGCGGGTAGTTTAATCACCTTGTTAATATCCGGAGAGGCGAGATGGCTCCTCTAATGTGGTAATTACAGAGTTTTTAATAGCTACTCTTGTGACACAATATCGACTAGGCGACCATTAACAGCATCCATCTTTAACTCTAGTGGTTTTGTATGCGAGTAAGTACTATTTGAATCTGTCTGTCTGTATATATATATATATATTATATATATATATATATATATATATATATATATATATATATATATATATATATATAGTTTTGTCTAATGGGCGATCATTAACTGTCTCCATCTTTAAGTAAAAAGTTAAGTATATCTTAGTTTTACCAGACCCACTGAGCTGATTAACAGCTCTCCATAGGGCTGGCCCGTAGGATTTAGATATTTTTACGTGGCTAGGAAACCAATTGGTTACCTAGCAACGGGCGGGACCTACAGCTTATTGTGGGATCCGAACCACACTATATCGAGAAATGAACTTCTATCACCAGAAATAAATTCTCTGATTCCGCGTTGACCGAGCCGGGAATCGAACCTGGGACCACCGGATTGGCAGCCCAGCTCGAAAACCACTCGTCCAGCGTGGAACTCATCTTTAAGTAAGTGCTATTTGGATCTCTCTCTCTCTCTCTTCGGAAAATTAATCAAGAAACTCTTACTGTTGTGTAAAGGTCAATGATGATTAAGTTTGCCTTAAGCTAGCACAGTCCGTGGCAAGATGGCGACCACTAAATGATAATGGCATGTTGAAAGAATCAAGTTGCCTGGTGTGGCATTCAGGACGTGGACCAGGCCAAACCAAGCGAGGTGATTCTTAGTCACGTCGGTTTTTATTTAATTTTATATTTTTGGTAAAAATTGCCCAAGGAAGTCTCCGACGACCAGAATGCAAAACTTTTTTTTTTTTAATTCTCTGAAAGTATCAAGGACAAACAATCACTCCCCTCTGTAATCCTGGAAGCATTTTTGTAGTGCTCAAAAAATATTTTTCTAAAAAAAAAAAAAAAAATGATTTTCCAGCATTTTTGTAGCGCTCAAAAAAACTTTTTCTTAAAGAAATTATTTTCCAGTGTTTTTGAAGCTTTAATAAATAAAAATTTCTCAAAAAAAATGTACTCCTGGTATTTCTGTAGTGAAAATGAATATTTTTCTTTAAAAAAATGTATTTTCCAGTATTTCTGTAGCGCTGCAAAAAATAATTTTCTAAAAAAATTGTATTTTCCATTATTTCTGTAGCGCTGCAGAAAATAGTTTTCTAAAAAAAATGTATTTTCCAGTATTTCTGTAGCGCTGCAAAAAATACTTTTCTAAAAACTGTATTTTCCAGTATTTCTGTAGCGCTGCAAAAAATAATTTTCTAAAAAAAAATGTATTTTCCATTATTTCTGTAGCGCTGCAGAAAATAATTTTCTAAAAAAATGTATTTTCCAGTATTTCTGTAGCGCTGCAGAAAATAATTTTCTAAAAATTGTATTTTCATTATTTTCTGTAGCGCTGCAAAAAATAATTTTCTAAAAATAAATGTATTTTCCAGCATTTGCGTAGCGTTAAAAAAAGTTATATTTTCCAGCACTTCAGTGACACTAAAAATTATTTTTGTAAAATAAAGTATATTCCAGTATTTCTGAACCGCTAAAAAAATATTTTTCTAAAAAAAATATTTTGAAGCATTTCTCTAGCTCTGATAAAATATTTTCTTAAAAAATATATTTGCCAGCATTTCTCTAGCACCAAAATATATTTTTCTAAAAAAAAGTATTTTACAGCATTTCTGTAGCGCTAAAAAAAAGATGTCTAAAAAAAGTATGGCTCAGGATTTGTGCAGAGCTAGATAAATTTTTTTTTTCAAAATCTTACAGTTACATTAAATTTGTCTTCGAAAGACAAAAGATTCGGAAACTTTACTTCAAGTAAAACTTTGGCCGTGAGGAGAGGAGAGAGAGAGAGAGAGAGAGAGAGAGAGAGAAGAGAGAGAGAGAGAGAGAGAGAGAGAGAGGTTTCTGGATAATTTGGAGACGTAGGAAAAAGATATTTAGCATTAAATTCGAGACAATGTGGGCCTTTGGTGCATGGGATATTTATGGGATAATTTTTTTTTGTTACGTTTCGTTATGCTTTATATATTTATACATTTATATATGCATATATATATATATATATATATATATATATATATATATATATATATATATATATACACACACACACACACACACACACACACACATATATATATATATATATATATATATATATATATATATATATATATATATGTGAAAATATTCGGGGAAACTTTACTTCAAGTAAAACTTTGGCCGGTGAGGATAGAGGAGAGAGAGAAGAGAGAGAGATAGGTTTCTGGATAATTTGGAGACGTAGGGAAAAAAGATAATTTAGCATTAAATTCGAGACAATGTTGGGTGCCTTTGGTGCATGGGATTTTTATTTATGGGATAAATTTTTTTTTTTTACATTTTCGTTATGCTTTATATATTTATACATTTATATATGCATATATATATATTATATATATATATATATATATATGTATATATATATAGACACACACACATATATATATATGTCAAAATATATGGATTTTCCTGTGTTAAAATCTTTTTATCTAAAAATTGATATCAAAATACATACATACATATATATATATATATATATATATATATATATATATATATATATATATATGATATATGTATATATATATCAATCTATACGTATATATATAATATACAATATATATATATATATATATATATATATATATATATATATATATATATATATATATATATATAGATACATAGATAGAAAGACCAATAAACAGATAAGAAAGCAGCTTAATGGAAAATAAAAACAAAATAATTACAAATAATAAAATAACCGACAAGATTTACTTTAAAAAAATAAAGTGAAAGAGACACTCTACCATCCGGACCACGACTCCTAAACTAAAAGGGAAGTAAATCCGTCTTCAAATATTATATCCTTTTCCTCTGGAGCGAAGAAATTCGCCTCAGGGCGGATTCTCAAGAACGAATTCTTGACGGAAATCATTTTGATATTCGTATTCAAGTCGTCTTCCTCTCTTTCTTTGATTTTCTGTGTCTTTTAAAATGACTTTTATTTTTTCCTCTGAAGGATTTTCTCAACTTTGTTTACTTTATAAAAAGTTGAAGTTTTTGTATTTTCTATCTTTGAAAATGAAACTTTTTTTTTTCCAAGAAGGATTTTTCTCTACTTTTTTTTACCTTTATAAAAAGTTTAAGTTCTTGTAAATCTAATAAGTGAATTGTATAATTTACGACTGACGTAGCAGTGGGGAAGTGATATTGAAATGAGTATTCAACGAGGCTTCCTTCTCTTTTATTGTTTCCTTGAAAATAGGACACTTTTTTTTTCCCAAAAAGGATTTTCTCTACTTTTTTTTACTTTATAAAAAGTTAAATTCCCGGTATATCCAGGAAATTTATTTATTGCACAGCATCCGTATTCCAGTCTTCTTATAGCCTCTGTTTTCTGTGTCCTTCAAAATTGGACACTTTCCCAGAATGGTTTTCTCTACTTTATTGGTTTATGAAATTTTTAAGTTCTTGTAAATCCAGAAAATTTATTTATTGATTTGCGACTGACAAAGCAGTGCGGAGGTCATTTTGAAATATGTATTTAAGCCTGCTTCCATTCTTGCTTTTATTTTCTGTGTATTTTGAATTTGAATTCTCTGTACTTAGTTAGCTTATAAAAAGTTTATTTATCTGTATGGTGTTTTTACGTTGCACGGAACCAGTGGTTATTCAGCAACGGGACCATTGGCTTTACGTGACTTCCCAACCACGTCGAGAGTGAACTTCTATCACCAGAAATACACATCTCTCACCCCTCAATGGAATGTCCAAGAATAGAACTCGGGGCCACCGAGGTGACAGGCAAAGACCGTACCGACCACGCCACTGAGGCGCTTAAAGGCGCTTAATAAAAAATTTGAATTCTGGTAAATTCATAAAATCTATTCATTAATTCACGACTTGCACAGAATCCGTAATCTAGTCTTCTTCCAATCTTTCTCTTATTTTCTTCTGGATCCTTTACAATGAGACTCTTCTTCCCAGAAGGATTTTGTTTTCTTTATTATTCACAAAAAGTTCAAATTCTTGTAAATCCAGAACATTCATTTAGTAATTGAAGAATGACAGAGAACTGTTTCGCTCTAGTCTCTAAGATTCATAAGTCAATTCAACAAAACATTTTCATTTTCAGTATAATTTTCACACGCGAAAGCAGTTAATAAACTCACTCTTTCTATAAATGATTTTTCTATGAACCATAAGCGAAAAAGTACAGCAGTTAATCAGGAATTAAATCTCTTATTGTACTAAATAGCTGAGTTGGATCAAAAATTCTTCGTATTAAATAATCATATTTATTCTTTCTTCAACTGTCTTAATACTTTCTACTTCCTAGTCGATGTCGAAGGTAGAATGCAGCCTTAAGGGCCTTTGAAACGCAAATCTGAACATTATCCTTGACATTAGGCAAATTTCAATGTATATATATATATATATATATATATATATATTATATATATATATATATAGATATATGCATTTATATATGAATTATATTTATATATATATATATATATATACTATATATATATATATCAATATATAATATATATGTTTATATATATATATTAAATGTATAAATATATATGTGTATATATATATATATATATATAGTATAGTATATATATATATATATATATATATATATATATAATATATATATATATATATATAGATGCAAACATATATTCATGTTTACATAGAGAGAGAGAGAGAGAGAGAGAGAGAGAGAGAGAGAGAGAGAGAGAGAGAGAGAGAGAGAGAGAGATAAGTGCATTAGGACAAACACGAGAGGAAATGAAATGGCAGAAGGATGGATATATATATATATATA
The DNA here is from genome assembly GCF_015104395.2 of Macrobrachium nipponense. Lineage (NCBI taxonomy): Eukaryota > Metazoa > Arthropoda > Malacostraca > Decapoda > Palaemonidae > Macrobrachium > Macrobrachium nipponense. The sequence goes on along the minus strand of NC_061088.1, from coordinate 3,727,962 downwards.
TATATATATATATATATATATATATTTATATATATATATATATATTATATATATATATATATCATATATAGTTACTATATACTACTTATTCTTTTTTTTATCTCCAATTCTTTTCCCGTTCACCAGAAGGGATTGAAACTACAAGAATTCATGGGCTTTGGCGTTTATTGAGCAAATGTTCAGTGATGATGAAAAGGGGTAGGATCAGATATGGTGGCCAAAGAGAGATCAGCTTTTCTGGAAGGGGGTAGCAGGCTCCTTTGCTGAAAAAATATATAAATATACTTCAGTTCAATACTGAGACACCATGACAGTCGTGTGTCATGAAGTGAGTTTTTTTTTTTTACTTCTAGGAACGCTAACACGTCTTCTCTGGAGAAAGAATATTAATTACTTTTCTTAATAGTTTGATGGCAATTTATTTAATTGATTGAAGTTGCTTATAATGAGGATTTTTTGACTGGTTATATATAAAATCAATTCATAAAATCAATCTTGTCATTAAGACCTCAAGAGAAAAGCAGATTGTTACGGTATGTTTTGAAAATGGATATATATTCTTTTTTTTTTTATTCATTTTTTTATCCCTTTTAGTTAACAAGAAAAACACCTAGTATCTGTTGATTACTGACAATGACGATTTTTCATCGAAGCCGAATTTTGAAGCGAAATCCTCTTGTATCTTTGTATAATATTAAAATAACTTTCGGCAATTATTGTTTTTATTAATATATGAAGGGACAAATGAATCTGCAAAAGACCTTCCTCAAAATATACCCGCATAAAATCAAGAAAAATTGAAAAAAGCAAACGATAGGCGCTGATATTTTGTAAACAAACGAATGACAATTTTTGTTATAGTATCGTAAATTTTCAAAAACGAAAAACATAGCGTTTAATTAGTTTGCCCTCAAGATAATGCACGTCAGTGAAATCTGCAATTTATAAAACAAGGTTAGGCATTGGCCTAAAACAAAATCTGCAATTCATAAAACTAGGTTAATGCACTGACCTACAAATATATGCAATTTATAAAACTAGGTCAATGCACTGACCTGAAACAAAATCTGCAATTCATAAAACAAGGTCTATGCATTGACCTGAAAAAAAATCTGCAATTCATAAAGAAAGGTCAATGCACTGACCTGAAAGAAAATCTGCAATTAATAAAGAAAGGTCAATGCACTGACCTGAAACAAAATCTGCAATTTATAAAGAAAGGTCAATGCACTAACCTAAAACAATGTAAATACCGCTAAAGTTCAAGGTCTTATTTCAAAGATGGACTGAGCTGCCTGCCTCTATCGTTCCTTTGTGGACACTGATGGATCTTACCAACACAGAGCAACACCACCGGGCAATTTAAGGAGCGCGTTCGTATGGTTCACTGGCTTTGGCTTGGGAAAGCTTTCGAAATCAAACTTCATTGAAAATCTATGATTCATCTCAAGAAAAATTCCCTTCAAAATTCTGAATTCTTTCTATATCAATTGCAAGTCCTTTTTGGCTTGTTAGAATTTATCCTCAATTCACTATTTTCTTTATAATGAAAATTTCATGAAATTCCTTGAACGCATTCCTCATACTGCTTGGTAAGATTAGTAAAGCATATATTTCTTTTGATTTTCACAAAGTATAAAATATGACGGCAACTTATAGTGAGGAAATCACTTTCTCTTTAAATGCTATCTGATATATTTATATATCTATATAAATCTGATATATTTATATATCTACATAAATCTGATATATTCATATATCTATATAACCATACAAATCTTATTTATACATATAATATAATCAAATGTCACTTGCTACAAACAAGTATCCATTAAATCTTTCATTATACAAATATACATAACGTTTCCGAGTAGCTTGAGTTGTCTTTCATTATTTGTAAATACAATGAAAGTCATGTTCATAATTGTTTAATCTGTTAATAGCGCAAGATTAATTAGTCTCCCAGACTGTATTCAGTTTTAACAATCTATAATGAGGTTCTCCTTTTGAAATATATATATATATATATATATATATATATATATATATAATATATATATATATATATATATATATATATATATGCACATATATACATATATATATATATGTGTATATATATATATATATATATATATATATATATATATATATATATATATATATATATATACATATATATATATCTCATAATATCTATCATACATATATCGACAATAGTATTACTGGGACAAAATAGTTCATATAAATCACGATACAATTCACATTATTATCTATACTGAAATAACACACTGAACCTCCCACATCCAGAGTTCCTCTTGACGAAAAACCCATCTATATAGACTGGTATACAAAAGATATATCACACATTTGTATATATATGTACATATACATAGCTTTTTACGCATACAAACAAACGTATACACACTAAAAAAAACAGTACTTATACGGTTTAAGTTCTAGCTAGCTATCACCATCATCTGTAAACACCATTAATTTTTTTTTCTCAAATATACATTGGTTCTCCCAAGGTTCTAATGCACGATTTTCATTTATGTTTAGCTATAAGTATACAAATACGCCTATGTACACGCGTATATAAGTACCGCATATACACACACACGAGCATGTAATAATTCACATACAAATTGTATTATACTCTGGTAATTCATTTACAGGTCAACTGACACTTGAGTTTCACATTTCTATGTTATTCTCATATATATATATATATATATATATATATCTATATATATATAATAATCTATATCTATATATATATATATATATATATATATATATATATATATATATATATATATATATATATATATATTTAATAACAGCTAAAAGAGGCAAGATTCACGTTTGAGGTGAGAAATGAGATGATGAACTACATAAAGTAACATTGTACTCACAATATTGGAAACTACTTTTCAGGTTTCGTTGATCAAAGAATATGTCTGGATGGAGTTTCGTCTTAAGGAAAGGAGAGAGAGAGAGAGAGAGAGAGAGAGAGAGAGAGAGAGAGAGAGAGAGAGAGAGAGACGATAAGGTATAAACATTTGTTTTTTTTTGTAGTCCTATTGGTATTGTTCACTATTAAGACAAATATGCATTCCGAGGTATGAGTCTATTAATAGAACTGAATCCATTGTACTCTTGGATGATAACGTTCTATAAAAAAGATCACAGGAAATAAAATGAGGTATTATTTCTCACACACATACACACGCACACACACACACACACACACAGAAACATATTCTGCCCTAAGTTTACAAAGTTAGAAACCACGATTTTATGAAGAAAAAAAAAAAATCAGCTGTGAGAGAGAGAAGTCTGTTTTCTAAAAGTTGCACTGTTTTCATCAGAGCCTAGCATGTTATTGGTTAAATAAATTCTACTATACTCTATTTTTTTCCATCTGTCCATCCGCCTGTGTTGTTTGCGTATGGTAACACTGCGTCCCGAGCTTTAGATAGTTACGCTATGTGTAAGTTTTAGGTAAATATAAGGATATCTGGGTGTACATTTGCAACTGAAAAGTGTTTTAATAATTTACTGTGTGCGAATTACACCGTTAATATTCGAAATAGGATATTGTTATTATTGTTGAATGTAAGCTGAATGTAACTATCAAAGCTCGGGACGCAGTGTTACCATACGCAAACACCACAGGCGGGTGGACAGATGAAAAAAAACAGAGTATAGTTAACACAAATGGTATGAAGAACCGGGGGCTGATATGCTTCCAGGAAGCAACGAGTTTGTGATGACGACATTAATTATATAATTACACACGCAACACACTTTACACAAATTTGTTACTCGTACAAGTCTTGCGTACACTCTAGTGCTTGCTGGATAAGAGGTCCTTCCATTCCCAAACCTTTATGTAGTCCTTAACCTATCGACCACTTTACCAAATAAAAACTTCAATCTTCCCTACATTCCAAAAACCACCTCAAAACTCTGGCCCATCCTTTGGCCTTCCGTACCTGTAGCAGACGTCTTAATTAACCCCGTTCAGTTCTCGATCTCTACGTCTTTACTATTTCATCAGTTACTTGTGTGCTATAGTAGATTCACATCCCCTGTGCATCTGATGTCTAGGCCAGTCCCTTACAACGCTCCTGATTGGCTGTTGATGAGCCAATCACAGGGCTGGAAACTCTCAGTCTCTCTCTCGAGAGTTCACATAGGGAGGGTGTATGTTCCACCTCTCCCGAGAGATACTTTTGAAAGACGTATCCATCAGGAGAAGTGGAACATACATCCTGCCTGTGTGAACTCACGAGAGAGACTGAGAGTTTCCAGCTCTGTGATTGGCTTATCAATGGGCAATCAGGAGCGTCGTAAGGGACTGGCATAGACGTCAAATGCACGGTTGATGTGAATCTACTATAGTACAGCATTCGTCAATACTAATCACGTCATTAATATCTATCTATCTATCTATCTATCTATCTATCTATCTAACTGGGAATTTTTTCCTTTGTTTATTCATCCAGAAACACAGGCAAATGATGAATTTTTAAACGAAAACCTGAGTTGTGGAGTCGACTTTTCTAGTCTCCTAATGGGCGTTGTATAAGCTTAAGAAGTCTTTTAAAATGTCGTAAGCATTGGTCGTTCAAAAATGAATTTTCTTAGCATATTAACTCTTAAAATAAAGTCTCCTAAAATGTAAGCATCGGTCGTTTCTAAATGAATATTTCGAGCATATTAACTCAAAATCAAGTCTTCAAATGCCGCAAACAAATGTCGTTCCTAAAGGACTATTCTGAGTATATTAACTCTCAAAATTAAGTCTTCAAATGTCGTAAGCACTGCTCGTTCAAAAATGTATATTATGAGCATATTCACTCTCAAAACCAAGTCTTCAAATGTCTTCAACTTTGGTCGCTAAAAATGAATATTCCGAGCATATTAACTCTCAAAATCAAGTCGTCAAATGTCGTAAACATTGGTCGTTTCTGATTAATATTCTGAGCATATCATCTCTCAAAATCAAGTATTAAATTTAATGTCGTAAGCATTGGTAATTCAAAAATGAATATTCTGAGAATATTAACTCTCAAAATCAAGTCTTCAAATGTCGTTCCTAAATGAACATATCTCGATGAGGTGAGGTGGCAAAGGGCGTAAAATCATTTGCGTACAATAATGTTTCTCCCAGGTAAGTAATGTTTCTCCCCAGGTAAAGGTAAGGTTGAAACGGGTTTGGTATTTACAAATGTCGGGTGAAACCGAAAGCGTCGGTTCTGTACAGTGTTTGTTTTGAGATTTCTGCATCAGTAACAGCAGCCAGAAGAATGAAATTATAAATATACTTGAGTAATTCGTTTCTAAATACACAGACATATGCGAGAAGTATCTATTTACACTGGATGTGTTCCCATGTGACATTCAAACGAATGACGTCACTGGATACTGTGACCTAATCTAAGATGGGTATTCAAGAGAAAAAATAATTCATATCAAAACTAATTCTTGAGATAAATAAATTTGTGATGTCGATCCAAACTAATTTTTGAGATAAAGATAAATATAATTTCTGTTCCAATATAACTTTGGAATAAAGAAAAATATAATTTCTATTACAACTAGTTTTGTTTAGATAAAAAAAATATAATTTCTATTACAACTAGTTTTGCTTAGATAAAGAAAAATATAATTTCTATTAAAACTAGTTTTTTAGATAAAGAAAAATATAATTTCGATTTAATCTAATTTTTTGCGATAAAGAAAAATATAATTTTTATTAAAACTAAATTTTTAGATAAAGGGAAACATAATTTCGATTAAAACTAATATTTTACACAAAGAAAAATATAATTTCGTTTGAAAAATAATTTACATCAAAACTAATTTTGAGATAACGATAAAAATGATTTCAATTCAGACTAATTCTTGAGATAAAGGAAAATATGGAAAGTAAAATATGATTTCGAAATAATTCTGTGATGAAGAAGAGCAAAGTTTCCATCATAACTAATTTTGCGATGAAATCATAATTTAATTTAAAATTAATTTTGAGATAAATGAAAATATAATTTCCATTAGCACTAATTAAACATTTTTTTTTACTAACTCGTCTCTGAAGCTCATTATGAAAATTAATAATAATACATATTTCAAGAGAAAATTAACTATTTTTAAGCTCGTCATTAGATCACATAAATATTCTGAATAAAAAAGACACTCATTATCACGCAGCAATGCGCGTGCGTGACCGTTCTCACACACACACACACACATATATGTATATACATACGCAATTCATACATATCCAGAACCATACATACACATGATATACTCTATGTCCAAAGGAAAATTATTTACAAGCGTATGGTACCATGGTTTAGCACGTTTGTATAAATGTAGAGTTCAGAGACCACTGGTAAGACCTCAACAGTCAGCAATAAGGGATCACTGTCAAAATGTACGGTGAGAGATCACTGCCAAAATTTTCGATAAGAGATCACTGTCAAAATTGACAATAAGAGATCACTGCCAAAATTTACAATAAGAGATAACTTTCGAAACTGGCAATAAGAGATCACTTTCAAAATTGACGATAAGAGATCATTGTCAAAATTGACAATAAGAGATCACTGCCAAAATGTACAATAAGAGATAACTTTCGAAATTGACAATAAGAGATCACTGTCAAAATTGACGACAAGAGATCACTGTCAAAATTAACAATAAGAGAACACTGCCAAAATTTACAATAAGAGGTAACTTCAAAAATTTACAATAAGAGATAACTGTCAAAATTGACAATAAGAGATCACTGTCAAAATTTACAGTAAGAAATCACTGTCAAAATCTACGTCAGTAACTTTAAAGAGAGAGGACTTTAAAATATTGACAAATCCACGAATGAAGGCAATTTACGTGACGTAACTTTATACAGAGAGGACTTTAAAATACTGACAAAATCCAGGAAAAAAACAAAATTTACGTCAGGTAACTTTAAACAGGGAGGACTTTAAAACAATGACAAAATCCACGAATGAAAGCAATTTACGTCACGTAACTTTCAACAGAGAGGACTTTAAAATACTGACAAAATCCACGAATGAAGGCAATTTACGTCACGTAACTTTCAACAGAGAGGACTTTAAAATACTGACAAAATTCAGGAATGAAAACGATTTACGTCAAGTAACTTTAAAGAGCGAGGATTTTAAAACATTGACAAAATCCAGGAATGAACGAGAACTCAGAATTTTAGAATGTATATTTGAATATATCACATAAGTCAGCTGCTTTAAGCCTTGATGGCAGTTAATTTCCTTTGTACATAATGTAAATGTGTTTTAAATATCATAATGTCCTAGTTTTTCAAAAATTAGGCTTCCTTCTTTTAATTTTTAGGCTTTTATTGTATTTTGTAAAATATATATATATATATATATATATATATATATATAATATATATAATACACACACACACACACACACACACATATATATATATATATATATATATATATATATAATATATATACATTACAAAAATACAATAAAAGCCTAAAGATTAAAAGAAGGAAGCCTAATTTTTGAAAAACTAGGACATGATGATATTTACATATATATATCAATATATATAATAATATATATATTATTATAATATATATATATTCTCATTATTATATTTTCAAATCTAAAAATTAAGATTAATTTCGTGCTTTACAAAGTCGACAATCATATGTAAATCACATGTAAAAAAAATCATATGTAAATCCTTTCCCCTTTTGCAAGAATCACATTTGATGCTGCGGAGATCCGGCTTATTCATTTGATTTCAATTTTCCAATGAATTCAAATTAGTTCCGTGTTTTACTACGAAGTCCTACAGGCATAATCAGACGCCAGTCAGGAATATGTTAATGCAACAGATTGTTTGATCGAATTATATCAACATGACCCAGAATTTTTACGATGAAATATAGATAAATCTGATAAGTATTTGAGTCAAAAGTATAAGAAATTATATAGCATATTTATGATAATAATTTGCAAGACGCGACAGGAATAAACTAATTTGATAAGTAAATTCTTTCGGAAGGTTTACGAAATTAATCATCAAATTACAAATAGGATCGTAGTAATCAAACGTAGATTGGTATTTAATAACTTAGTTCAACATACTCACGCGTTAAAATTCTGTTCATTCACCTACATAGTCACAGTAATCAAATGTAGATTGGTATTTAATACTTTGGTTTTTACTAACAATTCCCCATATAAAATTTCTCACCGGACCTAACCACAGCACTCAAACCTATAAACGTCTTTTTAAAGTTTACGTTAAATACGGAAACAACAGGCATTTACGTACACCCGACTGCTGTATCCGGAATACAACAAAAAGGAATCCTGCTCCCTGTCAAAGGCAAGTTTTAACCTTATTTAATATTTTCATTTTTCGTCAATCAAAAGACACTCGCTGAAAGTTCTTGAGTGTCGAGTCAAGTAGTACATCTGTTTATTTCAGGTGTTACTGCACCAACAGAAAGACTATAGTAGATTCACATCAATCATGCAATTGATGTCTAGGCCCGTCCCTCCTTACAACGCTCCTGATTGGCTATTGATAAGCCAATCACAGGGCTGGAAACTCTCAGTCTCTCTCGAGAGTTCACATAGGCAGGATGTATCTTTCACCTCTCTTGAGGGATACGTCTTTCAAACGTATCCCTCAGGAGAGGTGGAACATACATCCTGCCCATGTGGACACTCGAGAGAGTCTGAGAGTTTCCAGCCCTGTGATTGGCTTATCAACAGCCAATCAGGAGCGTCGAAAGGGACGGGCCTTGACATCAAATGTACGGTTGATGTGAATCTACTATTGCTCTGAAAGGGCAGCTTCTCTTAGCTAAAAATATACGTCGAGTTTATTCTAGTGGCTATTTGTCTTATTTGTGATTTATGATTAGTATGTTTATTTTGGTAGAAAATAGGATCATGTAATTATACATACGCATGCATATATATATATATATATATATATATATATATATATATATATATATATATATATATATATATTAGTGTGATGTCAATTATGGAATTGTAAGAATGTTCACGAGGAAAAATGTCAAGGTCAGGAAAATATCTAACTAATGCATCACTGTTAAGAGAATTACCCAAAGAGAAAATGGGACATCTTCATTACAAAGTTTGGAAACAACAATATAATGACGAATCTAACGGAAAACACGAATTTTTGAAAAAAAAAAAAAACTTTCAGGTAGATTTACAATGCGAAACCATGGAAAAAAATTTCAAGTAGATTTAAAATGACGATACCATGGGAAAATTGCAAGTAGATTTACAATGAAGAAACCATGGGATAAAAATCTCATGTAGATTTACAATGGCAAAACCATGGAAAAAAATTTCAAGTATATTTACAATGAGGAAACCATGGGACAAAACAAACTTTTGTGGTAAAATTCCTTTCGAAGTAGATTTACAGTGACGAAATCATGGACAAAGCAAAATTTTGGGGAAAAATTACTTCCGAAGTAGATTTACAAAGACGAAACGAAATTCCGCATAAATAAGTTTTACAATGAAGAAAATAAAGGTAAAACACACGACTTTGGGAAAAAATTCTTTCAACGGAGTTTTATAATGAAGTAACGAACGGAAAACACGAATTGTTGGGAAAAAATCGTTTTAAAGTATCGTTTCACAATGAGGAAAGCAAAGTAAACATAAATTATTGGGAAGAGTTTTTAAAAATAGATTTATATTAAAAAAAGATAAAAAAACACGAAATTAAAAAAGTCTAAAACGCAACAGTGACTCTTTTTTTAAATTTCCTAAAAAAAAACTTTTATTTCACCATAAATGTTCCCCATTTCCACCACTGATTAGCAAACGTGTCTTCAACCTCGGAAAAAATAAACATTTCTTAGACAACCATATACCGATGGAGGTTCCCTCTGAGGCACATACACACACACACAAAAACGTTTCACATTTCAACCACTGGGAGATCAAACGATTCCTCAACCATGGCAACAAACGTCTCTTCAACCTTGGCCAAAACGTTTCTTAGGCATCCACGTACTGATGGAGGCTCCCTCTGAGGCACACAAAAACATGCCCCATTTCCACCACTGATAAACAAACGATTCCTCAGTCAAAAACGTTTCTCAGACATCCATATACTGGTGGAGGTTCCCTCTGAGGCACACGTGGATGGTCGAGGACCTCCTTCTGTTGTTCATGGTGGCTACTGTGACCGTCTGGGCGAGGTCCCCCGCGGCGCACTGGCAGCAGTTCGAGTGACGGTGGGGAGGCTTCGTTCCCTGTTTGGGGGAGGTGCAAAAGAAGATTACTTTTTAAGTTCTGGTATTACTTTTCATTTACAATACGATTTTCCCCACTTACCTAGAAAATATTACTGTTTTCACTTAGACTATATACAAGTTTCACTTAGAATATACTATTGTCACTTAGACTACACTACCATCACTTAGAATATGGTACTTCAACTTAGAATATACAACTTTTAACTATTTTCATATAGACTAAACTATTTTCACTTAGAATATGCTATCACTTAAAAAATACACTTTTCATATAGAATATACAATGATTACTTAGAATCTACATTAGAGTGTTTGTGTTTAGGCAGATATTATTACGGGCAAAATTCGTTTTAAAGTAAATATTATGAAAAGCTAAATGAAAATCAATAATAATGTACAGTACAGGTGGAGAGATTGCATTAGAGATGATATGAAGGAGAAGGGAGTACGGGAGGAGATGACACAGGGCAGAGGTAGATGGAAGAGACCCATTAAAAACGGCTACCCCGAATAGGGATAAAGCTGGGAAGAAGACGAAGAAGAAGAAGACATGAAAATATTCGTATACACATTTCCATACCACTGAGAGGTCTACACTTCTCTCTTAATGAGGGAGGTTGAACTTACGTTAATTTTGGACATCGACAGCCGAGGACTTCTGGAGCAATTGGTGGAGAAAGAGGTTCTTCGGAAGGGCCCCGGGGAAGCCGTGCCCACCGAGCTGTTGCCCGAATCCCTCCGGAGCGGAAGGGAGGGGGCGAGGAGGGCGACGTGGTCCCAAGTATCTGGTCCCGTCTGTTCAAGAACACAATTAGGCGCAGTGGTGGGCATGAGGCCCCCGCCCCCACCTAGGTAGGTCTGCCGAATGTTCCTCTGCTGCCGGCGATCATACCTCTCGAGGGAGGACTCCGAGCAGAAGAGGGCGGAGCGGAGGAACCTCCGCTTCTCCCTGTGGTAGGAGACGTAGGTGACGAGGTGGGCGGGGATGATGCGGTCGTCGTGTCGCAGCAGATCCGGTTCGGAGAGGTTGGCGTTGTCGCCCTTCGACAGGTTCATGATGTCCGGGGACGTGAGGTACGACAGCGACTCCCCAGTCGAGAGCCCCGCCAGGGTGGAATCCCCCATCGCCGCCGCCGCCGCCGCCGCCCTCCCCCCACCACCACCCGCTATCCCAGCGGCGTCGGAGTGCCAGTGTCTTCTGGGGGACTCCACCGGGAGCGCTATGACGGAGTTGACGGAGACGTGCCGAGGTCCCCCAGCAGTCGAGTGCTTGTAGTGCATCTGCTGCTGCGTGGTCGCCACGCTCGAGAACAGGTGCTGAAGCGACGACCGGAAGTGCGGGTGGCTCATCCCGTAGACGATCGGGTTGTAGATGACGGAGGCCTTCGCGAAGAGAGCCGGCAGGGTCGTGACCCACGGCGTCAGGAGCCTAACGTCGCCGAACTGGCCTATGAGGCTGACGGTGGCGTAAGGGCTCCAGCTGATGATGAACAGCAGGATGAGGGTCAGCACCATCTGGGCAGTGCGGAGGTCGTTTCGACGAGCTGGTGCTGACCTGGGGAGGACCCACCGGCAGTTAAATTTAGGCAGTTCTGTTCAATTAAAAGGTAGTAAAATGGAATGTGAGGAAATAGCGAAAGTATACTATATTGGTTTACAAACTGAAACTGATTTCAGACAAAGTGATGTCTAGTAACGATACCACTAATTCGTTTGGGATAGCTTTTTTAAATGAAAAACTTTACGGAGCCATTAAATTTTTTCACTTATTTAATATTAGTTCATACACATACATTAGAAAACTAATTAGGCTATAGTAGATTCACATCAACCGTGCATTTGACGTCTAGGCCAGTCCCTTACGACGCTCCTGATTGGCTGCTAATAAGCCAATCACAGGGCTGGAAACTGTCTCTCGAGATAGTTCACATAGGCAGGATGTATGTTCCACCACTCCTGAAAGACGTAGCCCTCAGGAGAGGTGGAACATAGATCCTACCCATTTGAACTCTCGAGAGAGACTGAGAGTTTCCAGCCCTGCGATTTGTTTATCATCAGCCAATCAGGAGCGTCGTAAGAGACTGGCCTAGACGTCAAATGCACGGTTGATCTGAATCCAATATAGTATTTAGTTTACGTAGATATTTTAATAACACTGAATAACATATATTATGGACTTTCTCCTCATATTGTAACATTGTATACAAAGTTTTTCTATGTATATTTGCAAATTCACTACATAACCTGACAACGATTTAAGAAATCTTCAGGTTCACGTGACCGAAAACTTAGCAGTCTTGAGAGGCACTCGTCTCGAACAGGACCAAAAAATTGATGAAAAATATAGAGAAAACACAAGAAAGCCGATCTCCTTATATTTTACCACTATATACAATATTTTTCCATATAAACTTGTAAATTCACCACAGAACCTGACAACGATTTAAGAGATCTTCAAGTTCACGTGACCCAAAACTTAACAGTCTTGAGAGGCACTCGTCTCGAACAGGACCAAAAAAAAATGGACAAAAATAGAGATAAACCGCAAACAGACTGGGCTCTATTTCCTCACTCACCTTGGCAAAGCTCTTGACATCAAAATTCTCGAGTGCTTGAACAAGGCGAAGAGGATATAAGAGTAACAGAACATGATCGCTGCGACGGGGAACACGAAGCCTCCCACGAGCAGGTAGATGTAGTAGGACCTGTTGGCGGGGTCCTGAGATATGTAGTCCCAGGAACAGGATGTCAAGAGTCCTGCAGTTTGGGAAGGACATACACTTTTGTGGATTTACAAAGAATGCAAATTAACCTTTGCTGCTTTAGGTATATCTTGAGTAATTCAAACTGAATGGAGATTATGATTGTTTCAAGGGCAAAACGTTGCAATGGTACTTCTCACATACCTTGTGGAAAATGGATACTATTTTACTTTATACTTTATATCTATGTTTCAAAGAGTTCAAAGTTACGGAGTATCTTTTACATACCTTCTGGAATATAAGAACTCCAGCCAAAAAACGGTGGTATTGAGAGGGCTGTGCAATACACCCATATGAAAAAGATGATCTGAAATAGAGATTAAATTCTTTACTTTCCCTAGAGCCATAAATCTAATGATAGCGTCATATGTAGAGCATTTTCACAAGAAAAGAAATAACGCTCATAAATGATGACAGAAGATGAACACGTATGTAAGAGGGTTATGAACATAGAGGAGGAGGGCAGAGGAGGGAGGAAGGGAAAGGCCAAAGTTCAGGTGGAAAAATAAATGATTGAATGTCATGAAGGAAAAGGGTCTAAGAGAACAAGATGTACAGGACAGAGGAAGTTGGAGAAGAAGGCTGACTAAAAACAGCGACCTCATTTAGAAATGGGAAAAGCTGAATGCAAAGAAGTTGGTGGACTCAAAATATGAAAAACTGAATTTCATGATTAAAACCAAAATAGCACAGTTGTGATGAATGACCAATTCAACGTTTATGACGTGGTAAAAAAATATGTTGGAAAACTCAAATTAAATACTGAATTTAATGACTTTAATTAAAATTTAGGACATCTGTGATAAAATAACCAATATATCATTTATACAGGATACACAAGGAACAATAGCCATTGATGCCATTAGGCCAGAACGTTCAACTTATCAGCATCAGGAACACCTGATCTTTCTGATGAAACAAAATTATTTTGGAATTCGAGGGTAAACTTCCTAAGAATCAGCATGTACATCAAATTTATTTGGAGTGATACAGAAAAATCTATTTTTCAAAAACCACTGATGCATTTTTACTCCGATTTTCGAATACGAATCGCCAAGCACCTGGGGCAAACGAACTTCCCCCCTCCCATCACCCAAACCCCCAGTAAAATGCAGCTATTTAGACTTAACCACTTTACATGAGATAGCCTATTACTGGAACATTTAAATAGTACGGTACTGTAAACTCCTCCGTCAATAAATGAAAAATTAAAATATTTATCTAAATTCTTCCCCCAATCAAAAATGAAACGTTTCAGAATCTCAATTTATACATATTACAGCCTATATATTTGTAAAGTTACAGTAGACTTCCATCAATCAATGGATGAAAGAATGATTTATCTATCCCAGTTCTTTTTCGAAGTCAAAACCAACATATTTTATTTCTAAAAGCTCACAAGCTCAATTTACATATGACACCTTATATACTTGTAAAGTTTCCGTAGAGACTTTCGTCAATCAATGAATGAAAGAGTGAAAATTATCTATCCCAATTCTTTTTACAAGTCAAAACCAACATATTTTTAAAAGTTCACAAGCTCAATTTATATATTACACCCTATACATTTGTAAAGTTACCGTAGAGACTTCCATCAGTGAATGAATGTAAGAATGAAAATCATCGATCCGGGTTCTTTTCCGAAGGCTAAACCAACTTATTTCATTTCGAAAAGCTCACCTTCCTTGCGGTGCGACGGGTGATGCGCCACTTGGACGTGGCGGATGAGGTGCGGATGACGATGAATCTCTCTATAGCAATGAGCGTAAGGGTGACGATCGAGACCAGACCCAGTAGGCCGACGCCCCCACCGTACACGCTGCAACCTGGGAGGGTGAAAGGGAAAGTGAAAGCAAAGGTGAATGGGAAAGTGAATGGAATAGTAAAATGGAAAGTGAAAGGACAGGTGACAGGTGACAGGAAACTAAAAGGGAAAGTAAAAGCGAGGGTAAAAGGGAAAGTGAAGGGAGGGAAGGGAAAGTGAAAGAGAAGGTGAAAGGGAGAATGAAAGCGAAGGTGAAAGTGAAAGTGGAAGGGAAGGTGAAAGGGAGAATGAAAGCGAAGGTGAAAAAGGGGAAGTGAAAGCGAAGGTGAAAGGGGAAGTGAAAGCGAAGGTGATTGGGAAAGTGAAAGGGAAGGTGTGAGGGAAAAGAGAGAGGGGGAAGTGTAAGCGAAGGTGAATGGAAAGTGAAGGAAAGGCGAAAGGGAAAGCAAAAAGGAAAAGTGAAAGGGAAAGTGAGAGCAAAGTTGAATGGAAAGTGTATTGGAAGGTGAAAGGGAAAGTAAAACGTTAAGTGAAAGGAAAGTGACAGGTGACAGGGAAAGTAAAAGGGAAAGTGACGGGGAGGTGAGGTGAAAGCAAAAGTGAAAGCGAAAGTGTACGAGAAAGTGAAAGGAGAACGTTTTTTCTCTGTCAGTCAGCTCTGTAAGATGGAAGGACACCCCCCCCCCCCCATCAATATCACCAATTACAGAATTGCGTTACTCAGATTAACTGGCGAGAAAAGATTCAGTGAACGCTGAGAAGAGAGAGAAGAGAGAAGAGAGAGAGAGAGAGAGAGAGAGAGAGAGAGAGAGAGAGAGAGAAATATTTGCACTAGAAAAGCTCAACATATAACCATCCCATCTTGACTGGGATATAATTTGAACACCACCTTACAGATCTTACATTTTGTTCGGGTTGCCCCAAGCCCCTTAGTGTGAGGCACCTCTAATGTCTGCCAGAGTGTTGCTAGTACATCTTCCGGTATATTTTGCATCTTCCAATCTTGGATGGTCTGGGATGCAGCTTAGATATTTGTCGAGCTTATTCTTAAACACATCTACGCTCACTCCTGATATATTCCTCAGATGAGCTGGCAACGCATTGAATAGACGCTGCATTATCGATGCTGGTGCGTAGTGGATTAATGTCCTGTGTGCTTTCCTTATTTTTCCTGGTATAGTTTTGGGCACTATTAATCTACCTCTGCTTGCTCTTTCTGATATTTTTAGTTCCATGATATTTTCTGCTATTCCTTCCATCTGTTTCCATGCCTGAATTATCATGTAGCGTTCTCTTCTCCTTTCTAGACTATATAATTTTAAGGATTGTAGTCTTTCCCAGTAGTCAAGGTCCTTAACTTCTTCTATTCTAGCTGTAAAGGACCTTTGTACACTCTCTATTTGTGCAATATCCTTTTGATAGTGTGGGTACCATATCATATGGCAATATTCAAGTGGACTACGAACATATGTTTTATAAAGCATAATCATGTGTTCAGCTTTTCTTGTTTTGAAGTGCCGTAACAACATTCCCATTTTGCTTTACATTTTGCCAATAGAATTGCTATTTGATCATTGCATAACATGTTCCTATTCATCATCACACCAAGGTCTTTAACTGCTTCCTTATTTGTGATTGTCTCATTATTAGGTCCCCTATATGCATATAGCTTTCCTTCTCTGTCTCCATAATTTATTGATTCAAATTTATCAGAGTTAAATACCATCCTATTTTCCTCTGCCCAATCATATACTTTGTTAAGGTCTCTTTGTAGAGCGTTCCTATCTTCATCACAAGTAATTTCTCTACTTATTCTTATGTCATCTGCGAAACTACTCACTACCGAATCCTTAACATTACTGTCTATGTCTTCAATCATAATAACAAACAGTATTGCAGCTAACACCGTACCTTGTGGCACACCGGATATTACCTTGGCTTCATCCGATTTCTCATCGTTTGCAATAACTATCTGTTTTCTGTTGTGTAAAAATTCTTTTAACCATCTTCCTACTTTATCCACGATATTGTGTTTTCTAATTTTCTTCGCTAATATATTATGGTCTACCTTGTCAAAAGCTTTTGCAGTCTAGATAAACCACATCTGTTTCATTTCCGCTTTTCATATTTTTGAATATGTTCTCACGGTGGACTAACAGTTGGGTTTGTACTTTTTCCGGGTACGAAACCATGTTGTCCTATATTTAACAAATTATTTTCTATTAAATGTTTCCATAACATTTTTCTTTCATTACCCTTTCATACAGTTCATAATATGTGATGTTAGACTCACAGGCCTATAATTATTTGCCTCTAGTCTTGATCCACTTTTGAAAGTAGGGGTAATATATGCTAATTTGTGCTCATCATAAATCTTGCCTGTATCTACACTTTGTCTTAATAATATTGCAAGTGGCTTTGCGATAGAATGAACTACTTTCTTTAACAAAATAGCAGGAACTCCATCAGGCCCTGCTGCAGCTCCATTTTTAATTTCATTAATAGCCTGCACAATATCAGCTTCATTAATAACTATGTCAGCTAAATATTCACTATTTTCGTCCCTTACTTCTATATCATTATCTTCATTATCTATTCTAGGGGTGAATTCTCCCTTATATCGTTCTGCCAATATGTTGCAAATTTCCTTTTTTTCATTCGTTAATCTCCCTTCAATTCTTAGAGGGCCTATTTCTATTCTTCTTTTATTCATCTTCTTCGCGTATGAGTATAATAGTTTGGGGTTTGGCTTGATATTTATTAGGGTTTTTTCTTCCTAGTCCCGTTTTTCATTTTCTTTTGATTGTATAATCTTTTGTTCTGCATTTTCTATCTTACTTTTTAGTTCTATAACTTTCCATGCATTTTTTTTCTTTTGCAAGACCTTTTTTCCACTTTCTGATTTTCTGGAACAAGATCCATCTGTCTCTTGGTATGTAGACTGATGTATACTTTTCTTCTTCGGTATATATTGTTCCACTATTTTCTCTAATATATAATATCTCCGTATTTACCCTTATGTCATCACTTACGAAAATGTTATCCCAATCTTTGTTTAATTCTTCATTTATTTCTGACCATTTTATATTTTTACTGTAGAATTTGTATTTTCCATATCCTTCCCACTTTTTCATTTCTTGCTTATCTCTGTTTTCACTTGCTTTGGAATGGACTGTTAATTCTATGACATTATGGTCTGAAATACTCGCATTATAAACTATTATTTCTTTAACATAATTCACCTCATTCGCAAATACTAGGTCTAAAGTATTTTCCTTTTCTTTTGTTGGCAGGTGATTTATTTGTTGAATGTGTATTCTAGTAGCATATCTAATAGCTTTTCGAATTGCCTCTTATCTTCTGCACTACTATTACTCTCTTTTTTATATGTATAAGTACAACCACAATCTCCTATTCGTTCTTTC
>NC_061088.1:3699670-3707170 GCF_015104395.2 Macrobrachium nipponense | reverse complement strand
ATAATTTTCCAATTGCTCCCAGCCAATAACTATTCACTAGAACAGGAGGAGGAGGAGGAGGAGGAGGAGGTGATTTTCACAGGAATGACGATTTCAATTTCCCCTCTGCTGCATCAACCAGCAATTGGCCGGACGAAAAACCAATAATCCTTTACCCTACTGGTCACGGATAGGGAATCATTTGTTACGCTCTCTCTCTCCTTCTCTCTCTCGCTCTCTCTCTCTCTTCTCTCTCTCTCTCTCTCTCTCTCTCTCGCAGTGTAAAATGGGGGGAAAAAACTGGAGTATTTTAATTTTACTTGGCAGCTCTATGAAGCAGACCTGCCACACGAGAATTTATATTTAACCGTCAGTGATTTCAGAATGTCACACGAGCTATAAACGGAGATGGAAAATAAATAAATTCTATTCTGGAAATATCACAATGAAAATAAACAACATCCTGGAAAAGTACGTAATGAAAATTGTTACGATTATGTTTATATTTTGTAGAATATGATTTGTATTAATCATATGTCCGGGGAATAATTGTTTCTGTACTCTATAATCATTAAGTATGCTACCACCTGTCCCTTCAGTCTCGAGACTCCTTGCTGAGTCTCGTTTTCTGTTAACCTCCTTGGCTTTATAAAAGCATGTGTCATTGGCTTTCAGACTACGGGACCTTTAACCTCTCTCCAGCTGAACTGTGGTGGTAACTACATTTAGTTTGTTTACATATTTGAAGAGTGTTTGTGAAGTGATTATTTACAATTATTAAGTGTTCGTAAGTTTTTCTTATTTCATTTGTATGATTTGTACTGCTGTTATTTATTAGTAACTTGTGTTATTTGTGTAATTATATATATATCTAGTATTTCTTTCATATTTAATTTACGTTCCTTAATATTCTGGTTTGATATAAAGTGACTGTGGGTGTTTGTGTAATGACTCCTCTCCTACTCCTAGACTAACTCATAGGAGATCGTTACATTTTGGGGGCCTGTCCGGGATAACCTGTCCGGACGAGTTGCTGTTTTCAATGACTATTAGTTATATTCGGAAAGTGTTTATCATGTTAACTTCACACACACGTCTGTATGTAGAATAAACTGCTTCTTCGGTATCGAATATCAGGATAATGTTTTTCGTAATGTTTATTTTTCAAATAAGTTTTTTAAACTAAATGTATTGTCAATTGTTAACTACTGCCATAGTTTTCGGTTGAAGTTTAATTGAGTGTAGCTTCCCTAAAGTGTTCGTCTGACTGCTAATCCCTTCGGTAGATTAAGTTCTCGGTCATTTATGCCGTGTTGGTGTCTTAGCAATACCTTGCTCCCGATAGTATTGACGAGTTTAGAGTTAAAGGGCACTTCGTGTAGTTCCTTGCTCCTTGTTTGACTGTTATTAGGGAAACTGTCAAGCTATCTTTTGTTGTAGCGACCTAAGCCACGTCACTATCGTTAAAGTAGTTGTTTAGTCTGGACTAGCGGTTTGCTCCCGTACAAACAATTGGTCTTCACATGACAACGCTTTCGAAGCGTCTGAAATTTGTTCTTACGAGCTGTTTCGTCTTTAATGCTTCATTCATACTCATACTCGGCATATGCAAATCTTATTAAACGTACGTATCTAAATGTAATTTTTGTCAGAATATATTAGATGTGCCTATTAGTCTTAGTGATTTTCAGTGTCATTGATAAATTTTTCACTGATTAGACTTCGACCAACTTTGATATGTTCAATTTCCTAGTTCGTGCTTTTGCATTTTAATGACTTGACTCCTGATATTTTGTATCGTTAGAGTAATAATCTCCGAAATGCCTTTTGATGTATCAGAATTTGTAGCAAACCCTGCTGGTGAACTTTTTCAGCTTTCTCAAGCTAAAAAGGTGGACTTGCTGTCCCCTTTGCTAGTGCAGCTTAGTATTGAAGTGAGCCACACAGCGCTTAAAGGTCAAATTCTAGACTCTATTTTGGATTACTATATTGATGAGGATGTTTTTACTGAAGAACAGGTAATTAACTTGAGGTCAAGCATAGTAAAGTAGATAAAGTATTAGAGCTAGCTAGAATACAGTTAAGATTAAGGGAAGTTAGCAAAGAACAAGAGGATTATCTTTCTCGGAAGAGGTTAGAGGAAAAAGCAGAAGCTTTTGGACTTGGAATTAGAATATAAGATTAAAGAGGCAGAGTTGAATAAGAGGTTGGAAGAGGAAAAGGCTAAAATAGCTGTAGAAAAGCACCGTGAAGAGTTTGATATTTCTAGTTCTCGGCCCATTCATTTTGACTTGTCTAGAGCAAGAAAGCTTGTGCCATTTTTTGATGAGAAAGACGTTGAATGTTTTTTCATAGCTTTTGAAGATATTGCCTGCTAATCTAGAATGGCCTGCAGATCAGTGGTTATGGTTAATTAAACCCCAATTACGTGGCAAAGCAATTAAAGTTGTATCAAATTTAATTGGTGAATGTTACAATGTTATAAAGCAGAATATTCTAGATGCTTATACTATCACCAGCGAGGGTTATAGACAATTGTTTCGGAATGCTACTAAGACTACTTCTCAAACATTTACAGAATTTGCTAATCAAAAGCTTAGGTTATTTAAAAAATGGCTTGCAAGTGAAAAAGTCGCAAATTTCAATGAATTAGTTAATCTAGTAGTCTTGGAAGAATTACATCGAAGATTACCACCACTATTTCGATGTATATAGCTGAGAGAGAGATCAAAGATCTAATGAAAGCTGGAAATCTTGCTGATAACCATAGCTTAATTCATAAGAGTAAGCCTAAAATTCCTGATAAGTCTAAAGATACTGATGGTGATGGTGCAACTGGTATTAGCTCTTGTGCTTATTGTAAGCAGCCTGGCCACACAATAAAGAATTGTACAAAAACCAGGTTGCAAAGTGGCCAATCAGTCTAGTAAGGTATCCCAGTCAGTGGTTAAGAAAACTAGTTTGCATTGTGCTGTTGATCAGATAGATTATTTCAAAGAATTTGTTTGCCATGGCCTTCTCAATTCAAAGAAAGTATCTATACTAAGAGATAAGGGGCTGCTCAGTCCATAATACATAAGTCTTGTTCCTGATCTTAAATTTACTAATGAACATGTAGTGGTTTCAGACTTTTCAAGTCGTAAAGTATTGCCACTTGCTGAAGTAAATCTTGATTGCCCTTATGTTAATGAAACTGTAAAAGTTGCTGTCACTGATAATGAATTTCCTGTTAATGTAGATCTTGTCCTCGGTAATGATTTAGCGGGGAGTAAAGGAATGTGCAATTTGATAATTTATGATCCTGAGAGCAAATGCGATAAACAAGTCACAAGGTACTAAGCCTAAGGATTAAATTTGTGTAGTAACTCTCTCGAAGAAATCTACTGATGAGCAACCTAAGAATGTACCTAATGTTTCTATTAATCATTCAAACTTACCTGATCTGTTAAACCTTTCTAAAGATAAGTTTTGTAAATTCAGCAGGAAGACAGTAGTTTGAGTAATTTATATGAAAAAGCTGTTCAGAAATCAGATATTGACAAAGTTCCTTGCTACTACATCGAGAAGGGAATACTGATGCGCTTGTTTCGACCTTCTAAATTGTCGGCGAAAGAATCTTGGGCAGACTGTGAGCAGTTATAGTTCCATTTTCACTAAGAGGTAAGATTCTTGAAATTGCACATTGTGCCGATTCTCATTTAGGGTAAGTAAAACTTATCAGATTATCTTTTAATTTCTACCGGCCAGGAATGAAAAATTATGTAATAAGCTTTGTACAGTGTTGTCATATCTGCCAGATAGCGGGAAAGCCCAACGAGGTGATACCACCTGCACCATTAAAAACTATTGCCATTCCACATGAACCATTCAGTAAAGTTGTTATAGATTGTGTGGGTTTCCCTTTGCCCAAACCCGTAAAGGTAATCGGTATCGGCTGACTGTAATGTGTCCCACCACAAGATTTCCAATTGCCATTCCTTTACCTAATATAACTGCCAAAAAGATTGTAGAAAGTCTAATTAAAGTGTTTACTGTCTTAGGTTTCATAAAGAATTACAATGTGATAGGGGAACAAATTTCAAAAGTGAGGTTTTCCAATCTGTCTTGAAAGAGCTGCATATTAAACAATCATTTTCTTCAGCTTATCATCCACAGTCTCAGGGTGTGTTGGAAAGGGCACATCAGACATTGAAAAGCCTTCTTGGAAAATATGCCTTGGAATCTGCAAGAGACTGGGATGAAACCCTGGATCTCTTGATGTTTGTGATACGCAGTGTTCCAAACGAATCCCTTGGAGTTTCTCAGTTTGAAATGCTTTTGGTAGAAAAGCTAGAGATGTGCTAAGAGTTGTTAAAGAAAATTTAACTGGTGAGGTTGAAGTAGTCACTCCTGTAACAGTTTCTAAGTATTTGCAAAACATGAAAGACAAATTTGACAAAATTCATAAATTTGCCTTCAATAATCTGAAAGTTTCACAAGAGAAATGAATGAAAATTATAACAAAAAGCTAAGGTGCGAAAGTTTACAGTTGGTGACAATGTTCTAGTTTATTTTCCAATTTCAGGATCTCCATTAAAACATAAGTTCTCTGGACCATATAAGGTATCAAAAGTGATAAATAAACTTAATTATGTTGTCTCTACTCCTGACAGGAAGAAGTCTACCCAGCTAGTTCATGTCAACCTAATTAAACCTTACCATAAGATTTCCCCAGTGTTAGTTGATAGCAGAGTGCAACCCTGTGAAGTAAGTGTGCAACCTTGTGGAGGAAGTACTGAAGACTACGATGAAAAAGATAGCCACTTAGACATGAATACTTCATGGACAGATTTTTCAAACTCTGATATTCTTGCTTCCTTAGATAAGTATTTTGAACACGTGACTTGTGAGCAGAGAACACAATTGCAGAGCCTGTTACGTAAATATGAAAGTGTGTGTTCAGATATTCCTGGTAACTGTAATATTGTTTAAAGGATATAAAGCTTCTCCCTAATACCTTTCCTATTCGACAACCGTACTATCGTATTGTGGGTGAAAACTACAGTTAATGAAAAGTGAAGTTGAATATTTATTAAACAATGGATTAGCTTCCCCTAGTTGCTCACCTTGGGCTTCGCCTTGCATTTTAGTTGCTAAACCTAATGGGAAAGTAAGGATGTGCACAGATTACAGAAGAGTGAATAGTGTTACAGAGAAGGACTCTTACCCACTTCCTAGAATACAAGATATCTTAGACATATAGGAATTGCAATTATTTAACTCAAATAGACCTCTTAAAGGGATATTATCAGATTCAGTTAACTGAAAATGCTAGAGAAATCAGTGCATTCATTACTCCTTTTGGCTTGTTTTCAGTATAACGTTCTTCCTTTGGCATGTGTAACGCCCCTGCCACCTTCCAGCGTGTGATGAATGAGTTGATCAGAGATCTTGAAGATGTATATGCCTACTTGGATGACTTGGTTGTTGCAACAAGCAGCTGGGAAAAACATTTGAAACATTGGAAAATTGTTCCACAAACTTCACTCAAACAATCTGACCATTAATCTTTCGAAATCTTGTTTTGGCAATGCCAAAGTTAACTATTTAAGTCATGTAATTGGTAGTGGTTCTGTTGTACCTAAAGATAGTAACATAAAAGCAGTCTTAGAATACCCAGTTCCTTCTAACCGTAAGAAAGTACAGACTTTCCTTGGGATGTCTGCTTATTACAGTAAATTTTGTAAAAATTTTGCTATTGTTGCAAAACCTCTATGAACTCACATCAGCTAAAGCAAATTTCATCTGGTCACCAGAATGCCAGAACTCTTTTGATCAGTTGAAACTAATGTTAACCTCTCGTCCAATCCTAAAATGCCCAAATGTGTAAAAGCCTTTTTATCTGCAGGTTGATGCTTGCAACACAGGTATTGGTGCTGTGCTTCTGCAGTCAAAGGATGAAGAGCCATCTGACGAATCCCCATTGCTTCCTGTTTCATACTTTTCCAGGAAGTTCTCCCCAACTCAGCAGCGTTGGTCTACTGTAGAGCAAGAGCTCTATGGTGTTGTAGCTGCACTTCTACTTTCTGAGTATATCTGCATGGAAATACTCCAGTGACAGTCTTATCAGACCACTTGCTACTGGCCTTCCTTGAAAGGGCCAAGCTCCATAACAAGAAACTGCTCCGGTGGTCTTTCATTCTCCAGGAATTCAACGTGAAAGTGAAGCATATTCCTGGAGCAGAAAATAAAGTAGCAGATGCATTGTCTCGCGTTTAGGCATCTTCAAGCATCCCTCCCATCCATCATAAATGGATGATCATCGTGAAACTTCTCAGCCGCCTTTTAGCACGGGGGAGCTGTTACGATTATGTTTATATTTTGTAGAATATGATTTGTATTAATCATATGTCCGGGGAATAATTGTTTCTGTACTCTATAATCATTAAGTATGCTACCACCTGTCCCTTCAGTCTCGAGACTCCTTGCTGAGTCTCGTTTTCTGTTAACCTCCTTGGCTTTATAAAAGCATATGTCATTGGCTTTCAGACTACGGGACCTTTAACCTCTCTCCAGCTGATCTGTGGTGGTAACTACATTTAGTTTGTTTTATATATTTGAAGAGTGTTTGTGAAGTGATTATTTACAATTATGAAGTGTTCGTAAGTTTTTCTTATTTCATTTGTATGATTTGTACTGCTGTTATTTATTAGTAACTTGTGTTATTTGTGTAATTATATATATATCTAGTATTTCTTTCATATTTAATTTACGTTCCTTAATATTCTGGTTTGATATAAAGTGACTGTGGGTGTTTGTGTAATGACTCCTCTCCTACTCCTAGACTAACTCATAGGAGATCGTTACAAAATAAACAATATTATGGAAACGATAAACAATATTCTAGACGACTGTCCATTAAAAACACTCGCAAGTTTACAAATGAATTTATATATTTATCGCCCTTATAATTGACTGCACATACTGTTTACTTCTCTCATCTCTCTCTCTCTCTCTCTCTCTCTCTCTCTCTCTCTCTCTCTCTCTCTCTCTCTAATATAAATAAATATATATATATATATATATATATATATATATTTAAATACATACACATATATATATATATATATATATATATATATATATATATATACACATACACATACATAGTACATATGCCTATATATGTGTGTATATATATATATACATACACACTTCATAAAATGCATATATAAGTATATATATACTTATATTTCATTACCTGAAATTACATTTTTAAATTTATTTCCAATGAATATCGTCAGGAATTAACATTATAAGATTTCAACACCGTTACCTGAACTCTCCGTCGAGTATAAACAAGTCATATATTATAAAAATATAATACCGAAGCATATATAAAGAAAAAAAAAACACACTGACCTAATCTGCCGAATGACCACCGATGTTGAAATGACGAATAGGCAGCCATGCTATGTAGGACGGAAGTTATGAGGTCACTTGCAGACAGGTTCACGATGAAGGTGTTGGCCGGACTCCTCA
>NC_061088.1:3664670-3694670 GCF_015104395.2 Macrobrachium nipponense | reverse complement strand
CTTTGCACTGTAGGCATTACGAGACTTTCTCTGCAGCGTCCCCTCGGCCCCTAGCTACAACCCCTTCCGTTCATTTTACTGTACCTCCGTCCGTATTCTTTTTCTTCCATCCTACGTTCCACACTCTCCCAACACCTCAATTAACATTATTTTCCGCGCTGAATGACCTCATAGGTCCCAGCGCTTGCCCTTTGGCCTAAACATCATATTCTATTCAGTGTGTGAGCCTTGGGTACACTCTTACTCATTCCACCTTTCGTCATTCATTTCAGTACCATCGTATGTGATTGAGAAATCGCAATAATTGCAGTCTTCAGCAGACACCATTTCGGTCTATGCAAATTTCCTCTGAAAAAAATTGTTGCGTCATCAATCTGGGAATATTGGTAATATTGGTTTATTTGGGCTGCTTATCTCGGATCAGACGGCTAAAGACCAATACAATGCAATCTGCTGACAACACAATGAAATTGCAATGAGAGCATATTTCGCCACAACACAAAGGATTTTAGGTCTCTCGACTGGGATTTAATAAACAAAAAAAAAACGGAGCGTTTACCAACGTTAATCTCGAGTGTCATTCCATAACTGCAATATTCTCGCCGTCAAAAGAAATGGAAAGTTGCGTAAATCCTCCATCTGAATACAGTAGCCATTGTGGAATCAGAATACAGCTACTGGAAAAGGCTGCTGGATGCATCAGCATAAAACATCCAGTCTCAATGTGAAATGTTCCGGTCCAAAAGGTTCCTGACTGACGATTGTTATGCAAGTCTGAAGTTCTACATTCTCGCGAATCTTTAACTACTTTCAATGCCATCAAAGGTCTTTCACAAGAGGTATGAATAAAAAAGGCGATCATACAAATATACATACATTATTTATACTACACACATATATATTATACGATCACAAGTTTGGCTGTTTGGTTGTCCTATATTTTACTTCTTTTTTTGTTTTTGTTTTTATGTTTACCTTTGAAATTTCGAAGCTGTTTTTCATTCTTATACTGTACCATGATGAGGCGCATCAAGAAGACACGAAAACCTTCAATTTTAAGTTTAAACCAAAAGTTCCATCCTAATTACACTTCCAGTTTTCAACTCGTAACGAACTGAAACGGTGGACATCTGAGGCAATTGGAATGTACCAGACTAAATTCAAAGGCAGCTTCTTCAGTATTGGACTCTTGGCTTCCATTGTGTATGTATGTATGTGTGTATGTGTGTGTGTGTGTTTACGAGTAGCGTTTGGAACGCAGAACACCCCCAAAAGATTGCCTACAAACCAGAGCCTTGTTTAATTTGAAAAGAAACCGGGGCACATTGTGAGCAAAACGGCTTTTGTGCCTAAGCTCCTATTCATAAATAGACTTCGCTTGCTTGTTTACATCCTTCCGAAGCCGCGAGAGATTCTAAAGACTATTTTCCTTTGCCTCATCTCCTCACTCACTCGCATTGCTCCTGCTATCCTTATCAACTCACATCTCGAGAGCATATTCAGATGGGGATTACATCATTCCAGTGGAGTTCGTTGCCCTCCGGTCACAGTCATTTATTGACCCAGTTCTCTGTCTCCTCTCGCGTCAAAATTCGATTGAACCTCTCCTTTGAAACCTACACAGGAAATCACAGTTGAAATGAATGTGCCATCATGTGAATGATTCTGCGTCATTGCTCCAACTTTCGTAAAGGTCTTTCTCATCTTCCGGGTTAAAAAAAACTTTTTTCTTTCTTCTGCCTCTTTTAAGAGTTGAATGAAAAGCATTTTGTGCTTGATGAACTTTTCTTCATATTCCTGATCTTCTCTCTACGACATTGGGTCATTTCTCTATCTACAGATACTACTTTAGTAACTGTTTGTTTGTTTGTTTGTATGGTGCTTTTACGTTGCATGGAACCAGTGGTTATTCAGCAACCGGACCAACGGCTTTATACGTGACTTCCGAACCATGTCGAGAGTGCACTTCTATCACCAGAAATACACATCTCTGACTCCTCAATGGAATGCCCGAGAATCGAAATCCCGGCCACCGAGGTGGTAGTCCAAGACCAAACCAACCACGCCGCTGAGGCCCTTTTAGTAACTGTTTCTCCTCCTCCTATAATGTCACCAAAGTTCGGGAATTCACTTCCTGCTTATGTTTTTTCTTCACTTATAACCTTCCTTCTTAGGGACTTGAGGTGTGTGGGGGGGGGGGGGGGGGGGGGGGGGGGGGGGGGGGGGGGGGGGGGGGGGGGGGGGGGGGGGGGGGGGGGGGGGGGGGGGGGGGGGGGGGGGGGGGGGGGGGGGGGGGGGGGGGGAGGGTCTAATTCTTTTTCTTCAGCCGCATAGCTCTTTCCTCCTTTCTTCCTAAGCTGGACAAGGGCCTAAGGTTACTGTCCTAATGAGCTACTTGTTCCACACGGTAACTTTGTCTTTGTTTGCTGACCTTTAAGGTTACTGAAAGCGCAGTCGTGATGCGTCACCCTCATTCTCTTTCTCGTTAGTGGTAAAGAAAGTCATAATGATTTTCTTGGTCAGATTTAAGTTTGAAACTATCCAAACAAAATCATTTATATTTTTTTTAACTTTCAAAACAACGAGAAACCAAGTAGCTATGAAGACTTAGTCACCTCAAGTAGCTATGAATACTTATCACCCCTTCAGATGTTACCTTTTCTAATTTTAACAATCCAGTATCTTGAGGTAGAGTTGGTGCCAGCCGCTGTTGTAGCCGTGTTTAAAATAACTTACCCTTTATTTAAAACTACTTATAACAACTAAAAAAGTGTTTTTCTCTATGTCAACAAAAACATCCTCTTACTTTTCACAACTATAGTAGAGTCATATCAACCGTGCATCCGACGCTCCTGATTGGCTGTTGATAAGCGAATCACAGGGCTGGAAACTCTCTCGAGAGAGAGTTCACATGGGCAGGATGTATGTTCCACCTCTCCCGAGGGGGTACTTTTGAAAGACGTATCCCTCAGGGGAATTGGAACATACATCCTGCCTATGTGAACTCTCTCGAGAGACTGAGAGTTTCCAGCAGTGTGACTGGCTTATCAACAGCCAATCAGGAACGTCGTTAGGGAACTGGCCTAGACATCGGATGCACAGTTGATGTTAATCTACTATAGTAATTCTGGACCTGGGTTTCTTAAGAAAATCAAAAGATTCATGTAAGGTGAATGGGAGTTTGTATTAATTTTACCGCCATTAAATGATTTAAATTCAGGTAAGATTGCCGTTGGAAATTCAAAGGCACTATATTGCAGTAATACTTAGGTATATTCAGACTAACCATTCTGCTACATCACTTTTGTATTCACACCAAAATATAATACATTGTTCTCTGATTCTGGAGGCATTCAATAGGAAATTCATAAGCAAACAGTTTATTGATGAAACTATTCTGGTAACAGACACAACTAACTTGAAATTAACATGCTATGTGGGAGTTAATAAAATCTTGGCTTCATGTTGTTGTTTCACAACAAATGAATACTATCGTTTTCCATCTATCTATCTATAAGCATTTAGACTTCTCTTAATGCTAGGGATATTTAGTAAACAACAATGAACTTTGGCGTGGCTCTTCAAGAACTTTTTACTCATAACATTTTGTCATCTTCCTTCATTCATTTCATTCTTTGACCACACCTTCCTTTTCAAGAGTTTTGAAAATATTTAAAAGACGGGCAATCGATACTGATGTAAATTATTGGGCTTACGAAAACAGCAAGTATCAATGGAACATATGACGCCAGAGCGCATCTGCTTTGAGAGCAAAGGGGAAAAGAAATTATGTTTCTGAGACTCATGCCCTCTAATTCATTATTATTATTATTATTATTATTATTATTATTATTATTATTATTATTATTATTATTATTATTATTATTCTGAAGATGAACCCCATTCATATGGAACAAACCCACCACAGGGTCCACTGTTCATTAAGAAGAATTAAGAGAAAGTAAAGTGAAATACAGAAAGAAGAAAAATAATACCAAATAGATAAATAAATATAAAAAAGTATTCCTGTGTAAAAAAAATACGTGGAATGTCAGTCAAAAGAATTTTTTTATTGCCAGCAACTCTGAAAATAAAACTGTGGATAAAGTACGTTACATTCACATATAAATACAAATACAAATTGCTAGGGGAGTGGAATCTTTCCTAGAAGCGAACCCCAAGTGTTTTAATTCTGTATGTATCCACCTAAGCGGCGTGTTTAGCACAAGCCCGTTGAGGATTACCGTAGAAACATAAACAAAAGACTATCAAAATATTAAGATAATGACCCCAAAGAAATATTAGTCCTAAATAACGACCCAAGGCCTTTATTGGGGGTCACTACCTAGAAAATAACCGAAATGTGTTTCGAACGAGTTTTTGTATCAAAATGGATGATAACTGTTATAATGCTCGTTATGCAACAACCTCTGAAAATTCCTTCATTTCGTAAAGCGTAATTTGCTAGATTTTACATTTAAAGCCCAACATACAGGTTCCCATCTGCACGAACGTACAGTTACCTAAATTAGGAAGAGGGCTCTGGGGGCGGGGGGAGGGGGGTGACTTGGTGAGGGGGGGGTGAGGGGTTCCAAACACGTTGCATTACAATGGTAATGTTGAAAAATTTGACGTTCTCGTTCCCTGTCTCTGCCCCAAATAGAGAAGGGAAATTCTTTTCTACTAAAGGCGACCTTGTCTGACAATGAATATGGCATACTTTTTTAACTCTGCTCCCTTTAACCAAGCATGTCAGTCTTGTTCTCTCTCTCTCTCTCTCTCTCTCTCTCTCTCTCTCTCTCTCTCTCTCAGCCACATTCAGATAGCTACCGAAATCTTTCACATCAGCCACGTCCCCACCTCTCTATCTTTTCTAGTACGATATGGTTATATCGTCCACGCCACACTACTTATACATTTACGCAAGCGCGCGCGCACGCACACACACACACACACACGCACACACACACATATATATATATATATATATATATATATTTATCTATATATATATATATATATATATAAGTGATTACATAATAAAAATATGGAATGTTATTCCATATATATAAAAGACTAAAACTAAAGAGGTCAACCAGATTGCTTGCAGGAATGTGATCAGACCAGAGACACTAAGATGACGTATACAATAAAGTAGGCTAGTTGACATGCCGTCACCTGTGGTCATTCATTTGTTTTGAAACATTAGTCCAAGCTCCCTGCTTGAGACAACTACCGCGACCTATAATTCAAACGGCCTACGTGATCTGTAGTGTGTCTCATCTGTATGTATGTTCATATGTTCGAGCTACTGTCTGCTTCCTTTATGACTTGTAACCGAGATGGTAGTGAGAACAGAACAGAACAGAATTAGCCATCATCGTTGGCAGAAGCGATCAAGCCATCGTCATTAGAAGACCTGTACAAATTTCCTCTGAACTTCATCATGTAATCTCAGAGAATATAAGTATTTTTTTATACTTCGTGTTTTCTACTAGAACCTCACATCATTGCCGAATCATCATGAGTTTAACACATCGTCGTCATAACCAAAGAAGATAATACTGACTTCGTAAGTGATCTACAAACCCCAAGACACTCCAATGAGTATGGAAGTGCATAACCAACCGACTTTGCGTAAGATTATCGCAAGTCTAACATTACCTCATAGGGCGCCTTATTATACAAGGCAACAGCCCTAATATATATATATATATATAATTTATATATATATACATATAATATATTTAATTTATAAGATAATTCGTAAACACGGATATACAAACGCAAATCGTACCTTAGCTGAATCTATGGAAACTGAATTCAAGTTCAATCAAACCCAAGTAACTACCAGAGGCAGAAGTGGCGATTACGGCTGAATACACCCGAGTTTAACGATGATTAGAAGAGAGAGAGAGAGAGAGAGGAGAGAGCGAGAGAGATAGAGAGAGAGAGAGAGAGAGAGAGAGAGAGAGAGAGAGAGAGAGAGACTTTCCACTCGTGACTCAGAATTTCTGCCGAGTCGTGAAATCGAGCTAATGATCTCCCCAGGAATCTAAGCTGACATCAGCTCATTGATTAACCCATGATGGCCACTCCTACCCTCCGCATACCGATGACGATGATACGAGGGTTTTCATAAGTCCTTTTTCAGTCTTTTTTTTTCTTTTTCAGTTTCATCTATCGACCCTTTCCGGTTCTTTGGTGTTGCAGTTCATTAGTGAATGCAATTATTCCGTCTGTGAAAGGTTATGAAATTATGAGCTTTCATGAAATATTTTTACCGTATTTCCGAGTTTTTATTTATCGACCATTTCTCGAATGTTATAGATTTATTTGTGAAAGCAATTATTTCGTCTACGAAAGATTATGAAATGTGTCGTGCATGCAGCTTAAGTTAGCCTAAAGGTTTAGCGTAATAATAATAATAATAATAATAATATAATAATAATAATAATAATAATAATAATAATAATAATAATAATAATAAGTAATAATAATAATAATAATATTAAAATTATTTATATTAATAATGATAATAAAGATAAATTATTATTATTATTATCATATTATATGATGATGATGATGCTATAAATTTAGGCTAACTTTAGCTGCATGCACGACATATTTCAAAAATAAAATTTATATTCATATTAATAAAGATTAAAGTTATTATTAGTTTATTATATATTATATACATATAATTATTATAATTATTAATTATTATTATCGATTATTATCATCATCATCCCTGTTTCTCTCTGCATTTTATCAGCATTACAGACGTCGCTTTAACTAATAAAAACATAATTATTCGCTTTGATTTGAATTACTGGAGCGTGACTACTCGTCCTCACACTAACCTAATGCTCCACTTGTTCATCAATAAGATTCACTTTTATCAAATTTATTAACTTTAATGCCCGATAATGCAACGCACGGTCACCAAGACCGTCGCTATGATAAGATTAACGTGACGAAAGTGGTAGCTTAATCTCACAGAAAGGAATTTGTCGCGCTCTCTTTGATGCATTGCGACTTCTTTCATTTCCGCATTAAGTTATTGCTCATTGTGGAAATGAGGAGGGGTAATGACTGGGGAGAAGGAGGAGAGGAGGTGAGAAGGAAGAGGAGTAATGAAAAGGTTAGGAAAATTGGAGAAATGAGGAAGAATACCGAGGAAAAACTTAATACACAAGACAGAATCAACTAAGCTAGCAATATACATATCAGAATGGAGAAGACGTAAATGGCAATAAAATAAAGGAATTGAACGAAAAATAAAAAAAATCTCGAGGAAAAAGAAGAATGGCAAAAAATGGAAAGACTGGAAAGAGAGAAAGTTGACCGGAAATGATTGGAAGGTGTTAGAAGAGGAGTAAAGATAAGAAACAACACTTTTTTTTTAAGAAGTGGCAATTTCGATGATAAAAGCTACGGAGCTTGCCCGCCACATTTAACTATTAACGGAAACTGAATTACCTCTACGCAATAAACAAATGACGGAAAGATAGAGAATAATAAATATATATAATTCTTGACCTTTTTCGTTGTCTCTTAACCCTTCACTCATTTTTTCTCCCCACGGGAGATAAGACAAGAAAAAGAACGGGAAATAATTTCCGTAAAAAATACCGAAATGAATGGATACGCCAGGTGGTTCCCTCTACACGCTCCCATTTTGGCTTCATGTGGAGAATATCATCCGCTAAAATGGATATCCCGCTGTAACGAGAGATATCCCTTTCGAATAACAATATCCTGTGGTGAATCCCTCTCGCTCTCCTATTTTCTCTCTAATTTGGTGGTGAATGTGATAAAATTTATGTATTTAATCTATATATTTGAATGCAATATGGTTACTCTGCATATACAAATACTAAATATTTATTATATATATATATATATATATATATATATTATATATATATATATATATATATATATTATATATATATATATGTAATAGCTACAATGCCCTCTTAACTTCTCAAATTCTTTGTTTTCCTTTT
The DNA here is from genome assembly GCF_015104395.2 of Macrobrachium nipponense. Taxonomy (NCBI): domain Eukaryota; kingdom Metazoa; phylum Arthropoda; class Malacostraca; order Decapoda; family Palaemonidae; genus Macrobrachium; species Macrobrachium nipponense. The sequence goes on along the minus strand of NC_061088.1, from coordinate 3,686,658 downwards.
TTTCATATATATACACTTGTCACTCCAAAGCCTCGAGATCCAACTCCAAAAAAATAGGAATGAAATCATGATGTCCGGCAGCGGGAAACAAACCCGCGATGCCATAATCACGACGAGGTCACCTCACCGTCGTTGCCCGACCTGAACCGACCAACATTTACTATATTCGGGTAAAAAGTGACCAGTAGATTCACATTCTACAACACATACACACACACACACACACACAATATTATATCTATATATATATATATATATATATATATATATATATAATATATATATATATATATATGTGTGTGTGTATAATTGTATTATATTAATATATATAGACAAAATCCACGAAGGCCTTTCGACCTCTCGTAATGGACAAGATGTTTTTGTTTACAAAATATTCACCATGTTCCATATTTTCATGATTCAGTTTCACGCACACACACAGACACACACACACACACACACACACACACACACACACACATATATATATATATATATATATATATATATATATATATATATATATAGCTGATAGTAAAATAAAAGTCGAATAAAAATCCGCATTGGAATATTAAAAAAAAAAGAAGATAAAACCTTCATCTGCATCTCAATGCCATTGTGTGTATTTCTTCATTTCGGATTCCTCGGCTGTCATCAACTTCAGATTGAGTTTGGATCCCCCGAGATTTTTCTCTAGACTTAGAAGTTTCTCTTCTTACATTTTTTTTTTGTTCGTCTGAAGTAAGGAGGAGACGGCTGGAGACTCGACGGATTATATGTTTCACAAGAGAGAGAGAGAGAGAGAGAGAGAGAGAGAGAGAGAGAGAGAGAGAGAGAGAGAGAGAGAGAGAGAGCGTTACAAGGATTAGGATGTCCCAAAGACTTGTTAGTCCATCCGAGGAGATATCGTGTGCTCACTTAACTGTAGGAGCAGGTTTTACTGTGCATTCACAGTGTCCTAATGATTTGGTCCTGGTCGAAGAGAGAGGGAAGGAGAGAGAGAGAGACGAGGATGAGGAGCGAGAGAGAGAGAGAGAGAGAGAGAGAGAGAGAGAAGATATGGAAAAGAGATAACTGAACCTTTTTATATAAGCCTTATCATAGTTTAGTTTTTTGTAATGCCTTTTCAAGATAAATATGCGCCGCCTATGAAAACTGCGTCTGTTATGCAAGAGAAACAAACAAAATTTAAAAGGAGTGATTCATTAATTAAAATTAAGTAGAAGTTATCAACAGGGGGATTTTAAAGTCAGACTAGAATGAAAAAAAAATTAGATGGAATAAATGAAAAGTACAAACTTTCTTTAAAACTGGAAAAGTATAAAAAAAAACTTTTACGAAGCGAACGGAAACAGCAAAAACAGCTCCCACCTTTAAAAAAAAAATCGTCGAAAACAATTAGAAGATTAGACACAACAAGTGAGATAGAAGGAAAGACACAAATACGATTTTGAGGAGCTCGAAAAAAAAAAAAATACTGGCATTGTAGCATTCAACTGGGATGCTCTACATAACCGGAATCCGAGATTGTAGCACAGAAATTAACTTGACACCTGTAAACAGGGAATGTACCACCTCCCATCCGATAATCCCAGGCTTTAGAAATGTAGCGGAGGTACTTGGTACCAAGAACCCAGGCCTAAAGCATCAAAATCCCTTCACATATCGGAGCAAATTCAAGGGCAAATGACAGTGAAATCTGACTTGTACTGATATTTCAAAACTTAATGTTATAGTAGTTATTAATATAGAAATATAGCACGAAGCATCTCTTCAAATATTGTTGCAAATCCGGAGATAAGTGATAATTAATCTGAACTTGTATTTATTGCCTAAGAATTAATGTAGGTCAAGTTATAGTGCCAAAATTGAGTTTTTTTAAAAGATGAGTCAACATTATAACCAAATCGTCAGCCTAGTTTACCGAACATATATTCAATGAGATTTTACAAAAACGTCTTATATGAAAAAAAACATAACATATTCAGAAAACTAAATGCTCACGTTTGGAAAGGCAAGGAAGCAGGCGTTCATGCTTTTATATTTCCCTTTTAACATTCCCAAAGTATTTTCCTGCTGCATTACTAGTCTGGCGGTTGCCAGTGTGAGCAACAGGTGTCTGTAGCCCTTTGTTCGAGAGAGAGAGAGAGAGAGAGAGAGAGAGAGAGAGAGAGAGAGAGAGAGAGAGAGAGAGGATAATGATTTTCCAGTTCTACAGCTTAGGAAGCTTGACTGGACGTTTAAAATATGTGTATTCAGGGTTAATCACTTTGTTCCAATCATTTCTTCCTGACTTTTCTTCGCGTTCTTTCCATTTTAGATTCCCCTGCCATTATTTTTTCCCGGAAGTTCTTTTCGTATAATCGAATGATTACTAAATGTAAGATCATTAACTTACGGCATCTATTCACAATTGAAGGGGCATTCGTAGTGTTTCCTTTAGGAAAAATCAAGAAGCATTCATTCACGAGTACTGCATACGAATTCCATGGTTGAGTATTCATTGCACTTCGTTGCACGTATTCAAGATATTTCTTTATTGCACTTTGTTGCACGTATTCAAAATATTTCTTTATTGCACTTTGTTGCACGTATTCAAGATATTTCTTTATTGCTCTTTGTTGCACGTATTCAAAATATTTCTTTATTGCACGTAGTTGCACGTATTCAAAATATTTCTTTATTGCAATTTGTGTCACGTATTCAAAATATTTCTTTATTGCAATTTGTGTCACGTATTCAAGATAATTCTTCATTGCAATTAGTTACAGGTATTCAAAATATTTCTTTATTGCACTTTGTTGCACGTATTCTAAATACTTATTTTTTTTCAATAAGTTTAGTTTAGTTTTTGGACAAGTCCTTCATCGAATTTATGGTCTGAAGATCATAAAAATGTGAGAATATCTATTTAAAAGGACAAAGGCTCTTCTTGTAACTTTCCACATGTCTTCAGCCTCAAACACCCATGAATGTTTAGCCACTTTTATATGCGTTTTGCAACCTTTTCTCGTTTTTTGCTTTTTATCATTCCAATTCTTTTTCTTGTTCATTCACATCTCTACATCTTGTTCATTCACATCTCTACATCATACCCCGAAATTCTCTTAAGTTGGTAGACAGTGATCGAAGAATGTATTTATTATCTCGTAGTACATTTTAACCTTTTTCATATCATTTAGAATGAATAACAAAGATTCAGTGATGCATTTTATTCCCAAGAAATCTTCCCTATCTCTTATCATCATCGTCATTGGTTTAATCAATATTTTCATTATTACGTTACATATCAATAACAGGTTTTGAAATTTATATATATATGTATATATATATATATATATATATATATATATATATATATATATATATATATATATAAAGAAATTTCTATAATAATTTACACAAAGCTTTATTTCAAACTAACCTTACTATGTAACTACTCAAGTAATGAAACAATATGATGACTTAGAAATTATACTGAAAAAAAGGGGCCTTATCCTCAACTCAGTAACTTTTATACATTCTCTCTCTCTCTCTCTCTCTCTCTCTCTCTCTCTCTCACACCCACTTGTACACACAGGACCTGTAAACCAGGTACACGAGTGCGCGAAGAATGACTTTTTCCTGGTCCGATTCTCATAGCTGACCTCTGTGCGCAGGCGCGCCTGGTATTCTGAGAAACTAAAGTTGCAGTGGATTGGAGGACTCTCTCTCTCTCTCTCTCTCTCTCTCTCTCTCTCTCTCTCTCTCTCTCTCTCTCTCGACGAAAAGAAAACAAAAGGGATATTTCCCAACCGCTCATTGCAGCTCTATTGTTCCGGATTACCAAGTGAAATTAATGACTCCGGGACAGAAGGACATATATTTTTTGCGTGGTTTTAGTTTCAACAATGGCTGTGAAATTCACCTGCGATGCTGACAGATATGGCGTTGGTATTTTTTTTTGTTAGTAATCTCAAGGATTCGTAAAATCCTTTCTATCTGAGTGTATATATTTCAAGATGATTTTGTACAAAATTTTTAGAAAATGTATATACTTATATTTTTCTTTTCTTTTTTTTTTGCTAGTAAACTTGAGGATTTATATAATCTTGTCTTTCTGAATGCCTACATATCAGATGATTTTGATGCAGTTATTTGGAATTATTATATATTATTTATATATATATATATATAATATATATATATTATTATATATATATATAATATATAACAAATATAACTATAGGTATCTTACATATATATATATATTATTAATATATATATATTATATATATATATATATTATATTAAAATATTATATTATATAATAATAATTATATACATATATTATATGTACATATATATATATATATATATATATATATATATATATATATATATATATATATATATTTATATATTATATATATATATATAATATTTTTTTTTATATAAACATAATTATAGTTAATATAATTATAATAATATATATATATATATATATATATATTAATTTATAATAATTATATAATTTTTCTAACCACTAAATCAATTGTACACGAATCCCGCATAAATATAAATCTGAACACTGACAATCAGTATTACCTTTGCGTTAAAATAAATTCTATCAAATTATGAATACGAAGATTGTACTAAACACATTTAATACGAAAAATATAACTAGGGAGACGGGAAACTGGGAAAAGAAAGGTCAAACGCAAAAATATTTCTTGTCAAGTCACTGAGAGCCATCACTCTTAACAACAATCGAGTTTTCTGTACAGCGTATAATGCTGTATAAAACTCTCGATGTGCTGCAGTATGAAACTCTTAGTCACGATCGGGCAGCGCTCAGTTGCTCCCCAGATGCATTCAAGTGAAGATGCGTCGGTGGCTGGCACATCAACAGGTGTCAGACGCAAGATCCATGGATAACTTTAAGGCTTAAATAAAATAAAACCTATTGAGGTTAGAGGGCAGAGATTTGGTATGTTTGATGACTTGAGGGTGGATGATCAACATACCAATTTGCAGCCCTTTAGCCTCAATAGGGTTTAAGATATGAGGGCGGCCAGAAAAATTGAGAAAGGACAGACAAAGCAGGTGCAATAGTTTCCTTTTGCGGAAAACTAAAAATGGTTGTTTGACAGACGTCACGTTTCATCATGGCGACAGGTAATCGAGCTTAACTCATCCTCGTTAAAACTTTTAATTGGAAATTATGGCTTTCTGATTGGCAACTGCACACAATCATATCGTTAAATCAAACATTTATTTTATCCAGGAGTTGAGAAAGGCCAGAAGTTGACATCATTCTACTAAATTGTTTTGTTTTTGAAAATGAAATTTCGACTTGCTCCAAACACAAGACTGAAAAACGAAAGGAATTTCATTTCGTTTGCTCAGGCTGCCCAAATAACCCAAAATTAATTATCCAACAACGCGTCCAAAATGCAAATTAAGTTCGTCAGATACACGAGTTTCACAAAATCCATATGTCAGGAAGCCTACTACAATCGAATAGTTCAAAGGAAGAATCCTAGTGCATCCATCCCTGTTTCTGCTTCGGGAATGAGATGAATGACATAAAGGCTCAATTACGTAAGAGTTTTTTTTAGATCCTGTACAAAAAAGAAACTTATTAACACATAACATCTTTGACGATTAAATAACCATTCAATTATTAAAAATTTTTTTAGATCCTGTATAAAAAAGAAACTTATTAACACATAACCCCTTTGATGATTAAACTACCATTCAATAAAGTGGTATTGATTGGAAAAAGGAGATTAATAAACCTGAACGGAAAAGCCCTCTACATGGACGAACTTTCCTCTCTCCTAATCCTGAATCCTTCCTAATATCCTTCACGCATTATAGCCAGAGCTCTCTCTCTCTCTCTCTCTCTCTCTCTCTCTCTCTCAGTCTTAAATCCTCCCAAGAAGCTTCCACATGGCAAATGTCAACACGTCTTCTTGCAGCATTTAAAGAAACGCATGAAGTTTCTCTCTCTCTCTCTCTCTCTCTCTCTCTCTCTCTCTCTCTTTTAAATCCTGCTTCGAACTTTCAACATATTTGTGAGAAGCCTTCTTGTTGATGTATTTGAACAAGTACATGAAGACTGTTACTCTCTCTATCTCTCTCTCTCTCTCTCCCTCTGTCTTCAATCCTCCCTCGAACCTTCCACACAAAAAATGTGAATGTCTTCCTCTTGTTGTAATTAAAGAAACGCCATGAAGTTCCCGCCCCTCTTCTCTCTCTCTCTCTCTCTCTCTCTCTCTCTCTCTCTCTCTCTTCTCTAACCTCCCACATATTCTTTGTGAAAACCCTTTCTATTCTTGTTGAAAGGAAAGCATGAACTTGAAATGAAGAAAAAAAAGTTGAGGACAGAATAAATTCTTTTTGGGAGGACACGCAATCGACCCGGTGTTGACCTAGGTCGAGGGAGTCAAGAAAACAGAAGCTCCAGACAATTTACCTCCAGTCTCCTGACAGATCCTTCTATTAGCACTACGAAGCCCTGCTAAACCATTATCCCGAGCTTGAAGCCTCTTTCGCATACTTTTGTATTCCCATTAAAGGTATTAGGGGCATTCCTCAGGTCGCCTTAATAGTCCCAGTTGTGGGTGTAATTAAGAGGGTGCAATTAAGAGCCAAGAGCCGCCGGTTGGGCGTCTTTTGTGCCTTGTCATCATCTCTTCATTATGCTGGGGGAGGCTCCGTCAGAAACTGGGATTCCATGATTCAAATTCTCATTGTAACATTATCCTTAAAACGACATTTTCTGAATCAGAGTATAAAGATTAAGGGGGAATAAAACAGGAAGAATGAAGAAGAGAGAGAGAGAGAGAGAGAGAGAGAGAGAGAGAGAGAGAGAGAGAGAGAGAGAGAGAGAGAGAGAGAACATTTCATTTCTTGAATTTACGTTTTACTCAAAACATTTTCTGTTATGAGTATGATAATTAAGAAGGAAAAACAGCTGGAATGATGGACAAATGAGAGAGAGAGAGAGAGAAGAGAGAGAGAGAGAGAGAGAGAGAGAGAGAGAGAGAGAGAGAGCACTTGAAGGCATTCCACTTCTCTAATGAGAATAACAGGCATTTCTGAGAGCACCCGGCAGTTCTTTTTCCCGAGGGAGTTCTATACAGTTAACTTTTACTTTTGTGGTGTTCATTATATCAAACATTATGACACATCATATCACAAGCTACGAGGAGTAAAGCTCCAAACATTACGATTGATCATATCATAAGCAATCATCAAATATTACAGAAACTTTGGAATGATCAAACATCACGTCTAAGTTTATCAATGAACTCGGAGTTTGGGAGGTCTTCCTTCATACGTAGATATTTGAAAATGGGGCGACTATCTATCTCTCTGTCTATATATATATAATATATATATATATTAATATATATTATTGAATATATATATTATATATATATACAATTTTATTATATAATTATTATAATAAATTACGTATCTATAATACATATTTATAAATTATTATAAATTATATATAATATATATATATTATATATATATATATATAATATATATATATATAATGCATGTATGTATATATTGTTGTGGATGTGACCAGTATGTTTATTTCGGTTTTAGAAATGTATATCAAAATTCCACAGGTGCAATATTTATTTCTGAGGAGAAATGAATTCATCCGGTAATCCATGCTCTTACTTATTTTTTTCTCTCTCTCTCTCTCTCTCTCTCTCTCTCTCTCTCTCTCTGCTCTCTCTCTCTCTCTCTCTCTTCTCCTCTCTCCATAAAATCTTCCACATATATCGGACAGAGATTTTCGTCTAAACTATATAAATAAACAAATCAACTCGAGACTATAATTGATCTGGACTTCCAAGGATTCCAAACTTGTTTGGTTTTGACCTAAGCTAAGAGGCTCTTGAAAAAAAAAAAGAATTAAATGACCAGAGATGTTCATGAGTTATTTTTCCCTTTTTTTCCCTTTCTTGGGTCTTCTTTTGATACCCCCTCCCCGTCCGCCCCCACGCTCTCCCTCTTCTAAAACTATTTCACAAACCTTTGCTTTCTTATCAAGGCGCCAGAGACATTCCATTGACCAATGTAACAATCCCCCCCCAAACAACAGGTGTAATTAGGATCTGAGGCCTCTCGCGCTCGCCTTTGATCTTTTTTCCCGGGCTTTCGCTCATTCAGAAATTCTTAACAATTCCTCCCCTCTCCCTCCCTCCCATCCATTAACTCCCCCCTTCCCTCACAAAACAATCCCCAACCATTCTCTCTCTCTCTCTCTCTCTCTCTCTCTCTCTCTCTCTCTCTCTCTCTCTCTCCTTCAAGACACCTGTGGAACAATTGTTGTTGTTATCGGTACGTGATTGAGAATTTTCTCTCCCTCCCTCGCAAAGATCTCGTTTTCTCATTTAAAATCCGAAGAAAGGAAGAAGAAGAAGAAGAAGAAGAAAAGACGGAGAAAAACAGTCAAATGAGGCCACTTGGGGGCATTCCAAGCCTCTAATTAGAATAGCAAGCATTTCTGGAACTGACCGGGAGGGAATGTGCGATCCAAGGGGCCGCGAGTCGACCCTTTTCCAAGTGCGATGGTATTTTATGTGATTGCACTTCTTTGTGGAGGTCTCGGGGAAGCCTAAACGTTTACTTTATTCATTTTATTTGATCTTAAGAGGCAGGAGGTGCATCGATTTCTCAGGTGTTATCTGTTTATTGGGAATGGGCCAGGAGGATTAATGATCAATCACGACACATACTATGATAAATGGGGTCATAAGTAATGAATGTATGATCTTGTCTGAGCATTTTGAACACACGCACACCTTCTGGATCCTAGGGCTTTTCCGTTCCAACAGTGTCCCCTTATCTCTGTTGACTTTTATCCTACATATTATCCTTCATTTGCTTAATAGGACCCAACCACTTCAAAATACTCTAAATTCAATTTTTCACATCTGCTAACGCTATTTTTTTAATTTTTCATTTTTACTTAACCTGTTAATTCCTCGTCCTTTCCAAGCGTTAGTTACTCCACGACTTACTCTATGAGTCAAACATCATCAACTCTATTTACTCTTATGCACGTATACAAATCGACTAATTCCATTCTTCTTCGCGTAACCTTGGTGACGTTCCTTCTGCCAACCAATTGGATTCCGTTTATCATTTCCTTACTTTTGCTGTCATTTTATTTCAACCCCCTTGCTCCTCCTCTATCTGGTTTCAAACTCACCAGTCTCTACAGCTCCTCACAGCACCATCTGCAGCTACCAGCATCCTCTCGTATCATTCACGACACACTTACCTATCCTGCAAGGTTGCAAACGCATATTCCAACTTGCTGTTGCTTTTGGCATTACGCCCATAAAATTTTAAATAAGTGGACATATAAAGACTCTTGTCTTGACAGATTTTCACTTTACACTAGCCACCATTATGTCTACAAATTCAATCACATGCTAGACTTCCATTGTAAAATAAAACTGCAAATATTTACATCAGATGAATTATTATCACTTAACCGTGATTCATATAAATTATTCTAGCTGCAAATGTCCTTTCATATCTAATTCGCTCTACCTCCGAACTAATATATTTTCATAAATGTAAACCGAAGGGGAATTTTTTAGTTGGTACTAATTTCTTCCTCTCGTGGGTTCGAACCCCAGCCCAGCGGACAGAGAAGAAATCAGGATGTCAGGGACGTTATTAATTCCGAGGTAGAGCGAATTAGATATTAAAGGACATTTGTAGCTCGAATGATTTACATCATATGTATCCTATTAAATTCCATCAACACTGTAAATCTCTATCAGCTCTGCCAAAAGAATTAGCTTTTGTATATATCTTTATAAACACAGGGAGATAAAATCGACATAGACGAAATGAAGGATAAGGGCGACCGTATGATTATAGATCCTCACGCTGACAGGAATGACTGCAATCTCCTTAACATATCTCCTAGAGAAAACGTGAAAGCCAAAAATAAGCATAATAAAACGATGAGTTTTATCATTCTTCACAGAAAACTAATGATAATCTGACATTGAATAGCCTGAGGGGAGAAGAGAGCGCCATTGGTCTCGTATGCTGGAAAACTCCATTACTACTGAAACGTTCTACTTCATTTAAGAGATCATTTAAGAGCTAAGAGCATTTATCTACTTCTGAATCCCTAGGGTCTGATGCAAAGGAAACGAAGCAACATCTACTGATGGCCCCTCCCCTCCACAAAAGGAGAGAAAAAAATAATATTGGCCCCACATCGGGCATCATGATTGGCGTGAGTCGTCTGAAGGACTGACAAGTTGAATAGGATGGAAAAAAACAAGACATACTGGGGCGAGTGTCGAATAAAACTTTTGTGTCTTTCTTGTTACAGAAGAATATTCAGATTCCTATTTTTATGGAAGAGGAAACACGCTTCTCTCTCTTCTCTCTCTCTCTCTCTCTCTCTCTCTCGTGCTGGAAATCGACGGGATCTCTCCGCTTCAAATGGTTCCATATCATAAATTAGGAAATATAAAACCGTTAGGTTTTTATATAGTGTTATTTTGCAAAATGTAGCCCATTTGAATGGAAGAAAGAGGATACAGACACCACACACACACACACACTACACACACACACACACACACATATATAAATATCTAATATATATCTATATATATATATATATATAATATATATATATATATATATCATATTATACAGGGAGGCCAAAAGTTCCCGAGTAACCATTACAAGATATTTGTTCAACCTTTAATGGGTACTGGGCCCGGAATTTATTGGAAACCCTATATTAATATATAATATATATAATATAGTATTATTATATATAATATAATTATATATAATTATATATATAATATATAAATATATTACATTATATGTGTGTGTGGGTGTGTAAAAACTTCTTTTGTTTAAAACAGGAAATACGTCTCAAGTAAAAAAAGAGCCCATTAAAAACCCCAGCCCTGCGTTGAAGCTAAGGACTGCTTATTTCTGTTGGAGACTCACTTGCCACCCGCTTATGAAGTCGTAGGGAAAAATGACAAAAGGATTTGTTCATTAGCGAAATATATACATATATATATATATTATATATATATAAGAATATATTACATAGATAATAAATACATAATATTATATATATATATTATATATATATTATATATATATATATATATTATAATATCTAATAATATATTATTATGTATTATGCTATATCTTAAACTTAATTCACTTGGTGGCAAAAAACTGCTCTTGTTGAATTCAGTTTACATTTAATAAATAGTCTTCCATTTAAACAGGACGTATCTGAGGGAGACTTGACATGGCTACCGGACGATGAGGACAGACAACCCTTGAAAGCTGGTAATCTTTTAAATAAAATCTTCGTTTAATTGAATATCATCCTGTTTAAATGAAGGTCCATGTTATAGTAGATTCACATTCAACCAGTGTTATTTGATGGCTCAAGGCCAGTCCCTTAAATAACGCTCCTAATTGGCTTGTTGCATAAGCCAATTCACAGGGCTGGAAACTCTCAGGGTCTCTTCTCGAGGAGTTTGCATAGGCAGGATGATGTTCCAAGCCTTTTGCCGCGAGGGCTGACTTTTGAAACGACGTTATCCCATCAGAAGTGGTGGAAAACATAGATTCCTACCATGTGAACTCTCGAGAGGAGACTGAGTTTCCAGCCCTGGTGATTGGCTTATCAACAACCCGATCAGGAGCGTCGTAATGGGAACTGGCCTAGACATCAAATGCAAGGTTGATGTGAATTACTACTAACAATAACAATATATATTATACACAACCCATATATATGTGTGCTATGTTGGGTGTGTGTTCTCTCTTCTTCTCCTCTCTCTCTCCTTCTCTCTCTTCTCCTCTCTCTCTCTTAAATTCCATCCACAAGCTGCCAGGTAATCTCCCCACGAGGGAAAAATACAAAAAAAAGGGGGTGGAAAACTCGAGCCAGAATCGTAATATTGCTGACCGTTATGATTATATAGAAACCGCTTATGTTCCAATCGGGCGGAATATTAGCCTACGGTGGGGAGACATAGGCCTAGTTCCAATGCTAGAAAATGAAAAAAATAAAAAATCCTATTGATTAGGGGCGGAAAAAGAAGAAGCCTAAATTTCTGGGGGAAAAATGGGAAAATGGGACTGAAAGAAATTTAATATATCAAAAATTTGTATATTTCTGGTCTAAAACGTATTCCACAAGTCTGTTTAGGTTTTTTCATCTATATTGTCTGTGATATGTAAATGTAAATGTATGTTTATGTTTTTATATAGATATATATATATTATATAGTATATATAATATATAATTATTATAATATATAATATAATATTTCTAGGATTATTTAAATATATAATTTTCTTGTTCAACTATAATCGCCTTGTATAGGTACTTTTATTAGGAAAATGAAATGGAACATTTTGTAGTTAAAATTGCCGTGTAATATATATCTTATCATATAATATATATATATTTATATATGATGTATATTATATATAATATATATACACACACACAAAACACAAATTATTGTATAGATTTGTATATATGTATAAGCAACCAAGCAGTAATCCCCTAAGCAACTAAGCAAGAATCCCCTACTAAGCAACTAAGCAGGAATCCCATACTAAGCTACTAAGCAAGAATCCCCCACTAAGCAACTAAGCAGGAATCCTCTAGTAAGTAGGAATCCACTACTTAGCAACTAAGCAGCAATCCCCTACTAAGCAACTAAGCATGAATCCCCTACTGAGCTACTAAGCAGGAATCCCATGGAATGCTCTACAGACATCGTGAGACTTTTAAATAGCTTTCCTACTTATGCCCAGAGTTAAAATGAAATGTTTAATGTTACGAACACATAAATAGGTCACGAGCTGTTATTAAAGAAAGTACCCGACGAACCTCTTTAACACGTACAAGGGCATAATGGCCCTAACCCAATCGAACTTTGTTGCTCAATTGAGAGACTCGACTGTAAATCAAGCTTCACTTGTATGAATTATGCAGGCTCTTAAATTCCTATGTATGTAGTACTGAGTTGAGGACTGAAGATTTATTTATTATTAAGTCACGAATCATTATTAAGTTCCATTCTCAACTGGGACTAGTCATTTGCATAGCCGGTCGCCATACCAAGATCTGGTGAGCCCGAGTTCGCCTTCCATGCTGCCGCCAGCCAACGCGGTGAATCAGAGGAATTTCTATTTCTGGCGATTAAAATTCAAATTTCATTTCTATATAAAAATAAGTGGGTTCGGAATGCCCACAATTTACGTGTAGGAAACCGTTGCCCCTAAGTAAACCAATATTGGTTCCTAGCCACGTCAAAAAAATAAAAACTCTAATCCTTTTCGGGCCAGCCCCTTTATAGGAGGGCCTGTTCAATCAAGCTTCCAAGTGGTCTGGTAAAATTAAGATTTACTTAATGAATCATTATAAGGTTCTAATCAGTATTATGATATATCTCTATTTAGGGTTAAAGACAATGTACTAACAGTGTTACGAACTGTCATTACTTAAATAGTTATTGAGTATTACTCGTATTAAGGGTCCATTTCAAGTAATTCTGCCATACGTTACATAATCTGTATTTCAATGAGAGAGAGAGAGAGAGAGAGAGAGAGAGAGAGAGAGAGAGAGAGAGAGAGAGAGAGAGAGAGAGAAAGAAAGGACCACTCAAAACGTGGGGATTCTTTACTATCTGCCGAGAATTTCTTTCGCTTCCGCTGGTCGGTGTTGGTTGGAATCACCAATTTTTCTTTTCCTGCCCAATATTTCCTTTAAATATACGGTATTTCTTTCCTTTCCTCTTTTATGCTTCTTTTCTATCTTCTTACTTCCTCTTTCCATTCTTGCCTGCCTCTTTCCCTTTTTCGTTGTTATTAATCTTTCTGAACTAACGATAACCCAGAGATAAAATGATTTTCTTCTCTTTTCCAGGAAGCGATTCGAATTTGACTATCGGCCCGTTTTTCGATGATAAAATGTAAATGTGGTGGGTCTCACTCGGCCATTCTATTATCTTATCATTTCCTATTCGTCTGTAACTAACGTCTCCATCTCCGTTTTCTTTCTTTCATAAGTATCTTATTCTGATCTGCTTGCTTTCATTCTTGTTAAAATCCATTGCCTTTCTTCCCTATCTATCTATCTTTTCCCCCTATTTCTCTTTCTTATACTTATACTTTCAGTCTTTCTATCTTTCTATTGTTCTTTATCTCTTTCCCCCATTTCATTTTCTTCTACTTTTTCCTTCTTTTTTCTCAATCTTCAATCCTTATCTCTCTTCGTTCCAATTCCCATTAAGGAGACGTAACCTTTAAGTAAATCTTTACTGAATTTCCATTAAGAAGACTTAACCATGGGTAATCTCTATGGAATTTCCACTCATGAGACAAACTTTATGCAGTCCTTACTTAAATTCCATTATGGAAACGTAACCTTTATGCAAATGTTTATGTAATTGCCGCTATGGAGACGTAACCTTTAAGCAATGGCTATTGAATTTCCTTTTTGGAGACTTGACATTTCTAAAATCTTCATCGAATTTCCACTACTCTATTCAATTCTTATCAATAAAATATCCAAGAAAAAGGGCGTAACCTCTGTGCAACCTTTACTGAATTTCCATCTAGGAGACGTAACCTTTGTGCAATCTTTATCCAATATAAAGTCTAGTTTTGATTTATATAGATAGACTTGATTTATATAGATTTCTGGCATTAAGCCAAGCACTGGGGCAACTAAGGCCATTCAGCGCTGAAACGGAAATTGACAGTTAAAAGGTTTGAAAGGTGTTACACGAGTAAAACCACAAAGCAGTTGCACTATGAAACAATTATTGTTAGGAGAGGGTGGACAGTAAGATGGAAGAAAGCGAATATGAATGGAGGTAGAGTAAAAGGAATGAAAGTAGTTGCAGCTAGGGGCCTAAGGAAGGGACGCTGCAAAGAACCTTAAATAATGCCTACATTGCACCGAATGAGGTGCACTGACGGCACTAACGTCCTACGGGGTACAAAGTCTAGCTGAGAGATGGAAGCAGACGAACGTATAGTGGATCCAAGCTCCCTTTCGAACAGAGGGGGTAGGGGGTGGGGGGGGGGGGGGCGGCGGCTGTTGGCGCCTCTGCCGCTTTCCTAATGACTCCGTTTCGGTCTGTCACACGCTGGAAAGCCCGAAGTAATTGAAGAGAACTTCTGCTTTCGCTTTTAATGACAATGCCTCGTTATCTTTATTATTTTTGTAGTTCCATAGACACCTTAACTTTCTCGGAACTCTAAAACCCTCCTAGGATGATTCCGAGAACTTTTTCATATTCAAAATATAATTTAAAAAGTTTTTATCTTTTATGAGGAGGCCTCATATTTAAAAAAAAAAAATCCCATGTTAACGCGAGGGTACTTGCACATTCCAGCATTTTTTTATGCCTCATATTTTTTTCTTTTAGGACCTACAGGGTGTCCATAAAGTCCCAGTACCATTACAAGTATTTATTGCTCAGAATGGTACAGGGACTTTATGGACACTGTATAACTGTTCGTCTTTTATTGAAAGGATCTAACGACTATTTACTCGGTTTCATAAATGGAAGAAACAGGGACTGACCTACTAGTCTTACCTTTAAAAAAATTAATGTTTGTAGTGTTTCCTAATTCTTCTTCCCCCACCTCTCTCTCCTGTCTTCACCTCTCTCTCTCTCTCTCTCTCTCTCTCTCTCTCTCTCTCTCTCTCTCTCTCTCTCTATCTATATATATATATATATATATATATATATATATATATATATATGTATATATATACACACACATCATTCTACATACATACATATATATTATATATATATATATATATATATATATATACTATATATAATATATATATTATATATATCCTCGTCTTCTTCCCACTTTCTCTCTCTCTCTCTCTCTCTCTCACTCTCTCTCTCTCTCGTCTCTCCTCTCCCTCTCTCTTCTCTCCTCTCCTCTTCTTCCCCATCTCTATATCTATCTTTCTCCCAACTTCCCTCTCTCTCCTATCTTCCCCCCGCCACCCTCTCTCTTTCTGTCTCTCTCTCTCTCTCTCTCTCGCTCCCTTGAAGAGAGACTAAATTACCCAACTACTTTGTAAACAACAGCAACAAACAAGAGACCCCGACCGTCTTTCCCTTGAAAACAGAACAATTCTTGAGGCTTCAGTTGTATTTCAAAATGGAAGGAAAACATCGCCCTCATAATGGACCTGTTTTCATTTCCAGACATGCCAGACTTCATGGAAAAAGTTTAACTGGAAGAGCTACCCAGGAGAGAGAGAGAGAGAGAGAGAGAGAGAGAAGAGAGAGAGAGAGAGAGAGATTATTGTTCCTTAACCTGGTGGACAGAGAGAGAGAGAGAGAGAGAGAGAGAGAGAGAGAGAGAGAGAGAGAGAGAGAGAGAGGTAACTTTCATTTACACTGAAAGCATTAGAGGAGACGGAGAGAGAATTGGGAATTAAATAAAAAAAAAAAAAAAATAAAAAGTAGCCTTACGGACTTTCTCTTTTAACTTCATTTAGCTACTTTCTTCCTCTTCATTTTCTAAAGTCCTTAACTCCACCAAGTTAGCTTCAAGATGAAGACAAATAGCTGTGTTCTGCGAGAGAAGGGAATTTTGCTGAATTTTACTTCAGCAACTCAACTGAAAAGTCACGTTTCCTTGACAAACTATTGTCTTTTCCTATCTTCTATCCTTTTTTTACTTTTGTTTCTCTTTGTCTTTATCTTTATTTTCTAATTTATTTTATCCTCCGTGCAAAGATGCTTACAGTGATATACAGACGAACACTGTACGTCATCATAAGCTCAAGACCAGTCTTTGAAAATCTGTAAGTGGACCGGAAGCGCTTGAGAACCAGTGGTATATTATGCACCCATTTATTGTTATGGATTCCTTTACTCCGAAATCCGAATTATTACTATTATGGTTATTATTATTATTATTTTATTATTATTATTATTATTATTATTATTATTATTATTATTATTATTAAAAATAATGGCTGTTTCTACGGTATTTAATTTGTATAGACTGCATATAAATTAAATGCTTTTGAAACAGCTATTATTTACGACATTACTAACCTCAGAGAAGGTCTCCTTTATTATTATCATCATATTATGGTGGTCTATCACAGTCCTCCAATTCGACTGGGTGGTATTTATAGTGTGGGGTTCCGGGTTGCAACTGCCTCGTTAGGAGTCCATGACATTCTAGGATCACACTCTTCTGCATGAGTCCTGGAGCTACTTCAGCCTCTAGTTTTTCCAGATTCCTTTTCTGGGATCTTGGGATCGTGCCTAGTGTTCCTATGATTTATTATTATTATTATTATTTTATTATTATTATTATTATTATTATTATTATTATTATTATTATTATTGTGTCACAAAAATCCACCATTATATATTAGAGTATATTACTATTTACTCTATGCTATATATACTAATATATATTATATATATTTTATATAATATATTTAGTCCCCTATATATTAATATTTTTTATATTCTAATATATATATTATATAATTACTTAATCTAATAATATAATATTTAGTAATGATTAAGCGTTATATATAATCCTATATGTATATATATAAGTATTAATTTATTAATAATATATTTATAGTTTTTATATAGTATATAGTTTAATTACACTCTACCATATAATTGTGAATCTTTATGACACAGAGTGTTCTCCGTGAGACTGTGAATTTCTTAATAATTATTACTATTGTTGTTTGTTGTTGTTGTTATTATTATTATTATTATTATTATTATTATTATTATTATTATTATTATTAATCATAACATCCCTACGCACATTATACCTATAAACCTCAATTAGGCTGATATTTAATCGGACTTTTGCTCATCAAAAATAAAGTCTTATATTGCAAAAGTAACTCCGTTGATAAAAAAAACCGATTAGCCAAATAAAAAGCTTGTTGAGAATTCTGTTGAAAGGTTTCTGTCATTTACAAATTATTAATGGGCAAATTACATTTAATTCATAGATAATTTATAGATGCATACACGGCAATATGCGCTCCGAGAGACCTACTAAATTATTTATGAAATGTAAAATGAATAAGTTTCCAGTTTAATAATTCCTTCAAACAGATGAAAGTGAATATACATTATACGAAAAATTATGCACTGAGCATTTGCATATAATTTTAATCAGACTTTTGAGCCCTAAAGAGTTAGCGAATTTCTCTCTCTCTCTCTTCTCTCTCTCTCTCTCTCCTCTCTCTCTCTCTCTCTCTCTCTCTCAGTCGAGCAATTTGAGGAAGCAGAATTTACAGACAAAATTACTTTGTTAACACCTCTGTCTCAAAGGCTCTTTCTCTCGGTAGTTTATGTTGTTGAAGATTAAGCTGGCCTTATGCCAGCACGGGCTCTTGCTCATAGAGCAGCCCGCAGACGTGTAGTTTAATTCTACCTCATGATACAATGACTATGCAATGCGCAATTTACAATGCATAAACCTCTCTTCGGAAACAGGAAATAAACGAACTTCTGTTTTCCGAGAACAGAAACGATAAAATAAACAATTCACGAAATTAAAGTACAAAATGCGCTGAAGAATCGAGTTTTCTGGAGTATAATGCTACGTGAGCCACGACCCATGAAACCTTCAGCCAATGCCCGGTGTTGCCCTGTCTCATAGCAGTGCCAGACGCACGATTATGGCTAACTTTAACCTTAAATAAAAACGACACTATTCAGGCTAGAGGGCTGCAATTTGGTATGTTTGATGATTGGAGGGTGGATGATCAACGTGCCAATTTGCAGCCCTCCAGTGTCAGTCGTTTTAAGATCTGAGGGCGGACAGAAAAAAAAGTGCGGACGGTCAGACAAATAGTTTTCTTTTACGGAAAACTTTGAAATGAAACTGAGGAATGCCATTAACATTAAAAAGAAAAATAAATAGGGCCTTTGAGCAAACTCCACAGAATTGCAAAAGAGAGAGAGAGAGAGAGAGAGAGAGAGAGAGAGAGAGAGAGAGAGAGAGAGAGAGGAGTCAGTCTCTAAAACAGGCCTCTGTTTTTACTGTACATCAGCCAAAACCTTTGAAGTCGAGAGAGCTGGGCATTAAAAGGGGGGTCCGACATACAGCGGACAAAAATTAAGGATGGGCTAAAAAGGATGTCAATAGAAGGTTTTTAATTCCATTTTCTCTTTTATATTTTATTTTTTCTCAGTATGCTTCGAGACAAAGTATGAGTAAGGGATGCAATTTTGTAATGACTATAAGGTTTTTAAGACTTTTCCGTCAGAACAATGATTTTTGTCTTCATAATTCTTTACAATGAGAACGTATCACCAGCTTTTAGCTTTTCGAAAAATAAGAGCATTTCTTTAATGTGACATTTTATAGTTTTACTCTAATCTATCGTAAACTTGGTTTAGTTAAAACATGAATTTGTATTTTCAAACTTCATATAATTAGGAGGTGGACATGATACCATTCTAAAAGAATTAGCTGACAGTATTCTTAAGATTCACCCTTTTGCCGTTAACCATCAACAAATTATATTCTAAAAAGCAGAGTCTAGTTTAAATGGTCTGGTACCAAGTCCTATGATGATTGCTATTACATATCTATACTTATAGATCTGTAACAACAGCAAACACGTTATTTGGACTCTGGCCTCACAAAAGTTCCCTAAAAAAAAAAAAATCCTAAAACAAGAAAAAAAAAATCCCTTGTAAATGGTATCATTTTTGTGATACAGATATTCTTACGAAATTTTTCTTGGTAATTTGCACTTCTGCACAGACATATAGTTTGGATTTATAGAATTATTCGTGTGTTTTTCTTAATGCCCTGAATACTTCTAGATCCTCAGCCTCAGTGCTGAGGAAGTTCCTAATCTGATTTATATTCCAACCCATGAGCATCGGATGCTGCCAAAGGCAATCCACAAAATTGAATGGGTAATGCTACGATTATTTATATATTTCAGTCAGAT
The DNA here is from genome assembly GCF_015104395.2 of Macrobrachium nipponense. Classification (NCBI taxonomy): domain Eukaryota; kingdom Metazoa; phylum Arthropoda; class Malacostraca; order Decapoda; family Palaemonidae; genus Macrobrachium; species Macrobrachium nipponense. The sequence continues at coordinate 3,666,611 of NC_061088.1, read as the reverse complement.
ACGTACTTTTGATGTAGACACAATCTTCCTAATTTCGTGCTTAAAACTCTAAAGAACTCTTCTTTCTTTTGAAATAAAGTTCGTCTACTGGTTTTTATCGTATGTAAGTTCCTGCTAGGCAGTTAACCTGGTTTTTTTCCTTAGTTTTCTATATGCGTGATGTGCTGTATGCATAGATGGCTAGCACTGCACCATGTTATAGCAACCATTGCATGGATTTCCATTGCACTGAACCACATACATAGACATATGTACCTTCTACCAAAATTAAATTGTAGTAATAATTTTCGTTACAAGAGTAATTCTTATTCTTTACAATATCCATCAATTGTCGAAGGCAGGGCAAGTCTGGATCCGAATTCCACTGAATCCTAAATATTAATCAGGAACCATATTGGAAATCCATGTTATATGTCAAGGGAGGGAGAGTATAGGTTACTGGAATCTATTGCTCATAATATTCTCTCTCTCTCTCTCTCTCTCTCTCTCTCTCTCTCTCTCTCTCTCTCTCTCTCTCTCCAAGCATTTGCATCTAATCTGAAACTGTAAATGGCCTTAAGATTAATTATCTTCGCTAACCTTGTAAATATTATCCAGTTGGAAAGTATTTATTACCAAACAGATACTTGAGTGCTGGAGCCCTATAGCTTTTTTATGCTAAAATTTATGTGAAGAATCCTTAAGCTTTCTAATCACTATATCCTTATTTAAATGGAACACAGAACTTATTTATTTTCGTGAACTTGTATTGTTAATTTCTCTAAAATTTTAAATTAGTTTTTCTCTAAGTAACTATTTTATAAAATTTTACAGAAATTAACATTGCAAGTTCACGAATATAAAATGATTGAACTTCTAGTTCCAACCACGCTATCAAATTTACTTTCTAACCAACATAAGCAGTTACATTTCACACATACCCTTTTTTATCTTCCAGCGTCAAGAACCGCAGTGCTGTTACCCATTTTATAATATCAAGTCAATCAATCAGACAAAGAGAAAAGGTTTACAAATAATATTTCCAGGCGTTGAACACATTTGCCTATTTTACAAAGAGCTCAAGAAGGGAATTATAGCAAGATAGTTATTTGCTCAAATTCAAGGTAATAAATTTCGCATCCTTGTTTGTTTGTTTGTTGTTTTTATGTTGCATGGAACCAGTGGTTATTCAGCAACGGGACCAACGGCTTTACGTGACTTCCGAACCACGTCAAGAGTGAACTTCTATCACCAGAAATACACATCTCTAGCCCCTCAATAGAATGCCCGAGAATCGAACTCGCGGCCGCCGAGGTGGCAGGTCTTCAAGACCATACCGATCACGCCACTGAGGCGCTTTTTTTCGCATCCTTGTATATTTTTCGTACAAATTCTCCTTAATCAATCTTTTGAAGAAGCAGATCTGCTTTAGAGAGCCTTATGGAACATTTCCAGCAACCTAATGGAGCAAAACGTTCCTAATATTCAAGAGGGCGATATTCATAAAGGGACATAAAGGGTATTCATAAATTGTGCCTCTCATTGGCGACGTTCCAGTCATTTATGCCAAAGAGGGGGATTCATTCAAAATTCCTGGAATATGGAATTGTGACGTCTGGCCTTCATCGCTTCATTTCTGGAAACAAGACTCGGATAATGATGGGTTGGAATCATATTCAGTTTATTCATATAACCAGTGAAAATTCACTAAATCTATGAGAATTCATACAACCACAGAGAATTCATAGAACCTATGAGAATTCAATGAACCGGTGAGAATTCATTGAACCAGTGAGAATTCATCGAACCTATGAGAATTCATACAAAAAGTGAGAATTCATCCAACCTATGAGAATTCATACAACCAGTGAGAATTCATTGAACCAAGATAATTCACTGAACCAAAAGAATACATATAACAAATGAGAATTCACTGAACCAAGTGAATTCATATAACCAACG
>NC_061088.1:3642170-3654670 GCF_015104395.2 Macrobrachium nipponense | reverse complement strand
ATAAGTACAACCACAATCTCCTATTCGTTCTTTCCATTCTACGAAAGGAAAGTTGAAGTCACCAGATAGGAGAATAGTTCCAGTCCTTGCGATTTCTACATATATCATCCTAATTTTTCAATTATTAAGTCAAACTCTTTAGTATTAGGAGGTCTATATATTACTATGTTCATCAATTTTGCAGATTCAAATTCTACCGCTATTAGTTCACATTCTGAGTTACTATATTTCTCATATATTTTTCCTTGTTTTTTTGTCTTTCCCATATATTGCGGTTCCCCTTGATTCCGCCTATTTTTTCTATCTGATCTATAAGTTTGGAACCCTTTTATTTGATCATCATTCCCAGTCTCTTGGGAATACCAGGTTTCACTTATATTCATTATATCTATTTTCTTTTCATTTTGGGTTAGTTCTTCTAAGTACTCTATTTTTCTTTTTGAGTTACTCGTAACTAAACCCTGCGCATTCATCACTATGATGGTTTGCGTGTTTTCTCCTTCATTTAATACTGGTAGTAATAAGGATTTTCCCATGTCTCTTTCCTGTTCTGGTATGTTGTTCTTTTTTTCATTTCCAGAAATTCTGACATTAAAAAATCCAACTTTTCCATAATATTTGATCTTCCTTCATCATAATTATTCATTTTGTGTCTGAATCTGCAATTTTCTGCCGTTTCTGCAATATCCTCTTGCATAATAAATACAGTTATTATCTCTTGAGTAGAATTTCGGAGCTGATGCTTTGAAATTTTTTGCTGAGAGAGAGAGAGAGAGAGAGAGAGAGAGAGAGAGAGAGAGAGAGAGAGAGAGGTCGTATGTCGGAATGCGTAAATGTCTGTCTTAGAACTCTGACATTTGCCCAAGACAAAAGAAACTTACTTCCTTAAACTGCAGATTCTGCAAGTGTTAATCAAATACGATACATATATATTTCCATACAGAAGCCTCTAAAAGCTTTCATGAAACTCCAGCCAATGTTTCTGCATAAAACTTACCTACTACCTACTGAAGTCTATGCAGGGACATATCAAACCCACTATGTGATTATTTTTGTGAATAATAAGCATCTTAAACAATTACCAGTTAAAAATTATCAGGGAAAAATAAAGCTGTCTACAGGAAAAGTTCGTCACGATAATAAAATATCAATTAGAATTAATTATTTTTCATTATATAACCAATGTTTTCATAGTAATGAGAGAAAAACTCAGCAGTTTAGTATATAAAGGAGTAAATAAGTAAAACAGATAGATAAAAAAAATAGATGGGAACTATTTTTTCTGCGTGTAAAAAGGATGGTCTACAAGACGTACTGAACTACAAGGTCAGAACTGCCCACGTCCAGCCGAGGGACAAACCTCTTACACCATCAATTCCTTTATTGGCACGAAGGTATCTGCGTCATGGGCTTATGGGCGGTACTTGACGTCCATAGAGAAGGGACCTGCTGTCTCGACCCTCTCTTATATTACCGACGAGTTTACCGGTGTGGTTTCACTAGTTCTAAACAAATGTTTGAGAGGAGAATTAAACTCTGCTTTATCTCAAAGTTTTAGTCATTATGCAGAATGGACTTCAAACAATTGTTATCAAAGAAGTTAGTTTTGAGTGATTTTCCATTGTTTGGGTTAATTCAAACTATATTAACTTCTCCACTATCGGATATCAGTTCAGAGTTTAGGTACCGGTTTGCAGAGGTTAATTCATTTAATGGAATGTTAATCGTAGCTTTGCATAATATGGGGAATATACGAATATATATATATATTTTTTTTATCAAAAAGCGTTTCTAATCAAAGCATTATTCGGGCAGCAATGAAACCATCAAAAAAGTTTTGCCATTTACGAAGGGATCATAAATTGGATCTATTTTATCATGAAAATGATGAGTAAAAAGTTGAGACATGCATGCTGAATTACGACAGAAAAAAAGATATTGTCATTATATACATTCATTATATACATTGATACAACGACTGGACATATAATTTTTCTACGATGAATAATGACTATGTGACATCATGATACAGACAGTATGATGGTGAAAATATGCTATACGTTATGTATTACGGTTAAAAAATCATTATAGTAATATCGCGCAAGGCTGCCATACGTTACTGACACAACAAATAACCTGGCAATTTCCCCATAATGAATATTCATCTTGGAAATACAACTTCCGAATCCTCGCACGCTCATTGAATAAGTTCAAATCGTTGTTTCTATGTGGCAAATCAAAAGTTTCCTCCCCAGGGGGTTCATCCATGATTTAGTAATAAAGTATAGTAATTGGGGCAAGCATAATCGGTCTGCTCTTTTAGCTCTGCAGACAGCTACCTCTTAGGGGGTACTTCTTACTGTACATACACACAAACAGTTATATAAATATAAATAAATATATTTATATATATATCTAAATTTAATATATATATATTATATATAATATATATAGTATATATAATACCTATTATATATATTATCATATATATATATTATATTATTTTTTAAATTTTTTGAATTTACTTTCATATTTTGCACGCATCCATAAAGACCAAATCATTTGACATTGGCATTAAATGAAATAAAGTACGGACGCTGAATTTTGAAAAATGAGAAGCACGCACTAACTTTAAACGTTTAAAAGTAAAGGCCTTCAATATTTCCAGCCATTCCCTCCTTCAACTGACAAGATTGCATATTCCCAGGAATAGAATATGGTTGCTGAAGCTCTAGAAAAATAAGAAAACAAAAACTAGTAGCACGCTCTAACTCCATGAGCTATCAACGACAGTTTTGATTCTGATTCCTGAAACCTTTCATATATATTGCAAATTATTATTAATGGAATCTGTAGTCTTCTCCCCTTCGCCCTTCGAACTTCATTCCGTGAATTAATCTCACCCCAATCCTAATGGACACCTGACTGACATATCTCAACTCTATCAATCTTTGATGACGAAATGTGTAATCACTGACTTGTTCAATTGCAAACTCGTCCGTTATAGAGATACAAAATTTAACCCTAATACTTTTCTTCGTACTTATCTTTATCGTTTTGGTATAATATATCTTCAACCTCAATACAACTTAAAAAAGATGAGAATTGGTTTTCCTTTTTATAATATTTATTAGAATTCATTTCTCTTTCAGGTTGATTCATTGAAGTACGCTGGAACCTTTCATCAGAAATTATTTATAAGAAAATGCACTGATGTCTGTCGATTTGAGATAGGATGTCTTTTTGTTTAAGAATGGGATGTTTGATGGACTAAGAATAGGGGTGTCTGTCTGAGGATAGGATGTTTGTTTTCCTAAGAACAGGATGTCTTTTTGCCTAACAACAGGATGACTATGTGTCTTAGAACAAGATGTCTGTTTGCCTACGAATAGGATGTCTGTATCTGAGAATAGGATCTCTGTTTGTCAAAGAATAGGATGTGAGAATAGGATCTCTGTTTGTCAAAGAAAAGGACATGAGAATGGGATCTCTGTTTGTCAAAGAATAGGAATTGAGAATGGGATCTCTGTTTGTCAAAGAATACGATGCAAGAATAGGATCTCTGTTTGTCAAAGAACTGGATGTGCATATAGGATCTCTGTTTGTCAAAGAATAGGATGCGAGAATAGGATCCCTGTTTGTCAAAGAATAGGATGTATCTATTGAGAATAGGATCTCTATTTGTCAAAGAAGAGGATACGTTTATTGAGAATAGGATCTCTATCAAAGAATAGGATGTGTCTATCTGAGAACCAGGAAGTCCCGTAATCCTGACCAGCGAAATAACTGAAACGAGTCCTGCGAGAGAGAGTATCTTTCTCGTTTCCTCTCATTAGATGGAAGAGCCCTTTTGGGGAGGAAAGAATCTAACACAATCTTATTCACGCTTCTGTGAATGAAGACCGCGCATGCTCCCCTGCTCCGTCTTGAGGTACAAACACGAGAGTAACATCCCCTTTATGTAAATGTTTACCTGGTTCACACGAAAGGTGTCTCAACAGAGAGAGAGAGAGAGAGAGAGAGAGAGAGAGAGAGAGAGAGAGAGAGAGAGAGAGAGAGAGAGAGAGAGAGAGAGAGGCATCAAAGCATACCTTGAAATTCCAAGAAGTTCTTCATCATTAGCCTCAGAAGGAAATAACCTAAACATTTATCAAAGCTCAAATATATAATGTGAGCAAAATTGAACCTATTGTTTTTAAAGAAATAACTTATACACCCGATTTAGATTAAAATGACCTATATATCATCTAAATGATGGAATTTGTGTTCAGTAAGGGCACAGGTACATGTCTAACAAATGCCATACTTAGAATGGAACTTTTCCGAGGCAATTATAAATAACTTTTTTTATCATTAAATCGTTTCCCATAACAGGGACTGTCTTTATAAAATCAAACCAATCCGGTATTTTAGATCTATAGGTATATATCTATATATATATATATATATATATATATATATATATATATATATATATATATATATATATATATATAAAGACAAATACCACGAAGGGAAAGTGAAACAACGAATGGTCGCTAGGCCTCTCGATGCACGGTCTGTTACAAGCTTGTAAAGGCCTAGCAATCACTATGTCGTTCCACTCTTCCTTCGTGGCATTTGCCCTCATTATACGTTCATCATGTTCTATATATCTTCATAAATCAATTGTACTATACGTATATAATATATATATATATATATATATATATATATATATATATATATATATATATATATATAATATATATACACACATAAGCGAATACCAAAGGAAAATGGTAGGCAGAAATCCAAGCGCTCTCGTCTTTACTATGACAATCATCGATCTTGCTAGTGTCTTAGTAAAGACAAAAGCGCTTGGATTTTGCCTATCACTTTCCTGTGGTATTCGCTTCTATACTGTGATAAAACTATATATATGATATATATATATATATATATATATATATATATATATATATATATATATATAATATATACACATACAAGCAATATTGCTGAAACATTATGTACCCCACGCTCACTCATTAACCTAGTACTTCTCTTTGCATTTCACAACAAGGATTGAACCATTTTGAAAAAATAAAACATGAATTTTCAAAGTACTACCTTCCCCCTTACCTGCTGTTAAGTAATGGGAAACACTGCTGGTATCGGCTGACTCAAACATCTGAAGATAGAAAAAACCTAATTAGTCATGCTTTGGATTTTTCAAAAGGAATATCTAAAATAGATAAAAAAAAAGATAACACTGAAATTTTAATAGTTGCGACTGAATCATCTAACTACAAAGGACACAGCTAAGCAAGTTTTAAATGGAATTGATGCAACAGGTGTTATTTGCTTTTATGAAATTCAACCGCTAATCAACGTGGTCCTGAGAACACCTGATCATTCCTTGCGTTATGTAGTTTATTATGTTTATATATATATATATATATAATATATAATATAATATATATATATATTATTGTATATATTCAATAAATGTTAATGAACTTATCTCATTATTGTATTATATATATATGTATATATATATATATAGTATATATATCTACTATATATATATATACATATATATATGTATATGTATGCATGTATGTATTCATATATATATATACTAATATATATATATATATATATATATATATATATATATATATATATATATATAATGTGTGTGTATTCATCACCATTACAGTCTTCCTTGAACCCTCATTGCCCCAAATATCAATAAACACTAAATACTTAATATTACCTATAAATAATGTTTTTCAGCAGCACATCGAAAACCCCACGAACATAGCGCCATTCACTATATGTATTAAAGACATGGTTGAAGCAGGTATCTCTCCCCAGTCCTTTGCCCACATCTCGTCACCTTCATTTTTTAAATCTAATCCAAGATTCATCTGTCCTCTTATCTTACAATCAATCATCCACTACATTGACCCCCAGATACCTGCACGAATCACCTGCTTCCATTCTTTCATCAGCCATGTTAGACATTCATTTCTTCATCTTCTGTGTGTTTCCACCGACCTTCATAACATAATTTCTGCTCACGTTTAGTATTAACTTTCTCCTCTAATGTTATTTCACTGACCTCAGCTATCACTCCACACGTCAAGATATGGGACGGTTATGGAAACATTTTTTCTTAAAACCTACCTTTATAACCCCTTTATTTTTTTTTTATACGTGGAAGTAAATTCACTTTGGCCCCTAAATTTTCATACATGAAAGCAAAACCTACCTTTAGAACCCCTTTATTTTTTAATACAAGAAAGTAAAACCTACCTTTATAACCCCTTTATCTATTAATACATGAAAGTAAAACCCACCTTTATAACCCCTTTATCTTTTAATACATGAAAGTAAAACGTACCTTTATAACCCCTTAATTTTTTAATCCATGAAAGTAAAACCTACTTTTATAACCCCTTTTAATACATGAAAGTAAAACGTACCTTTATCTTTTATTACATGAAAGTAAATTCCCTTTGGCATCGGAGCTGACACCAAAGATTAGCCTAAAATGCTACTCTACATCACGACCCTACCACCACCACAACCTCCCCCCCAGGAAGGGAGGGAGGGGGGGATGTCTTTCAAATAACCCACCATAACGATCTCAAAAAAAAAAAAAAAAAAAAAAAAAAAAAAAAAAAAAAAAAAAAACGCTATTTTTATACATGAAAGTAAATTCACTTTGGCATCGGAGCTGACACCAAATGTTAGCCTAAAACGCTACTCTACAGCACGACCCTACCACCACCACCACCACAACTCCCCCGGGGGTGGGGCGCCTTTTAAACAGCCACCATATAAAAACGCCAACACACTCCAAGTAAATTACATCTCCTTATCAGCCCATCAGCCATCAACTCGACTCCAATCAATCAATCTCCCACTCCCATCAACCCAACCGCTCGCCATCAATCGCTACGCAGCCTCCGCGCTATTTACGTGGGGTGGGGGGCCGGGGGGATGCGGGGTGGGGGAGGAGGAGGAGGAGGAGGAGGAGAGAAGTCTCGTCCTTCCCAGACGGAGAGCGTGTTCTATCGCCGTCTCATCAGCGCTTAGCGCGTAAAAGTACGGGACTTCAAACGCTGAAGAATCGGGAATGGACGCTTTATTGTCTGATGGAACGTTGCGATATTACTCCAGCGCCTCTAATGTTTGCTTGGGCAGGAGAAATTCCAAGAATTCCCAGTGCGTGAAGAGGAACACTCTCAAGTCGCTTTCATTTACGATTTTTTAAAACTATATTTTCATTTTTTTTGGTGGGTTGTGTTTTCAGTGGCGTCAGAGTAATTGGACGATTTTTTTTTCTGGTTAATGTATTATTTTCCTTCTCTGTGTACTGAGAACAATTGAGATTATCTGTCTAGTTTGTTTTATTTCTTATTAAGTTTTTCTATTTAACAGAGACGTACGGAATTTTAGCAATTATATATGTATGTATATATGTGTATATATATATATATATAATATATATATATATATATATATTACATATATATATACACATACATTTATCTGTATATATATATATATATAATATGTATGTATATATACATATATTATCAATATATATATATGATCTATATATATATATATATATATATATATTATATATATATATTATTATATATACATACGTGCATACAGTGGAAAAGAGAGAGAGAGAGAGAGAGAGAGAGAGGAGAGAGAGAGAGAGAGAGAGAGAGAAAGGGTCAAATAAATACCGCCATGCCAGTATCGAAGACCAACACCTATTATTTTTTTGAAGCTCTCCAGAGTTTTCGGGGAAGGGTGGCGGGGGGGGGGGGGGGGGCGGGGCGGTTATATCGGTCACGTATTTCGATAGACCTCAAAATGGCCTTTTTCCCAGTGTCGACGATGCCGGAGTAAGGGAATGAATAAAATACGAAGGAGGAGGAAAGATAAAAAAATAAAAGAGCTGAAGAAATGACAAGAAATGAAAGTGATAAAAGGGAATGTTTCTGAGCGAGCAGGATGAATGGCGCGTGAAATGAGATATTAATTATAGGGTAACAAGATTATCATACAGAGGAACACTGTACTACGTTGCATAAGACATTATCTGAAAGTTCAATGCCCGAATTTCAGGTTTGATAGGATACGCTGTTAGAGGAACTCAAGGAAAGACTATTTCACTTGATAATAAGATTAAAATTGAAAAAAATCAAAATCTGTTGGAACTAAAGGAAAGAATATTTCTCTTGATAGCAAAATAAAAAATGAAAAAAATTACTTGATAATATGAAAAAAAATTTAAAATGTTGGAAATAAAGGGAAGAATATTTCACTTGATATTAAGATTAAAAAAAAAAAAATTACAATCTATTAGAATTCAAGGAAAGATGATTTCACTTGATAGTAAAATTTAAACATTTTAAAAAATTACAATCTGTTAGAACTCAAGGAAAGAATATTTCACTTGAGAGTAAGATTAGAAATATAAAAAATTACAATCTGTTAAAACTAAAGGAAAGAATATTTCACTTGATAGTAAGATTAAAAATAAAAAAAATTACAATCTGTTGGTTGGAACTAAAGGAAAGAATATTTCACTTCATAGTAAGATTAAAAATTAAAAATAACATAAATTACAAGCTGTTACAACTAAAGGAAAGAATATTTCAATTGAAAAAAAAAAATGTTTTGGAACTAAAGGAAAGGCTATTTCACATGATAGTAAGATTAAAATTTAAAAACATTACAGTCTGTTGGAACTAAAGGAAAGAATACTTCAGTTGAAAGTAAAATTAGATTTTCAAAACAGTAACAGTATAGTGTTTGGAAAGAACGAAAATTTCTATCAACAGAGAGGAAAAACTGATGGGAAATAGGGATATAATTGTTAAAAATCTTAAAAACAGTAACATAACAAGAGTAATTCTATAGAATTAAAAGTAAACTAAAAATTAAATAATTTACATTGAAGGATTCGTTACGAATTAAAAAACTATCAACTGAGAGGAAAAACTGGTTTGAAATAAGAGAAGCATCACACTGCTGACAGGTTAAAAATGATACTATAAAAGAGTAATTCACGACAGTTGAAAGAAAAACCAGTGGAAGGATGATGGTAGCCTAAGCGATTGGGTGGGATACACAAGTAAAAAGAAAAGAAAATAAAATAAAAAAAAAGACAGTCCTTGAGTATGTATGTAAATTGAATGAACACAAGGCATGAGAGGAAAAGAAAGGAAAATCATGGGAAATTGTAATGTAGCCTTGGAGTCTAAGAGAGCATGATTAAGATAGGCCTTACACCCAGACAATTTGGCGAAATACCCATATGAAAAACAGACAGTCTTTTTAGTATGTAAATTAATAAACACACGCACGCGAGAAAAATGAAGGAAAATACGGAAAATTGTAATAAAAGTCTTGGCATCTAAGAACGCTAGATTAGATAAGCATCATGCCATTCTGTTTATTGAAAGAATCAGAAAAAATACAGATGCGTCCTCAGTGGAGGCTACAAAGCCACTGACAGGCTTGGTGATTGGCGGCTGGTCGGGCTCAGAGGGATGAATGAGAGACGGTCTTCCTCCTCGGTATCAAGTCTTCTTCTTCTTCTTCTTCTTCTTCTTTTTCTTCTTCTTCTTCTTCTTCACTATTTGGAGATGGAGATGAGGACGAAGATAAACTCCCCCTCCTCCTCCTCCTCCTCCTCCTTCAGGTGTTTGAAGTTTTTGGGGTCAAATTTTCTTTCTCTCTTTTTCTTCTTTTCCTTCTTATTCTTCTCCCTCCTCGTCTTTTTATTTTTTTGGCGGGGGGGGGGGGGGGGGGGGTGGGGGGGGGGGGGGGGCTGGGGGGGGGGGGGGTGGGGGTTGCGTTTTCAAAGTCTTCTCTCTCTTCTCCTTCTTTTTCTATTTCGCCGGGCTTCCGACTCTTATTTTCAAGCTGGTAAAAGATACCCGATGCTTGATGTCGAAAAAATATTTTAAGATCTTTTCCGTAAAAGTATTTCGAAAAACTTATTTTGAAGATTTGTTATATTTCAAAATGTTTACGAAGATCGATTCCGTGGAAGCATTAGGAAATTGTATTTTGAAGATTTGTTATATTTCAAAATGTTTACGAAGATCGATTCCGTGGAAGTATTTAGAAAAATGTATTTTGAGTATTTGTAATATTTCAGAAATGTTTTTGGAGGTCGATTCCGTGAAAGTATTTCGAAAAATTTATTTTCAATATTTATAATATTTTAAAATGTTTTAGGAGGTTGATTTCGTGGAAGTATTTCGAAAAATTTATTTTGAAGATTTGTTATATTTTAAAATATTTAAAATGATCGATTCCGTGGAAGTATTTAGAAAAATTTATTTTGAAGATTTATTATATTTCAAAATGTTTTAGGAGGTCGATTCCGTGAAAGTATTTCGAAAAATTTATTTTCAATATTTGCAATATTTCAAAATGTTTTCGGAGGTTGATTCCATGGATGTATTTCGAAAAATTTATTTTTGTTGAAAACATTTGTTATTTTTAAATTTTAAATTTAAAAATTTAAAAGATCGATTGCCCGTGGAAGTGATTTTAGAAAAAAAATTATTTTGAAGATTTATTATATTTCAAAATGTTTTAGGAGGTCGATTCCGTGGAAGTATTTCGAAAAATTTATTTTGAAAATTTTGTTATAATACAAAATGTTTGAAAAGATCGATTCCTTGGAATTATTTCGAAAAATTTATTTCGAAGATGTGTAATATTTCAAAATGTTTTAGAAGATCGATTTTGTGGAAGTATTTCGAAAAAACTAACATATTTTGTTCAATGCACGAATAATTTCACTGTCATTCTGTTCCTCAAATATTACCTATGTTATTTTACTCTGAAGATTTTTAATATTTCAAAATTATTTGAAGATCGATGCCGTGAAAGTATTTCGAAAGAACTGAAAAATATTGTCTTCAAAACACGACTCATTTCACTGGCCTTCTGATCATCCGGAATTTTTTATTTGATTTTATTTTGAATGTTTGTAATATTTTAAAAAATTTTAAAAGATCAATTCCGTGGAAGTATTTTAAAAGCGAAGCAAAATACTGTTTTGAAAGCGAGAATAATTTTATTGGCATTCTGTTGCCCAGGAATTATCTATTTGATCTTATTTTGAAAATACTTTAATATTTTAAGATATTTTAGAAGACCGATTCCGCTGAAGTATTTTGGAAAAAACTGTAAAATATTGTTTTCAAAGCAAGTCCAAATTTATTGGTGTTCTGTTCCCTCCGGCGTTATTTACTACACTTTTGAAAATGTTTAATATATATATTTTTATATTCATTTTAATATTTTAAATATATAGATGGGCGTCATTCTGATATTACAGCATCACGGAGTTTTAAGTAACTTCTTGTATCTTACGAGGTTGTATTCTTGTAGTTCAGTTACTTTTAATTTTCTTACAAGAAACGTTTTTTTTCAGTTTTTTTTTAATATCTTTCATTCCACGAGAAATAAGAATACTTAATCCATTTTGACGAGATATTCAAATTTGGCATTATAATAATACATTCCACGCATGCTGTGAAGGAAACAAATGAAGCTGACTTCCTTGTCAATTAAGACAATAGCAATCTAAAGAAAAAAAAAAGAAAAAATAAAGAAAAATCTTTGGGTAACAGATCCACTTAACAAAAAAAAAAGGGTAAAGAAAAAAAAATATTATATATATATATTATATATATTAGATATTATATTATATATATATATATATATATATATATATATATAATTACTTAAGAATATCCTTCATATAAACCTGTACCTCCCATAGGCATTTACAGCACATAAAAGTGGATACATTCCAAAATGAAAAAGCGAGATTTGACAAAGGACATTTCTCTGTAAAATAACTTGCTTATTTTACATGAGTTCAACACTTTTTTTTATTTTTTTATTTTTTATTTTTTATACTATGACTGTTGCCTCAGTCGTTAAAAGTTTTTTTTTTTCAGAATGTTTTACTTACTTCAAGTTTCCACTCGTGTAGTCAACAACAAGGAATATACGCTTATCCTTCTTTATAGAAATCATGTAAAAAGTGGTATAATAGGAAGTATATATATATATATATATATATATATATATATATATATATATATATATATAAATAAAGGTTTTTTGCCACGAAGGAAAAAAGAAAAAATGAAAAAGCGAGATAGCCAAGTACTTTCGGTCCTGTTTCGGACCCTTTACTGAGGCGAAACTCAGTAAAGGGTCCGAACAGGACCGAAAGTACTTGGCTATCTCGCTTTTTCATTTTTTCCTTCGTGGCAAAAAAACCTTTATTTATACATAGCATCACGTTTTTATATACTTGTGATCAAGTTATTCATATATATATATATATATATAATATATATATATATATATATATATATATATGTGTTGTTATATATACATATATATAAGACCCTATCGATTCAGATTTTCCTTCACAAAGAGATATC
>NC_061088.1:3614670-3637170 GCF_015104395.2 Macrobrachium nipponense | reverse complement strand
GAACTGTATCTTTATTCCCAAAATGCTAAACTTTCCCAAACGCACAAAGTCACGACGATGAAAGTACCTTTCAGTGTCTACATTTTTAATAATAATAATAATAATAATAATAATAATAATAAAAACACACTTCTCATTCATTCTCCATCAACCTCTTCTGATCTTGTTTGTCTTCTCCAAATTTGCAATTTACCTCATCCCGGATATCCACAGCTGACTGGCTTTCGTCTGTTTCCCTGAATATTGCATTTCAAGGGACGGTGCATCAGGGGAAAAGAGTAGAGAGAGAGAGAGAGAGAGAGAGAGAGAGAGAGAGAGAGAGAGAGAGAGAGAGAGAGAGAGAATTCCTTTGATGAGAAATGCACACAGCTCTGTGGAGAGACAGCAGCAGCTGCAGCTCCGTCATTCAATAACTGTTCGAGAAATGAAAACGCCCTGATAATCCTTGGGATTCAAGGGAAGTCATTCTTTCCAAGATGAGAAACACTACTTATAGTTAGCTTTACTCTGTATACCTGGAAGGGTAAGATTTCTATTTTCAGTTCACTCGTTTATATATCAGCTGAGTTCGATGGGTATGGTGTATAAAATATAAATTAATAATATATATTATATATATATATTAGATATATATATTAATATATATAGTATATATATATCTAATATATATATGTAAATCATTATGGTGGGAAAAAGGCATTAGGTGGGTTTAAAAGCTTGGTTAAAAGGTTAGGAAATCGAGAAGTTATAAGTCAAAGGTAGCTATAAAAAACTCGTTTCCAGTGAATAGGTCCGGTCGACTCTCTCTCTCTCTCTCTTTATATATATATATATATATATATTTCAATTATATAGAGTATGAAAATATACTGTATGTTTAAAGTTTATTTACTGATAAAATTAAAATAGGGTTCACCTCCTTTTCGCCTTCCTTTTTTTTTATATTATCTATTCGACTTTCTGGAAGTCACACTTTCCATAATATATATATAGTGTATATATATATATATATATATTAATATATATATATATATATCTATATTTATATATATGTATGTATATATATATATATATATATATATATATATATATATATATAAATATATACATATATACATATACATATCACATCAGGAAGCACCAGGCGTGTTATTTCGCGCGAATCGCTATCTAGATAAACCTCAAAAAAGAAATAAATACATAAGTAAAAAAATAAGTAAGTACTAAGATCCGTACAATGTTCGCCATCTGATATTCCACAGCTGTTACAAACGATTATATTAAAATTCCGGCTGCCTCTCAACCTCGCGTCGGTAAACATTTTTCCCAGAATAAAAATTGCAGAAGTACAAAACAATTTCTTAGCAATCAAAAACTTCGGGCGAGACCTTTGGAATTCAGTCCGGCGACAAAGGGGCAAACAGCGCCTGAGTTTTGTATTGTCTCAATATTTGTGTCCGCCGTTTAAGCGTCTGGGGAGGGTACAAACATCCTCCACATCAGCTACGTAGCTGGAGATGAACAGAGAGAGAGAGAAAGGAAAGTGGAAGCTTTTATACCCTGGTACATTCCTCTCTTTCTTTTCTTCTTCTTCTTCTTCTTCTGTATCCTACGAGTGGTTGTACACTCTGACGGGATCTTCTTCTTCACTGTTTTCTAACGTTGGGGAATAATGAACGCACATAACATTACATCATGGTTTTTAGAAAGCTGGAGAATTTTACTTTTTTTTTATTCGGTGAAAACAACAAAGACTTTTAGTCTCTAGTAGTCAAGAGAAAATGAATGACTCCCGAGGGTATGTTTCCATTTTCCACTAAATTTGCTACGTGCATTTAAATGTTTAAAAAACAGCCACATGTGAGTAATGCATATCATTTATCGTAACACTAGTTACGTTTAAATTGCGTATGCTTTGATTTTAATGTAGTTAAGAGCACGGAGGGGTTTGAACATAACATTGAGACAATTATATGCGAGTAATACATATAATTGATCCTGATACATGGCGTCTTCAAGTTACAAATACTTGTATCTTATTCATAATTCACGTAGGTTAAATATGCGTCCATCTCTATAGAACTGAGGTAAATATCTTAAAAGAACGATGAGATATTTACCTAAAAAGAACGATGAGATATTCACCTTAAAAGAAGGATGAGATATTCACCTTAAAAGAACGATGAGATATTAACCTTAAAAGAACGATGAGATATTCACCTTCAAAGAACGATGAGATAGTTGCCTATCTTACGCAAAACTCGTCAGTATATTTACCCCAGGCCCACTGACGTCACAATCACCTCGGGTGTCGTTTTCTCTCTCCCTAACTTTCTTTTGGAAAGTCTGTCAACTCTCTCCTGGAGGATGGGCTGGGGACGACAGACTTTTTCAAATTGGTCCTTTCCTTCCATTAAGGACTCCACAGGAAGGAACCTTATCTGGATGTTAGGATTCCCCATTTTTTTTTCGTTTTCGGTAACATATAAAGTCTTTCCAAAGATGTACATTCTATTCTTGATTTTCATTATTATCTGTGGATGTATTTGGTAATACTGTTCGGCAGTTCTTTGTTTAAGTCTCTTCTCTCTCTCTCTCTCCCTCTCATCTCATCTCTCTCTCTCGCTCTCTCTCTCTCTCTCTCTATCGTCCTCTGTCTCCTCTCCCTCTCTCTCCTCTCACTCTCCTCTCTCTCTATATATATTATATATATATATATATACTATATATATATATATATATATATATATATAAATATATATATATTAAATACGAGTCTATATATAAATATATCCTACGTATACATACATATATAATAGAGAGAGAAAGAGATGAGAAAATGGATAGCAACATAAACTGAGAGAGAGAGAGAGAGAGAGAGAGAGAGAGAGAGAGAGAGAGAGAGAGAGAGAGAGAGAGAGAATCTGTACTGTATGTGTTAAGCATCATTAGTTACTCGGCCAGTCAAATCAACTCCCGAAATATGACAACAGTGTCTCCAAGTTTTCCAGTTTCCAGCAACTGATGAACGTAAATTGGAGAGAACAGCTCGCTGTACCCGGCAACAGTCCTGCAAAGAGGCAACAACAAAGACACCGTTGCGTCACCGCCTAGGAGTGACACTTGAAATGCAACACCTAATTGAATACACAAAACTCGGTAATTAAACGACGGGAATGTTGTTTATTTTTGTTTTGTAGCTATGAGGACGTTGGCTCAAATTCACCACAGATTCTGTCAAATAGAATTTAGTTTTTTTTATACATGCGCGCGCAAAAACTCTTCAGCAATGTGTGAAATAGCAATGTTAAATAATACACATGCAAACTAACGTTCTCTTCATGTCAAAGATGTCAGGAATTTCTTCCCAAACTCATTACAGTATTTTGTGAAATAGATATCAATTAAACACACACACACTAACTATGCTGCAGAGGTCATGACACATTTCTATTACCTATTCTTACAGATTTTGATCGTCTCGTCTACCCAGAATTTATTTTTTTTATATTAGTTCTAAAAGAGCAGTCATGTTTTCCATAAAATCAGCTGATTTAGGCGGGAAACACAAACTCAAGCCAGACTAGGCATGTCCGGCGCCAGCCGTAGTTGCGGGAAGGGGGAATCTTTAAGGCTCCTCTCAGCCATAGGGACGTATCCCAAAAGGAAGTGTGTAGCTAGCTAGGTACTTCATAGGCCCACTCTTGAGATCTTTTATCCTGTGAACTTCTTGCCGGCGATATGCTTTGTTTCCAGGATGGCCGCCAGAAGGGGAGATAAGCTGATCCCCAACATCCAAGCTTTGCACGGTAGCACCTGCATTCGCTCTCAGTCCACTTCCGTCCGTGACCTAGGACAGATGTTCCAGCCAGCCTTTAATTAAGGCCTACCAAAGGGGGCTAACTGGTGCCCTAGACCACAGACAAAGCCCACGCCAAATTCTATAAAGGTCCACTTAATTAAGGCATCCAGGTACGTCTTGTGATACAGTCATATTGCCAGTTCTTTCCCTCAAAGGACATCCCTTTGTTCCTTTCCTTGCCTCGTGGCCGCATGCCAACCTTTTGTGATCGTCCCAGACGGACAAGTCTTCATTGAATATCTCATTTAAACACTAGAGTTCCCTCCCCATTGTGTTAGATAAAACTGAATAACTGTAACTTGTGCAAGAACTCTTTATTTTATGCTGTGTCTAATTTGGGAACTCTTCCAGATCTACGCACGAGTCACGTGTCCAAGTCTCCCCGCAAGTGCTGCCGTTAAGCAAGATAACTTGAGTAATTTTGGAAACAGCATTTAGGTTAATCTGATTTTAGCCAGCTCCTCCCTTGTGAGAGATAGGAGAGGGCCACGTGCGGCCCTGTTGCTTTGCCTTTCAACTGTCGTGTAAATAAATGTATACTGTAAATTAATCAGCTGGTTTTCAATGGCGACCTTTCTCTAGAGTAATATATTTCAATCAATCCTTTTTTTAAGGTAAGTTATTCTGCATTTTTCCCTCAAATATTTCTGTTTATACGTATTTTGGGTCACTATGAGGCCGGCTCATACGTAAAAGTGGCGACCTTGTCAGGATCGGACCCGGGCCTGCTTAAAAAAGCTTGTAAATCGCGTTATCCCTTGTAATACGTAAAACTGTAAATGATTTTACAAAGCACAAATAGAAGCACACTTTCACGGGAGACACACTGACTCACGGTAAGGTATATCATTCATATAATATTATTCTTATAACCAGTGTTAGCTTAAGGTACGTTTAGTAGTTATTAGAGAAGTGTTTTAAATAAGAGTGTTAAGTAGAAATATTATTATTGTAACGGCGAAGCACCAAACGAACTCTCTGTTGGCTTGTATTGTCTTGTATTGTAGGAGAGGAGACGAGCACGTGTGATAGATAGATGCCAGAAAGTACTAGTTTATGGCATGTGTTAGCAAGCCTAGCTAGTTAGGAGTGTTCTACTAATAGTTACGGCAAAAGAAGTGTACAATTCTTTTGTCTGTGATATGTTAGGGGAATTCATTTTAACTTAGTTTTCATTTCAAGTGTTGGTAGCTGCCAGCTCGTCAGCTTTGCGCATGCGCAGCCAGCCAAAACTCGCGTTCACACAACGGCAGCATATTTGCCCCTTTAAGCTTTATCTCAACAATTTAAGCCAAATAACGTAAATCGTGAGGTTTTAACGTAAATAATATCAATCTCCATACTGGTATCGATCGTTCTGCCAGAGAAATTAATGTTAATTCACTTTGACTAAGAAATTAGAATTTCGTTGTTTGTAAATCGCTCACGGCGAGAGATCAGCTGTCTCATCACCGCATGTCGCTCACTCACTGCACGTCTCACTTAGCATCTCTCACTCGTTCGCTGAGTGAAAGTTTCATTTCCCTTCGTACTGAACGTAACCTCTCCATTTACAAATGTTTTGCTAACATTTCATCTTAAAATCCTTACCATCATTTTCACTTGTCACAGGGACCTAGTAACCTTATGTAAAGTAAAGTACATAAATCTTAAAAGTAAATTACATTAAAAGAATTGTTAATGTAAAACGCGTCATTGTAAATTTCATATTAAAACGCAAACTATTTAAAGTAACGTAAACCTCTTTAAAGTAACGTAAACCTCGTTCATCGCTAGTGCGTTCGGTTTACATAAAACTTGGCCAAAGCAATTCTTTCATTAAACGTTAACGTAAGGAGATCATTTAACGCAAGTTGCATCATATTAAAACTAAAATTATTAAATTATTAGTTCAATTACATACAAGGGAATTCGTCATATGTCATTCTTACGCTCTCCAAGAGAGAGAGAGAGAAAAAATATTATTCACAAAGCCAAGGGTACTACATCTATCACCATTACGCATGCATCATTAACCTTTAGTCTCTTGAAACTTTCATTTACACTGAGCGTGATACACGCCTGTGTCCATTGCAGTCTTGCAACCATTTATTTCATTTACCGAGTACTTCAGCCAAGGACTGAGCATTTTCAAATTACCATTACCTGTTGTTGCCCGAGTGGTCTTTTTCATTTTTTATCACAAAAGACTTAAGTATACCGCAAGCACAAACTGTACAGTGTGCAACGCAACCGCATTACTTCCATACAAGGAAGCCTACCAGTCTAGGACTGGCCACCACCAGTGCACCACAGGCCTTACCATTTTACAGTGCCACTAATTCGTGACATTGTCCATCGACTGGCTGCTGAAGTACTCCCACCTTTTACTTTCTCTCCTCCACCATTTCACTATGCCACGAACAGAGTGCCATTTCATTTCAGTATATTTGAATATACTGCATTTAGTGTCGTCCGACGGGACACACCAGCACACTACCAATGCTGTTCAAGGAACGCCTCCTGAAGTGCCATGTTACCAGAACTCTATTAGTGCTGTCCAAAGGAACGCCTCCTGAAGTGCCACTGCATCTGTACAGATGTACAGGTAGTTATTTACCTGCGTGTCCGTCATTACGGAATGCCCATTTCATCAGTGTTTCCGTGCATAAGGATCATTGGTCCTTTGGAACACTCCACAAAGGAACGCCTCCTGAAGTGCCGCTATTCCAGCACTAGTGCTGTCCAAAGGAATGCCTCCTGAAGTGCCGCTGCACCTGTACTGGACGTACAGGTAGCTATTCACCCGTGTATCCGTCTTACGGAACGCCCATTTCGTTAGTATATCCGCTATCCCAGATCACCAAACCAAGGAACGCCTCCATAAGTGCCGTGCACCTGTATTGGACCTACAGGTTGCCCATTCCCACGTATCCCCAAGTTAGGAACGCCCTTAAGTGTGACTTACACAGCACACTCCAGTATATTTTATCACCTCCTTAGAAGGTGCCATTCACAAAGTGCCACCGAGCACCCAGTCTTCCCAGACATTACCTTGTTCATCACGATCCTTACCTCATTTGCAGAACCCATTTCTAAGTGAGTGCCAGTTACCAAGTAGGCACTCCCATTCCATCCAGTACTGTTCCTGGCCATCATTTTCATCCGAGTCTCTACTGCAGCCTAGGGGAAACGTCTTCCCCTAATTCACACCACTTCTTTGCCATAGAGCTAGAGAGGCTCCAAACCCTCATGACACTGGACCAGCACATGGCCAGTGGGTGAAGGCGCAGCAGGATGCCGCGCGCCAGCAAGAAGATAAAGAAAGGGAAAACCAGAGAAGCAGAGAAAGGAAAGAGAAGCAGAAAGGAAGGCAAGTGAAGAAGAGAGAAAGAATGAGCTAGCTCTCAAGGAGAAGGAACTCAAAATCAAGCGGGAGAAGACCCGTAAGGGGAGTATCTTAGCTCAAGCCACTCTGCCCGCTTCCAGCCCTACACCCACTGTGCCTCACAGTCCCGCCGTCTCATGCCAGCCTTTTGCTGTTTCACCGCATTTCGGAAGTGAGCCAACCAGTCAACCCCGGACTTGTGCAGGAATATACTTCAAAGGAGGATTCCTTAACCTCCCAACATTCAATCACTGCCAGAGAGGACTCTTCACCTGTGCCAGAGTACACTGCAAACCTTGGTGACCCCACACATTTGCAACCTGTGGTGCCATCTCTGCCGTACCGTCCAGTGCCACGGAAGTGCTGGAATCAGTTCTGCCGAGACTGTGGCCGCAAGGGTCACATGTCTGCCAACTACAGAGGGTGCGCTAATCACAATATTCCTGCCATCGCAATGGCTGTCACCAATTCTTCTTCGCTAGGACCCCCTGCTAAGGGCCCTATGACCGTCGCACCCCTCCAAAGCCATATCCGCCAAGCCACGTCAGAGCCTTCGACAAATCTGGCGCTCAAATCTCCCTGATACGGGAAGATCAAATTCCCTGAGGGTTAACGCTGACTGACGTCAACTCATTACGATTGACGGCATCAATCACATTAAACTGATCCTTCCTACTGTACAATTGAGAGTCTCAAGACCTCACTTCTCCAAGGTTTGTACCCTTGCAGTTGCAAGCTACATTCCAGGAGGTTATGACCTCCTCCTAGGGCAAGACATGAAGTCTCCCTCACATTTCAAAAAGCCTAGGAGTCCTAACCCCACGACAAACCACTCCAAAGCACTTCTTAACAGGGGGAGCTCTTACAGATTTTGATCGTCTCGTCTACCCAGAATTTATTCATTTATATTAGTTCTAAAAGAGCAGTCATGTTTTCTCTAAACTCAGCTGATTTAGGCGGAAAACACAAACTCAGGCCAGACTAGGCATGTCCGGCGCCAGCCGTAGTTGCGGGAAGGGGGAATAAAGACTCCTCTCAGCCTTAGGGATGTATCCCAAAAGGAAGTGTGTAGCTAGCTCGGTACTTCGTAGGCCCACTCTTAAAATCTTTCATCCTGTGAACTTTTTGCTGGCGATAAGGCCTGTTTCCAGGATGGCCGCCAGAAGGGGGGATAAGCTGACCCCCAACATCCAAGCTTCGCACGGTAGCACCTGCATTCGCTCTCAGTCCACTCCCGTCCGTGACCTGGGACAGATGTTCCAGCCAGCCTTTAATTAAGGCCTACCAAAGGGGGCTAACTGGTGCCCCAGACCGCAGAGAAAGCCCACGCCAAATTCTATAAAGGTCCACTTACTTAAGGCATCCAAGTACGTCTTGTGATACAGTCATATTGCCAGTTCTTTCCCTCCGAGTCAAGTAACTACTCCACATTTTCAATTTCGAACTCCTAATTCTCAAAGGACATCCCTTTGTTCCTTTCCTTGCCTCGTGGCCGCATGCCAACCTTTTGTGATCGTCCCAGACTGACAAGTCTTCATTGAATATCTCATTTAAACACTAGAGTTCCTTCCTCAGTGTGTTAGATAAAACTGAATAACTGTAACTTGTGCAAGAACTCTTTATTTTATGCTGTCTAATTTGGGAACTCTTCCAGATCTACGCACGAGTCACGTGTCCAAGTCTCCCAGCAAGTGCTGCTGTAAAACAAGATAACTTGAGTAATTTTGGAAACCAGCATTTAGGTTAATCTGATTTTAGCCAGCTCCTCCCTTGTGAGAGATAGGAGAGGGCCACGTGCAGCCCAGTTGTTTTGCCTTTCAACTGTCGTGTAATTTAATCAGCTGGTTTTCAATAGCGACCTTTCTCTAGACTAACATATTTCAATCAATCCTTTTTTAAGGTAAGTTATTCTGCATTTTCCCTCAAATATTTCCATTTACGTATTTTGGGTCACTACGAGGCCGGCTCATACGTAAAACTATACAGCACTTTGTAACACACAATCGTGAAATTTTTCTATTATCTATACAGCACTTTGTAACACACAATCATGACAATTTTCTATTATCTATACATCACTTCATTACATAACAAACACTTTTTTAGAGAAAAACATATTTTCAATACCTACTAAACAGCCACCTTGCGAAACAAAGTCGAATGTATTTTCTTCTTTTTCTTTTTAGAAAAACGCACATATACGTACAAACACACACGAAAACTAACTAAAGATATTAGGACAAAGTTCCAATGCCAGTGCAGCATTCAATGGAGTGAAAATTACTAAAACACACACACACACAAACACGTACACTAACTATCCAAAAGTGACCTGGAATAGAACCCGCCCCCCACCCCCCTCTTTGATACCCCCACCTGACCCCCTGGAACGTTCAAAAACGTCCAGGATGTCTGATGCATCCTTTGCACATCTTAAGAAATGAGAAATTCGGACCATGAATAAATTATCGCTTTTCATTATGCCCACTGCATGTCGAGGACCTCCAACGATCGACGGAACGCTGTGTCTATTGGTTTTTGGGATGTTTCCAGAGGTCCCTTATTATCATCTTCGTCTCCAACTCGACCTAATTCCTCTCTGGGGCTTCGAGGAATTTCGTTCGCGATTGGACACCAAATACTGCGACCGCTCGACGGACTTTGGAATTCGGAGGAACCAGTGATCAGTGTATATTTCCGTTAATCGATGCGCGGTCTTGATTATCAGTACGGAGAGAGAGAGAGAGAGAGAGAGAGAGAGAGAGAGAGAGAGAGAGAGAGAGAGAGAGAGAGAGAGTAACTCATTGTGGTGCTTTCTAAAGAATTTAATTTTTTTCTGACTCATAGTTTTTGCCAAGAATACAACAGAAAGAGATAAGAGAAGAAGAGGAGAGGCGGAGAGGAATGAGCATGGCGGCTGAGAGAGCGAAGGAGGAGAGAGGGCGAGAGAGAGGAAAGGAGGACAGGTTAACCTCATTGTGGTGTTTTTCTAAATTAGTATTTTTCTGACCTCATAGTTTTGACAAGAATACAGAGAGAGAGAGAGAGAGAGAGGAGAGAGAGAGAGAGAGAGAGAGAGAACTCATTGTGGTGTTTCCTAATGATTTTTTTTTGTTCTAACTCATAGTTTTGTCATGAATACAGTCTAGTCTCAATGGGTATGGACAACGGCCCATGTTCACATCGATGTCCCAGGTAGGATAAGGCAGCCTAGGGTTGCTTAAGTTAGGTTAGGCACATTTTACCAAAGAGTAATGGGGTTCAAATGGGGGGAGGGGGTGATTACACTGATGCCATCTCCAACCGCCCCCCCCCCTCCCCCTCCCTCACAACTCCTTTCGCTAGCCTTGTATTAAATGGTTCACTAGATTTTCCCTAGATTAAGTTAGGGAAAGTTAGGTTGAGGTGTATTTCTGAAATTACAATTATTTTAATTTCTTTTCTCTCCTTGTGACTGTTTTTTTTTGTGATTTCTCAAATAAACCATAAAAGACATATGTAGACAAGCGCTACTGGAAATATATACTATATATAGGCTAGTGCAATAGGCAATTATTATTGAGTACACGTATATACGTAGGAGTTTTATTTATATAAATAAAATATTTCGATTCTCAGAACACCTTCCAGATAACTGCGGTAAACAAACCATCCCGAAATCCACTTAACATTTATTTTGTTTGTGTTGGAAACAGTCAACAATCGACCCCTTCTCCCACAAACCACTCTGTATTTATTCGCTCAATAAAGTTACCATTTCTCCAAACAAACCTCACCTCCCCTCTTTCGATAGAGAAACAATTAGTCTCTGAAGGCACAAACGGTACAAACATTCCTCTGAAATAATATATATTATATATATATATATATACATATATATAATATATATATATATATATATATATATATATATATATAGATATATAAGATATATATATAGATATACTATATATATATATATATATATATATATAAAATATATATACTTATATAAAATATACATATATACATATCTATATCTATCTATATATATATATATATATATATATATATATATATGTATATATATATATATATATATATATATATATATATATATATATATATATACTATATATATATATGGCAATATGGACGTCATTTAACTTACATTATTCAAAGCATTTACAGAAAACTATGACCGGAACGATACTAGGTTGAAATCCGAATGCAAGTGACCTTTTTATTTGGGTATTTTGACACAACCTGCATTCTGGTGTGGGTGGTGTGTTTTGCTCAAGTAAACAAAGGGAGAAATTGCCCAATAGACTGAGGGTCATATTTATATTTGAATGACTTTTCAGCAGTGTCACTAGTCTCACAAGGTTACTGGGTGCTGTGACAGGAGAACATTTTCTATTGTTTCTTGGTAAAGCAAAGCTCTGGAGATCATTGCAACTTTATATAAATAAAACGGAATGATAGGAACTTTGTTTTGGGAGAGGGGTGTCACCTAGAATAATGTGACGGAAAATACCAATGAAAATCTAAAAAATATATATATATATATATATATATATATATATATATATATCTAATATATATATATTATATTAACATGATAGAAAATTAAGATGTTTACGTTGTAGAACTACAAATGTCAGGAAGGAATAAAATAAAGTTAAACACATTTAACATTAAAGAGCTTTACATTACCATCTACCCATAATTCCCTTTTTTCCATCTCTATTTATTTCAAATTCTTTTCAGTTTGCAAATCCAGAGTTCATTGAAAAAAGTTTTTATCTAGATTTCACACGTCCCCCTCATACAGAGCTAAACAAAACTGAAATCAAACCACCATTAACATGTTTTCGTAATTAAAGAAAATTAGTGTAAAAATTAAATATGACATTACTTGTAACTGATTCACTGCCCCTTCTATCCCCTGGTCGTAGGCCTATGTGCGGTATTCATTCAATCTTTCCACTCGGGGGGCGGGGGGAGTGCGGGGCGGGGAGTATTATTTTTCTTTTCAGGAATTTTGTGACTAAAAACCTGAAAGGTTTCCTTTCTTCTGTTTTCCTTTCATGATGGAGGAAGGCTGGACGTTTCCTTTGAGGTGAGCTCAACGATTTTTCCTTCTCGCACACCCTTTGTGTTTCGAACAAAAAATGCCCCTAGAAAAGAGAAGAGAAGAGAAGAGAGAGAGAGAGAGAGAGAGAGAGAGAGAGAGAGAGAGAGAGAGAGAGAGAGAGAGAGAGAGAGAGAGAGAAGAAGAGAGAAGAGTTAGACCAAGACACTTTTCCAGATGAGGAAAAAATGGATCCGAATTACAGGCGAGACATCTTTTTCTATCCAAATGGATTTCCTTCGATTTGATGGTTTCAAACCAGAGGAAGTAATCGCGTCGTGACATGCCACTCAGATGTCGCGAGTTCGCGCCTCCCCCAAAGGCGATGAACAAAAAATCATAGGCTTTGCATCATGATCAGTTACTGCTGCAGTGTTGGGGGTCTTTAGCGGTTGGGAGGTTAAAACCAACATTCATTGGAAGCTTGAATTTCGGGTCATTGGCCCCTTGGGTGTGCTTGTTCAATGGGAATAGGTTTCACATATTGGATAATAATAATAATTAATAATGTAATAATAATAAATAATAATAATAATAATAATAATATTTATATTAATAATAATAATAATATAATAATAATAATCATACTATAATGGGCGTAATGTCTGTCTGTCTGTCTGTCATTCAATCACGGCCAAACGGCTGGTCAGATGGGCATGAAACTTGGCAGGGTTATGGTAGGGACCCCTAAGATGAAAATTATCATCAATATCCGCAAGATTTTTTGAATAACTTAAATCCATTGGGACTGCCAGAGCACAAAATAACGTTGAAGAAGTACTGCCCGGTAATGTTGCTTCGGAATTTCGATCCTGCCAATGGATATTGCAACGGAACGAGGTACACCGTTATGGAGCTAAACTCCCACGTCATCGAAGCAGATATAGCAACGGGCCCTCACACTGGCAAACGTCTGTTCATCCCCCGGATTCCTCTGATGCCTTCGGACAACCAGTTTCCGTTCCAGTTACGAGGCAGGCAGTTTCCCATCAACCTGGCCTTCTCATTCACTGCAAACAAGTCGCAGGGCCAGACTTTGGATCGTGTTGGCGTGTTTCTGCCGTCACCCATGTTCACGCATGGCCAACTGTATGTGGCAATGAGCAGAGCAACTGACTCCGCCAACTTGAAATTTAGTTGTGGACAAACTGATAATATTGTGTACAAAGAGGTTCTGTGGTAGGTATGTATAAAAAAATCGCCCTTATTTTAATATTGCTGAACAAATAGTACATATAAATTTTCACTTCTGCAACCGTATTTTATCACCCATCATAGATGAGTAAGTTTGCTAGTAATAATAATAATAATAATAATAATAATAATAATAATAATAATAATAATAAAGAAACGGCGCACATAGTAAGAAAAGTGATGGACTCCTAAGGAGCAGGATGCAACCCGGAACCCCACACTATAAATACCACCCAGTCGAATTGGAGGACTGTGATAGAGCAAAAAAAAAAAAAAAAAAAAACAAAAAAAAAAAAATAAATAAATAATAATAATAATAATAATAATAATAATAATAATATAGGGGAAAACTCTCTATCGCGAGGTTTTCGGACTGAAGATGAACCCAGGGAAGGGTTCGAAAGCTTTTTGTAGTTTTAAAAATTATACACGGACTCTTAACACTATTATTATGGACCCTTTAGAACAAAATAATAATAATAATAATAATAATAATAATAATAATAATAATAATAATAATAATAATAATAATAATAATAATAATAACGCGAGAGCAATGTTTCACACAATTCAAGACTTTGGTCAAAACTTTACCTAACATAGATTTGGGAAATAAAAACCTATACTGTCAATTTAGGCGATGCAGAGTAACAGCTGATTCAACACTGAAAATTTAAGTTCCCCAGACGAAAGAAAAAAAAAACATTTGACTTATCATGAAAAAGAGGTGAATCATTAAAATGAATATCATTCTTGAATATCACAAGTTCATTATACACCCCCTTATATTTCACGGAGCAAACTACATTATCAGCAGTTTCAGAGTATCACATCAAGCAGACAGAAGTAAGGATGAGATCATGTTTGATTAATTAGGTGCCGATTTAGAAAATTGTGACAGAAATGACAAATACGAGTAAAGGAATTTGACACGTGAGCTACGTTGGAATTCATCTTCTTGAAAAAACTATCAAACGAAGCAAGACTGAATTGCATTTGGAATGTGAGAAGTGAAGCAATCATACGTTAAATTCATTGCAGATTGAAGTCTGATAAATAAAAAAACGAAGCTTGGAAAACAACCAAAGCTTGAAGGAAAAAAACACAGCTTAAAGGAAACGAAAGCTTGAAGGAAAAAACGAAAGCTTGAAAAAAATGAAATCTCATAGGAAAAAACGAAAGCTTGAGACAAACTAAAGCTTGAAGGAAAAACCAAAACTTGAAAAACCGAAAGCTTGAAGGAAAAAACGAAAGCTTGAAGGAATAAAACCAAAGCTTTAAGAAAAAAAATCCAAAGCCTGAAAGGAAAAAAAGGAGGAAGTTCTGTATGTCTCTCGTCTATAATATGCTTTTTTTCATGTTACACGTTTCTTTTGGGCATATTTGTTTAGTATACTTTTTTTCAGTTCCTTAACGATTCTTAAATGGATTTTTGTATTCGCGACCTTTTACGTTGTGGAAAATTTCTTGCATTTTTGTATAGGCTGTTTTCAATTTTAATGGGGTATTTGTTGGATTTTTTATAAAACGTGAAGGCTGCCAGTCCGATTAGACACTAAAGCAGAAATTTTGCACCAAGCGATATAAAAATGTAACGAGTTTAATTAAAGCATCATTAATATTCAAACTATCAGATTTGCATGAAGGTGAGCTTTTAGTTTTCTGTAAAAAAAAAAAAAAAAAAAAAAAAACTTATTGTGCCGGCTTTGTCTGCCCGTCTACCACATATCTTAATACCTACTGAGTCTAGAAGGCTGCAAATTGTCACGCTGATCATCCACCTTCCACTAATCAAGCATACGAAATTGCAACCCTCTAGCCTCAGTAGCTTTTATTTCATTTAAGGTCAAATTCACCCATAATCGTGTTTCTTGCAACGAACGATGCAGGATAGACCACCACCATGCCGCAGTTAAAGTTTCATGGGCCGCGGCTCATACAGCATTATACCGAGACCACCGAAAGGTAGATCTATTTTCGGTGGCAATTTTACTTATAATTTCAACAGTTATCTTCCAGAAAATAACATTTAAGCTCTTAAATGTGTCAAAGTACTTCAACACCGAAAAGAATACGATGTACGAAAATGTACTCGTATATATGATTGATGGAAATTTGTCTCTCTCTTTCTTGACTGTCATGGTTTAATTGCTAAAGACGTCCACAATTACTAGAATTAAAAATGAGTCAATTTGAAGATGTACCGTACCAAGACTAAGGATATCCTAAATACGATTTTTAAAACGACACGTGTTACTCTTAATTTGAAGAGGAAGAATTAAATTCGTGGAAGGAGCCCTTATCCCCTTAGGACCTTGAGAGAGAGAGAGAGAGAGAGAGAGAGAGAGAGAGAGAGAGAGAGAGAGAGAGAGAGATTTTTTCCTTCGACACGCATCGTCGTATTAAGATGAAGTGGACATTGATAAGAGGGTCAAGAAAGGATTGCCTCCTGCTCCTCCTGCTCCTGCTCCTGCTCCTGCTCCTCCTCCTCCTCCTCCTCCATCATCCGATTCGCCTCACTCCTATTAGAGAACAGGGAGCGAGATTCCATCTCCTTTAAGGACGTCAGAGCTGATTTTTATGAAGCGAGACAAGTCTTGATTTATCTCTGAGAGATTTTCTTGACACGACAACATGTCAGTCTCACGCAACACAAGGTTGGTACCGGTCTCGCTTTCTTTCGTCTCAGTTGCTGCTGCCTTGTAACTTTCATACGAGAGAGAGAGAGAGAGAGAGAGAGAGAGAGAGAGAGAGAGAGAGAGAGAGAGAGAGAGAGAGAGAATTTTGTACTTCCATCGTTCCTTGAAGAGTACTGTGAAAATATGTCAAAAACTATTCTTCTATATTTTTCAACAGGTATTTGGTAGCGACGTTACTGGTAAAAAGTACTGAAATATGTGAAAACTTTGGTAAAGAATGTCTATATCTAAGTTAAAAATTGTTATGAAGTAAATAACCTTTTGAGTTTCAGTAGAAGAATGCCAAAAGCTTTATGAACTTTGGAATATCACTGGCATGTATGGAATGCCATCCCCACCCCCGCCCCCTCTCTCTCTCTACCTTTATTATTTTCTCACTCATAAATAACTTCTCTCTCTCTTAACGAATTCTCTCTTTTTCTGTCGTCTCATTTGTTCAAACTGCTCTCTCTCTCTCTCTCTCTCTCTCAAGAATAACTCGTTGTCTTTCTCATCAATGGTTTTTTCTCTCATAAATAATCTCTCTCTCTCTCTCTGCCTTTATTTTCTCTCTCATCAATAACTTCTCTGTCTCTCTTAACCAATTCTTCCTTTTTCTGTCCTCTCATTTTATCATAGACTGCTCTCTCTCTCTCTCTCTCTCTCTCTCTCTCTCTCTCTCTCTCTCTCTCTCTCTCTCTCTCATTTATAATCTGCAGTCCTCTTCGGCACTGACCCTTTCCGAAACCGAAAGCTGTTAACAACTCGCCATTCTTATAACAACCCGTTTTATAACCAACCCATCCTTTAATCGTTCCTTTTATATCACACCGTTTTTATAACCAACACTTTTACGACCCATCTTTTTTTATCACCAACCCTTTTCATAACCCATCTTTTTTATAACCAAGTTTTTATAATCCAGCTTTTTTTTATAACCAACCATTTTTACAACCAATCTTTTTCATAACCAACTGTTTTTGTAACCCACCTTTTTTATAACCAACCCTTTTTATAACCCACCTTTTTTTGTAACCAACCCTTTTTATAACTGACCATTTTTACAACCTGCCCTCTTTATAAAACCCACCATTTTTCATCTCCAACCCTTTCTCAACCCCTCTTGTTTATAACCAACCCTTTTTATAACAGACCATTTTAACAAACAAACTTTTTTAAAACACACCATTTGTATAACCAACCCTTTTGATAACCAAGCATTTTTTTATAATCAACGCTTTTCATAGCCAACCATTTTTTATAACCAACGCTCTTTATAACCTAAATTCTTATATCCCACCATTATTGTAACAAACCTCTTTTATAATCCAACAGTCCCTAAATCTCAACTCTGAATTCTTTGACTGCTCCCTATTTCAACTAATTTAATGTCGTCTTTGTATCTCCACTCCTCCTCTACCACATTTTTTTTTTTTATTGATTTACGAAATTATTTCCTCAAAAGAAATCTACTGTCTTGTTTTGATTTTTAGTTTTCTCTAAAAGAAAACCTATTGAGATGGGCGATGGCTTTGTCTGTCCGTCCGCACTTTCTTCTGTCGTCACTTTTTTATTCCACATTTATTCTTTTCATACATTTTGTCCGCACTTTTTCTGTCCGCCTTCAGATCTTAGAAACCATAGATGCTAGAGGGCTGCAAATTGGTAAGTGGCTCATGCACTCTCCAATCATTAAATATACCAAATTGCAGCCCTCTAACCTCAGTAGTTTCTTTTTTATTCAAGGTTAAAGTTATCCATCATCGTACGTCTGACAACGCAACAACAAAGACCACCACGGCCGACTAGGAGCTTCATGGGCCGCGGGTCATACCGAGACCACCGAAAGATAGATATGTTTTCGGCGCATTTTTTTACTTGTTTTTCGGCCTCCCCGAGGTAAGAGTCAACAAGGGGGGGGAGGGCGGCACAGGATGATGCTCCTACCTCATGAAATATGCATGACAGTGGCAGTGGGGAATTAATTCATGGTTTGTTTCTTTAGTACTTTTCATTAACCAGCGGGAGACGCTCTTCATTCAATATTTAGGGCTTAGAGAGAGAGAGAGAGAAGAGAGAGAGAGAGAGAGAGAGAGAGAGAGAGAGATCCTCTTGGAAAAGAATATGGGCGAATCCTCCTAGGGATGTTACTATATGAATACTTTATTTGACTGTCATTTTCTCAATTTGACTGCTCTCTCTCTCTCTCTCTCTCTCTCTCTCTCTCTCTCTCTCTCTCTCTCTCTCTCCTCTAATCCTCTATTTTTACTTTAGATTTTATATTCCACAAGTCATTTTCTATTTGTAAGCACCTATAGCACAATACATTGCTTTCATCCCTACAAAATAAGATAAAATATTCCCCCTCCTCCTCCACCTCCCCATCCCCCTCCTCCCTCTCTTCCTCATCCTCCTCCTCCCCCTCCTTTTTCAATAGTCATGAATTATGAAAAATGTACGAATGTGGCAGCGAAGATAGAAGTCACGACCTCTATATCTGGTCCTTAGCTTTTATCCTTGGCAGATGTGCTTCATAAAAAATTCAGTGCGAGGGAGGGAAAATCGCCTTTGTTAGAGCGACTGACTGTAATGCGCTTATGTCTGTGCGTGGAAAGATTAAAAATGTTTATTTAATAGCTTAGGTAACATTCAAAATGATCTGCTTCTTGTTAGAAAATTTTTAAATTATTTTAAATTGTTTCCTATTGTCAACAACATGTTCCTTGTTAAGAAATGCTTAGTTATTTTCTACTGTTTCCTACAGTTAATCATCTGCCCTTGTTGATAAAAAAATTCTTTTGTTACTTTTAATTGTATCCTGTTTAAAGGCTAAAACAAATGAAGAAATTACTTGAGTTTCTGGAGAATTTCTTCAGTAACTCATGAGTGTTAAGTGCTGATATTCCCAAATTTTATAAATTGCTAATATATTAAAAATTTATTTTGTTTTTACTAAATAAACAAAAGTTTGCTGATACTCCCCGATTTCCTAAAATATGCATACATACACACACGCATATACATATATATATATATATATATATATATATATATTAATATATATATATATATATATATATATATAATAAATTTATTTGTCTTCTTTACGAACCAAAAACATTTTGCTAAAATTGACCTATTTTTATAAGATAGAGCTATAAAAAATATATTTTGTCTTTATTAAGCAAAAAGATATTATTTACAATTCACCCTATATAATATATATATATATATATATATATATATATATATATATATATATATATATATATATATAGATATGTATATATATATATGTGTGTGTATGTATATATGTATAAATGAATTTTGTCCACCTCACTAAACAAACAAATTTCCACGGCCAGAATAAACGTCAATGTTTTCATAAACTGTCTACGTATAGGAAATGACCTCGTACCACCATGTCCTCTTGTGGTGAAAAATGAATATGCTGTACGCATTCGCATTGAAATGAATTTGAGACACACAAAGGCGTCCTGTTTTTCTCGAGATGAATCGTTGTATTTTCCATAGAAGGGTTTCAAGCTAGTTTGATGAAGTCCCTCGAGATAGGGACGATGAATGGGAGCCATCTATGGGTTTGGCGTATCTGAAGCATCCAAGTATAGGGGTTTTCAGTCTGCCTTGATGAAAGAAGGCTATGTGGTTTAGAATGGAGTATCCTTGGCCGCTCTCTCTCTCTCTCTCTCTCTCTCTCTCTCTCTCTCTCTCTCTTTACGGTATGTATATATATAAATATATATATACATACATATAAATATATATATATATATATATATATATATATATATATATATATATATATATATATATATATATATGATATATATATATCTATATCTTATATATATATATATATATATCTATATATATACGTATATACATATATATGTATATACTTATATAACTATATATATATATATATATATATATATATATATATGTATATATATATATGTATATATATATATATATATATATATTATGTATATATATATATATATATATATATATATATATATATATATATATATATAGATAGGTGAGAGAGAGAGAGAGAGAGAGACGAAGAGAGAGAGAGAGAGAGAGAGAGAGAGAGAGAGAAGAGACCTTACCTTACCTTACAGACCTTACCTTATATATTGTTCGGGTTGCCCCAGGTCCCTCAGTGTGAGGCACCTCTAATGTCTAACAGAGAGAGAGAGAGAGAGAGAGAGAGAGAGAGAGAGAGAGAGAGAGAGAACGTCTCCAGTGTACCCATTGAACAATATAATATATATATATATATATATATATTAATATATATATATATACATATATATAATATTTATATACATAATATACATTATACATACATAAATACATATAAGTGAGCATGCAACTGAGTGTGTAAAGGAAAACTTTGAATGCTGAAAAGAAGTAAATAAATACATAAATACATACATTCATACATACATACATACATACATTCTGAAACACCCACATGCCACACTTTCAAAATGCAATCGCCCTCTCTCTCTCTCTCCCTCTCTGTCTCTTTCCTTTTCCTAAAATATATTAGCGCGACAGAATGCTTTCAAACACTGATTGTTTTGGGAAAGGCCGAGTCATTCGGATGGAAATAATGAAAAAAAATATTCAGTGCATTAGGCTGGACCGAAAAATGGCTCTCCCATTCATGGGAAGTGCGTTTCCAATTAGCGCACCTCTGGGCACCATTTCCTGTTTACTTTTGATTTGCGTTTTGCCAAATCAACATTGTTTGCTCCAGATTCCTTTTTTGTTTCTGTTTGGTGATCAATGTCTGTTCGTCAATGGTTCTCAGTCAATTAATAGAGCCACTGCTGTTTGTTTACATCAGATCGTTCTCAGTTTTC
Source organism: Macrobrachium nipponense (assembly GCF_015104395.2). Classification (NCBI taxonomy): domain Eukaryota; kingdom Metazoa; phylum Arthropoda; class Malacostraca; order Decapoda; family Palaemonidae; genus Macrobrachium; species Macrobrachium nipponense. Next base: position 3,616,058 of record NC_061088.1, on the reverse strand, counting down.
TCAAACTTTTCGTCCTTTATGAGTACAACTTCATTTGTCAATTGAAATGTTTCTTTCTGCAGGTCAATTTGGCATTTGTCATTTTCAATTGCAATGATTAAATTGCCTTCTTCATTTTCAGAATATTTAACCATAACTGTTTCTGTGTATTTAATACTATTCGTGATTAATATTGTTTAATATCTTTATGACATCGAAAGTCCAAAAAAAGAATAAATAAATATTAAAACGGATTTTAACATTCTTGAAGGAGAAATGTCTTTAATAATGAAAAATCAAATTGAAATATAAACGTGGGTAGTGTTTTCAATAGTATGCGAAAGTTACAGTGAAAATGAAATTAGATCTAACTTAAAGTGGTGCTTAAATTATATGATTATAGGTAACCTTCCTAAAGATTTATGATTGTCGAGGGAATATATATGTATATACATATATATATATATATATATATATATATATATATATATATATATATATATATTATATATATATGTGTGTGTGTGTGTGTGTGTGTGTATATGTAATGTATATATATATATATATATATATATATATATATATATATATATATATATATATATATATTATTGTGCTTAGTGGGTCATAAATAGTATTATATAACCAAGAGAAACAATGAGTTGTTACAATATTTGAGAGAAGGTAGTAATTTCACGCTCCGATAGAATCCAAAATTATTTAAATTTTTTCTCATATTTTTCGTATTTTTAATATTTTTACTATGACTCTTTTCCAAATTTTCATTACTTTATAAATTTCCATTATTTACAAATATTGTAAAAATAAAAATTAAAAAATTTGGAAACGAATGAAAATGTGAAAATGAATAAAATTTGAAAAAGAATAAACATTTGGAAAAGAACAAGAATTTGCAAGTTAATAAAAATTTGAAAACGAATAAAAATTTGAAAATGAATAAAAATTTGAAAAATAAGAAAAAAAAAACAGAAAATTATTAAATTGTATCGTAACGTGAAATTACCTTCTCCCAAATTTTGGAACAAACTATTTCTCTTATATCTTTGAGGTTTATGATATTTTATCTTCTTTTCAGGACGAGTAACTGCTGAAATTTAAGTCCATACAAATGTATATATTTCTGGGCATAGTAGACGCTCTCGTCATGTTCTCAATGTTCTTTATATGAAAGAGAGACGTAGTCTTGTTCTTCATACTTAAATAGATTTATGCAAATATGAATATAAATTGATACATGCATACCTATAGTAAACACATGTGTTTAATATATGTATATGTATATTTATGTTATATTTTAATTAAATATATATATTATATATTACTTAAGATATAGATATAGATATAGATAGATATATATGTATATGTAATATGTTACTATATATAACTAT
>NC_061088.1:3579670-3609670 GCF_015104395.2 Macrobrachium nipponense | reverse complement strand
GATTTATTTTGAAAAGAAACAGAAAAAAGGGTTGATTTTAACTTGTAGCGTGCAAGCCTTCATGTTAAGACCTAACTTGGGCACAACATTCATAATCCTTGGCTCGGGTTTATGCCAGCACTTTCTATCATTATACTCTATTAATCCTGCTTTCTATCACAATACTTCTCGAGAATGTGTTTGTTAATACAAACAACGATTTCAGGATACTCTACCAAACAAACAGTCCCTAGAAAATCGCGTAAGTTTTCCATGAATTGAAAAATTGAGGACGTCGTACGCAAACACACACATTACATATAGACTCACAAGTAAAATCTTGGTCACATTAATGCAATCAAGTAATTTTCCCCTGAATTGATAAAAGAAGGGCGTCGTACAGAAACACACAGTAAACATACGCTCACACATAAAACCTTGGTCACATTCATGTAGAGGTTTTCAATTAATTCCCTCAATGACTATCTGGTAATGTGGTGGAAACTCCGTATAGAGTTTCCAGCACCATGGACAATTATTTACTCTTTGTTAGCTGTCCACTGAAGGCAGCTCTTTCCCCATTCAGGCATCTACTCATAAATTCCTTTTAGTTGTGTCATTAGAGCAGCGTCCATTGTTGGTACTACTCGAGCCTCTTGATTACGTACATACGTCGACACTGTGGTCAAATAATCTTTCAAAACACCACTTTATGAACGCATCATAAGCAGATATGATCTCTAGTTGAAGTTTGGTCTGTATTTCCTCTCTCATATTACATTATTCTTGTGCATTCGGAGGGTTTTATAATATTTCTGTTTAATGACATATTAAAACGAATCGCATCTGGGATACGTTTGTTTGTATGGTGTTTTTACGTTGCATGGAACCAGTATGGTTATTCAGTATGGTTATTTACGCGACTTCCGAACCACGTCGAGAATGAAATTCTATCACCAGAAATACACATCTCTCACACCTCAATGGAATGCCCAAGAATCGAACTCGCGGCCATCGAGGTGGCAGGCCAAGACCATACTGATCACGCCACTGAGGCACTACATCTGCAATACGATTAATGGATGTAATTCAAAGGTTTTGTAGGATTTAAAAGACTTTCTCAAATTTAAATTGCATTAGAAAGCCTGTAGAGAAAGCGAACAACAATTACGAAATACTCTTTTACTTTATTTTTTTTTTTAATGACGGGATGTCCACAATCTACGGGATTATGTAGCCATAGTGAATAAGTCGTGAATTTGCGGTTAGAATTTCCGTTTAAAATGTTATTTATCTATAACTCTTTATTTTTTTATCTGTCGTCTATCGTCTATGGCCTTATGGCTATTATGGATCTGTTTTCCTTGCAATAATTTCAGAAACAAGCAATTTTAAAATCATAATCTATCGACGAATAATGGTATAAGGAATTCTGCAAACTGTTGAGTAACTCTACGGTTTCACTAACCCATATTTCACTTAGTCGTGACTATCTACTTTGCTTCCAACCAAAATAGTGAATATATCATTTGTTTATTTGTCAATGGTTTCAAGTTTAACGCGGCTCATGTTTTAATTTCGCTACAATTTTCTGATTGATTCAAGAACAATGAATTACACGTTATTGATAGATGACTGCCCTATATTTGGTGCCTTATTAAAAAAAGAATACTAATCTCTAGCAACCCTTGTCCTTGGAAACAAGTTTTTCTTTATGGTAAGTGGTTTCAACACCTGTAATAACAAAGGGTTATAATTCGTTTCTTTCATTTCGTAAAAGTTTTAGAGACGAGTAACTTCAAATTGCTAAAAACCTGCCATATGAAGGGAATCACCTCACTGCCTATAAATGCGTAGCAGTTTAGAAGATTTTATCACTAGAGAGAGAGAGAGAGAGAGAGAGAGAGAGAGAGAGAGAGAGAGAGGAGAGAGAGAGAGTGCTTTCATAAAATAACAGATAGCAAAACAAGTTTCAACAGCTCCCAATCATATGATTCTTGCAAGCTTTTTTTTTTCCCTAAGGTAATGACTGGACTTACGTCATACAAAAGGCAACTAATGATCCACTGATATGAATCATTCCCGCCTGATTAAGCAATTTAGTTGGTCGTTGGAGTAAAAAGCAGATGTTCTGCATTCCTTAAACTTTCCAGACAAAAGAGCATGGAGTTATATATATATATATATATATATATATATATATATATATATATATATATATATATATCTATATATGAATAACTAGATCACGAAGTATATAAAACGTAATGCTAAGTATAAATAAAGGGTTTGCCACGGAGGAAAATGAAAGGCGAGAGAGCCAAGAACTTTCGGTCTAACACGACCCTTTACTTAAAGGGTCGTGTTAGACCGAAAGTTCTTGGTTCTCTCGCTTTTCATTTTCCTACGTGGCAAAACCTTTATATATATGTGTGTGTGTGTGTGTGTGTAGAAAATATACACGAGTACATATATATATATATATATATATATATATATATATATATATATATATATATATATATATATATACCATAACTTAAAGTACCTTCGTGTCCCGCAACGCGAACAATGCCCGAAATTACCAGACACTGTCATTTCCTCCTCCCAATCTAGGAGGATTTTTATAACAATTATATCCCGCAAAGAACTGGAGGCAATTGACCATAAAGGGAAGAATCTTTCCTTTAACCAAGAGCCGCGGTCCGAGAATTCTTTCTGAATTAGACAATCAGGATTTTCGGTCGGGAATACGTTGATTATTAAGCTTAATTACTCCTGCGTTTTCCTCGAGATTCTGACAATGGAACAATGTGGAATAAAGGCATCAGTGAGTGGGACTGGTTGGGATGCGAGGGAGTCAATAGAAGAGGTATAAATTACTTAAAAACATATTACGAGGAATGGAAGCAAGAGTATTATAATCCAAGAACCCGATGTTCATTATTACGGAATAAGGAGAAACTGGGTCTCTATAACATAAGGTAATTTTGTGGATAGTTAGAACTGAATATAGTATCAAGGCCACAGGCCAAGCACTGGGAATTATGAGGTCATTCAACGCTGAAACGGAAATTGACAATGAAAGGTTTGAAAGGCGTAACAGGAGGAAAACCTCAAAGCAGTTGCATTATGAATCAATTGTTAGAAGAGGGTGGGAAGTAAGATGGAAGAAAGAGAATACGAAAGGAGGCACAGAAAAAGTGATGAAAGGGGTGGCAGGTAGGGGCCGGAGGAAAGCTGTAAGGAACCTCGTAAGTAATGCCTACAGTGCACCACATGAGGGCGCACTGACGGCACTACCCACTTACGGGGTTGCGGATAGTTAGAATTATGTTGATTTGTTTAGTGGTTGCTAAGATTTAAATCTGGAAAACAAGGAATCTATGTCCTTTGGAGTCACTAACCCCCGTTGGGGGTTAGTGACGTCAGTCCTCTGCACGAAGGATACCGAGTAAATGAATGACAAAAGGTACCTTGATAATATAAAAAACTGATTCGTGGAAAACTAACAATAACAAAAAGCCATCACCATGGCGCACTGCAGACATTACTAGAGGTTGTTTCTATCGTTACCTTCGGCCCGTAGCTGCACTCTCTACCTAACCTTTTACTTTATCTCCGTTACCGTTCTCTTTCTTCCCCCTTTTCTGTTCAACCACTCCAACTCTCTCATTTTACTGTCTTGAAGTGCAGATTGGCTGACTGTATCTTAGTGCTCTGCTTCATAGGCAAATTTTCGCTTACTCGGGGAGTAAGCCTACAAGCTACTTTGTTGTTGTTGTTGGGGAGGGGTAGGAAAGGTCTATGGAAGAGACTAAAAAGGTCTGAAAAAAAAGTGTTTCGTGTTGAGTAGAAGATACAGGAATTTTAGCGTAGGATAATTATGATTTAGTTTATTAGAATGAAAATGTAAAAAAGGAAATAATGTGCATGTTAAACAGTACAGAAAAATTGTTTCTAATAAAATAGAGCCTATTTATTGTAATTACCGTAGGTGAAACGAGGCTCTATTTGACCGTAGATTTTTATAACGTTTTTAATTCACGTTAAGTTTGGAATATAATGTTTACAACTAATGCATGAGGGGGGGAAAACCTTGCACGCGTCCCGAGTAAGCTGGAGATCGGATCACGCCTTGTCACTATAGCAACGTTTAATATAATACAGTAATATAGACTGTATTCCAGTAAGATTCACAAGGAATAATTGCACCCGGAGCTACTGGTCCCATATAGGCACGATATCAGAATTCAACCCAATACACAAACACACACAAACACAAACAGTAATAAACATCAATACGCAAAAGGAATAATAATCCCATAAAAACAAAACTACAAAGAAAGCCACTTAAGTACCGCCCATCAATGGAACTCCTCCACATGTACACAAAGCGAGACTAGTCGAAACAAACCGCCTTTGAAAGAGTGAGGCTGAGTGGACTCAAAGGTGAGAGAGAGAGAGAGAGAGAGAGAGAGAGAGAGAGAGAGAGAGAGAAGCAGGCTTTCCTCCCTCGGCAACTTCACCGTAACTGATGTGATTAGGTTTGGCATGTCTTCCCTTTGTCATCCTCATGAGACATCCACGATAAAAGAGCAAAAAGAGGAGGAGGAGGAGGAGAAGGAGAGAACAAACAGGTAAAGAGGAGGAAGGGAGACACGAGAAGGGAAGAGGGTTAGTAGACGATGAAGGGGGAGATTACAATTTGACAGGTGCAGCCATAAATGCTCCTAATTTTGCATGGCCCATTAATCAGTTTCATACCTCTCTCTCTCTCTCTCTCTATCTCTCTCATTAGATATATATATATTATATATTATATATATCTATATATATATATATATATATATATATATATATATATATATATATATATATATGTATATATATATATGTATATATATATACACACACACACACACACACACATATATATATATATATATTATCATATATATATACTATATATATATATATATATATATATATATATATATATATATATATGCGTATATATGCTTCATATTTTACCCCAGGAAAATGAAACACTTAGTATAAATCTTGACTAGTGTCGACTTTATCTTCAAGACAATTGCTGCAAACGGCTTATTTAGGAAGTCGAAACCGGTCTGAATTTACTCCCAGCGTCTCATTTCCCCATTGTCAATTCTGGCTAAAAATCCCGTACGGATCAGTGTGATCATAACCACAAATATGCGAATGTGTGTTGGTTTGTACATATGCAATTATGCATCCGATTACACATGTATGTGCATGTATGGGAGAACTTTTTTTTTGTATGAGTATCTAATTATGCCTTTGTGTGTTGAGACTTTTTCTTATTATATGCCCATGTTGATATATTGCTTTATCTCATACATTTTACGCTGCTACGATACCTAAGCAAATTTCAATTAACTGTAAAAACATTTCCAGAAAAACGAATAATCAAACAAAGACTAAACATAAATCGTTTGACGCATGTTTTGAATATCAAGTATCATCTTTCGCAAAACAGAAGTTTTAATCAACCTTACCCAAACATTCACTTTCATTTATTCTCACGTTTGAGGAACTCCTACGAAACTTCGATGACCTCCAATAGAATTTATAAATTTTTTTGGGAGAATTTAAGTTTATTGTAAAAAAACTAAAAGACTGATCTCTTCGTTCTGCTCAGATAGTAAAACAGAGTCCAGAGGGTCAGACCAGGCTACTTATCACCTTCAGCACCTTCTTACAATTACGAAAACTTTCCCTATTTCAAGAGATTTCCAAACTGTGTCCTGGATTAATTAAAATCAAAAGACATCTCAAATACTATTTTTTTAAAACTATTTTCATTCTTTCTCTGGTCTGCTCAGCTAATAAGGCAAAGTCCAGAGGGTCACACGGGGCCACCTATCCCCTTCAACACTTTATTGCAATTACGACAACTGACTTTATCTCAAGAGTTTTCCAGACTGTAATCTGGGTTAATTAAAAGTAAAAGACTAAAACCCAAATCTTACTTTTTAAAAAGTATTTTCATTCTTTCTCTGGGTCGCTCAGCTAATAATATTAGGAGAATTTATGTTTATTGTAAAAAGCTAAAAGACTGATCTGAATGCCTTGTATTTCGTCAATTTTGACTCTTCCTGTTCTGCTCAGCTGATAAGGCAGAATCTAGAAGGGTCACACCAGGCCACTTATCCCCGTCAGCACCTTATTACAATAACAGAATTCCAGACTGTGACCCTGGATTAAGTAAGGTCTAAAACAAATGGCCCCAAATTCTTACTCTTCTAAACCCACTCAGCTCATACAACAGAATCCAGAGGGTCACACCCGGCCGCCGATTCATTTCAACACCTTACCCTCCCTGAAGAGATTTCCAAACTGTGACCCCTAGATTTAATTAAAACTGTCAGCCTTGAAATGATCTGGAACACATCAACCGGAGAATAATAGTTCCCCAAGGGGGATACTTGACTACACTCTATACACTTCAAGTGTTTCATTAGTACCCAAATGAGGAAAACGAGTAGTTTATGAAGGGTCCTCGGAAGGCATTATCATCGATAAGCTGGGATAAGTGACTGGAAAAAGGGGTAGAAGTGGTGAGAATATGCCTCTCTTCGATTTAATAACTGCCAGAGGATGAAATACAACGCATTATGTTATTTTTAACTAATAAAATCAATCATATTATTACCAACAAATCAAATAAGACCGCTATAATATTCTATCACCGTACTGGCTTCTCTCACAGAACATTATTACATTTCAGTTATCTGTAAAAGAACACTTGTGCGGGCTTTGTCTGTCCGTCCGTACTTTTTCTGTCCGCCCTCAGATCTTGGAAACTACTGTGGCTAGAGGGCTGAAAATTGGTATGCAGATCACGAATCTTACAGTCATTGAATATACCAAATTGCAGCCCTCAAGCTTCAGTAGTTTTTATTCTACTGAAGGTTAAAATTAGCCATACTCGTACTTCTGGCAGCCCTATGGGTACCAAGAACATAGGTCAGCACAGGAGCCTGGCTGACGTTTATGGGCCGCGGCCAAGAGTTTTATGGGTCGTGGCTGATGCCAGCACCAGACAGAACACTCTATTGCATTTTTACTTGTTTTCTTTAGCCATTAGTTTCTACAATATTTGTAAATTTTACTCAAGTGTTAACGCACATATTATGACATATGCAACTTATTGACAAAAACTCCAATATCACCATTACTTTTCAATACTTCCCTGATATTAAGGTGTGACAAATAGTTAACTTTATCATATGGTAGTTTGTAAGCCTAACTCCCAGAGTAAGCGAAGAGTGTCAGACGTACTATGCCCTTCAAATCACAGGGGAAAATAACAGAACGAAAATGACGATGAAGAAAAACATCTGTAACGCAATTTCCGACGTAGTTCGGGGGAAACTTTATCGAGGCAAAAAACTAGATGGAATTTATTGAATGGAGTTATGATTCAGGCGAGTTCCCAAGAGCAGCAGATTGAGCTGCGAGGAATCAAACGAGTTAACAGTAATAAAAATGTTTCATAGCATTCAGCTGAACAAATGGGACAAATAAATACGATCTGTGACAAATCCCAAGTGTGTGTGTGTGGTGAAAACATCTTTCATCAGATGAATGTCCTCATTTATAGAACAACTTTCATCAGATGAATGTCCTCATTTATAAAACAAACTTTCATTAGATGACGTCCTCATCTCTAGAAGAAGATATATTTTGAAAGAGGGCGAAAAAATCATATCTTAGTTTAACCAGACCACTGAGCTCATTAGCAGCTGCTCTCCTAGGGCTGGCCCGAAGGATTAGATATTCTTACGTGGCTAGGAACCAATCGGTTACCTTAAGCTGATTAACAGCATTAACACCTCTCCTAGGGCTGGCCCGAAGGATTAGATTTTTTTTTACGTGGCTAGGAACCGATTGGTTATCTAGCAACGCGACCTACAGCTTATTGTGGGATCCGAACCACATTATATCGAGAAATGAATTTCCAATCACCAGAGACAAATTCCTCTGATTCCAAGTTAGCAGAGCGGGGAATCGAACAAGGGGAACGAAATATAAGATTCACTCGAAAGGGGAACGAATGAACACTACTACTGGCTTGTATGGCTGACAGATACAGTGTGTAATATAGATGGTGGTAAAATGAAACCTTTTCACTGAGTGACGGCAATTACGGTTTGACGAGAGGGGTCATATGAAGAGCTTCTGCCTCGCGGACTCCGGAGTGACTCCGGCTTTGACGTCGTTCCGGGATTCCTCGAGGATTACGTCTTCGTCTGGAGACAAAGACTTTTCCGGAAATCACTGAGGAAAAATACTGCCTCTGAGCCGAATCTGAGCAAGCTACTAAAACTCACAGTTCAACTCGTTTTTCAATATTTTAATGACGTTTTCATTTATTTATCAATCTGTTAGTGTATCTAGTTTTCTCTAAAACTCTCCATTCAACCTAACTTGTATTTCAATATTTTAAATGCGTTTTCATTTGTTTATTAATCTGTTGATTTATCTAGCTCTCTCTAAAACTCCCAATTCAACCTAACTTATATTTCAATATTTTTATTACGTTTTCATTTATTTAATAATCTGTTGATTTATCTAGTTCTCTCTAAAACTCTAAATTCAACCTAACTTGTATTTCAATACTTTAATTACGTTTTCATCTATTTATAATAATAATAATAATAATAATAATAATAATAATAATAATAATAATAATAATAATAATAATAATAATAATATCCTTTATTTCGGCTCAGGGCCATATACAATGAATATACAAAATACAGACAGTAACATACACAATCTAGATATATGAGACAACATGATAAGAAAAATGAGTAATCGGCACTTATCCACAAAATATCTGAGGTAGCATAAAAGATAGTAATCATAATACTGGTAGTAACAGTAATAATATTTGTGAGAAAAAAAAATGCATTGAGAGTTATAACAGTTAGTGCACAGATTATGTAACTTAAATTTCAACTAGAGACCTTAGGTGGTTACAGTAGTCAGGTCCAGAGGGCTAAATACGAAAATTGAATGTAGAGAAAAAAAACTTTAACTTGATAGTAATCACAGTAATAATGAAAAAAATAAAATATCAGCAATAAATATAATAATGACAAATTCTGCAGATGACATCTTGCTAATACAGAGATTAAGTCCTTTAGGGGACAAAGGCCTCATTTTCCCATCTTTCCCACAATTTAGATCTTCTTGCTTCACTCCTTAGGATGCTTTGTATGAGCGAGTTGCCGCTGTTTCTCACTCGGGTTACCAGACTGGACATTGTTCGCCTTACAATGATTTTTAAATTGTCCAGGTGGTTTTCTAAGAACATCTGTGTGGCGGAGTGGTAGCGTGGAGTGTTTGTGAGGCGTCTCAGAATGTCAATGTGCACAACAGTGATACGTCTCATGGTCTCTCGGGTATAGTTCGTCCAGAGGGAACACCCATAGATACTGTAGCAGTACTAGCGGAAGAGCAGCAGTTTCACGTCTCGGTGACAGAAGGCAAACCTCCTTGCAATCATGTTGCCAATTGCACCGAGTTTACGACGCCTCTGTTCAATGTCTGCCGTATCTTTTAGGTCGTCGGTGATAATGTGACCCAAATACGGAATTCGCGCACAAATTCCACCCGATGGTTTTCGAGGAAAATTTGTGGTTCTGCAATATGCTTAAGTGATCTCGGGAGCAGCGACATGCACTGGGTCTTGGTTTCGTCGTAGATTATATCAAATTCCTCTGCATATTGGCCGCAAGTGTCGATGAGTCGTTGGAGGCCATGCACTGATGGGGAAATCAGAACCATATCGTCGGCGTAACAGAGGTTGTTTATAGTTGTTTCATTGACAGTGCATCCGATTGGGAGTGAGTTCAGTTTGACATTCAAGGCATCTGTGTACGTATTAAACAGGTATGGAGAGAGAATGCCCCCTTGCCGAAGCCTGTTTAGGGAGCCGAAGGTGTACGATAATACGTTACCCCATTTGACACAGAATTGCTGTGTGGAGAACCAGCAATGTAAAATGCCAATTAGATATAGGGGTATGCCCCTTTTATGCAGCTTTAGGAAGAGCTTCAGGTAGTTTACTCTGCCAAATGCTTTTCTCACATCTACGAAACATAGGAAAACAGGAGGGGCTGATGATAGGTAGTAGTTCAGCAATTCTTTCAGTATGTAGATGCAGGTGTCGATTGAGTGGTTTGCTTTAAACCCGAACTGGTTGTCAGTGGTGTGTAGAAAGGGGAGAAGTCTCACAAGAAGAACCGACTCAAGTATCTTCGATGCGATCGTTGTGATTGCAATTGGCCGGTAGTTGCCAGGGTCAGCTGCATCCTTTAGCTTGTTTTTGATTAATGGTATCAAGTGAACTAAGAGTAGGGAGTCTGGAAGAAACTGGTGAATTATGCACGCATTGAATAGGGCAGCTAGCAAAATGTACATTATCGGATGGCAGAATTTGAAAGCTTCTGCGGGAAGACCATCACAGCCGGGCGATTTATTATTAGGTATGCTGTTTATGGCATCGCTGATGTTACCTGGCGTAATACGGTCTGCAAAATGAAATTGAATGTTGTCATTAAGGAGGTTATCTACATCCCTTCGGGAAGCTTGATCATTTATGCAATTCAGGATATTGTTGAAGTGATCGCCCCACATACTTGCGATAGCTTCGTCTCCGACTGCTTCCCCTACTCTCTGTGATAGCTTTTTAGTTTTGGGATTTAAGGACTGGATATCTTTCCAAAGACGAGGGTAATCACCAGATTCTAAGTTTCTAGACATTGCATCGGCTCTTAGTTGTTTTTCATTTAACCTGCAGTGCTTAAGAGCAGGTTTGAATTGCGCACTCGCCTGCCTCATTAGTAATGCAATGTTCCTTCCCTCGGGCTGCCATTTTGCCTCCACAGTAAAAACATTTCTTGTGAGTATGTATACAGATCTTTAACCAAGTCATTCCATCCAGGTATATTGCGAGAATTACCTTGACGAAATCTATAGGCAGTCCTGCCCGAAGCAAGCATAGCGGAGATTATGTTCGAATAGAATTTATTCAGACCCCTCCTGTGGTGGTCATTTCTACATTTTGTGTTGGTACAAAGTAAGGTGTCAGCCGGTTGAACTATTGGCCGCAACCTGGTTTCCGTGGTCGCCCTAAAGTATCTGGTTTTCTGTTGGTTTTTAAACTCCCAGTTAACAGCTGGTGGGCGGTCAGTTAGTGGGTTCACGGTAGGGAGGGATGGGTACTGAATGACACCTGTAATGGGATGTGATCGTAGCCCGTTGCAAGATCGTAGCGAATATTGCAGGTCATAATAGAATCATGAAGTTGTGGAGATGTGATGCAGTGGTCCAGCCAGGAGGTTGTAGTTACGTCCGCTCTATTATGTACATATGAGTATGAGGATGGAGGGAGGAGCATTACATCGCTAATTTGGAGAGCATGATTTTGACAGAAGCGAGTAAGTTCATTATAAAATTGTTTTGTGGGGTGAGAATTAAGGTCCCCTATTATACAAATATGATCAGCAGGAGAATCTTGAATAATACTGTGTAACTCCCCTAGGATCATGCAGTAATGATCAAAATTATTGTTATTTTCCCATGGCATATAAATATTAATTATTAGGATTTTAGAGTTCCCTACTGTCACTTGAAGCCCCAGCAATCTGTCACTCCTGTAGGTCATCACCTTTATCATATTGTCTAACGATTTGTGCCATAGGAAAGAAAGTCCCCCTTTCGGGCGACCGGCTATGATTTGACCTGTAACTTGCATCGATGAAGTCGAGAAGGTTCTGAAGTCTTCATGAATTGAATCGCAGATGACAAGGTCATGTGGCCAGAGGAGCGTTTCTTGCAATGCAATGATGCCGTTGAAATTTTTGCAGAACATGTTTAGGAGAGGAATGTTCCGCTTGAGGCCAAAAATATTCCAAGAGATTATGTTTAATGTATCCATGGCTACTCACGAAGATGGGAGATGAATGCGCTGATCATTTGGGTGGATAGGGGGCTAGCCAGGGGGAGTGGGCAGTCACTCGCCGTGGGCGGTTGGCTGGCACTTGCGGTGGAAATGACCCTGGTTGGAGTGTCAGTAAGTTCCCCTGGGGGTGGTTGGTCCCGGATTAGGTTATATCTTGAAACTAATATATTAGGACCGAAATTCTCGCCTTTAAGAACGTCGAGGTGTTGAAATAGGCAGGTAATCCTGTAAGCTACTTTATGTTTACTTCTGCATGGGAGTTCGTGAGAGATAAGTGGGTCAGAGCCAGTGAGAAACTTGACTCTCTCCACTATGGCGTCTAGCGTCACCGATGAGCGCAGATTGTGAATTGCTACGTGACATCTCTTCTCATGTGTCGGGCGAGGTGAAACACGAATGTTGGGCTCCGGTCCAGCGGCCAAACGAGAGGTTCTTCTCTTCTTTCTGCTTGTTTGTATCTGCCAGCCGCCAGACCCCTCAAGATCACTCTCATCTGCATCTACGATGGGGGGTTGTGGGGGAGAGATAGGGTGGGGAGGATCACGATGGCTGGTAATCATCACCGGAGGTCTATCTTCCACCGGAGGCACTGGGGAGGGAGGGGAGGTTGGGAGACCAACAGTCCCCTCAGAGCGGCCTACAGGTGAAGGGGGCACTTCCGTGTTGCTGGGAGGCGAGGAAAAACTGGATGCCGCATTCATAGGAGTCTGGTGGCTATCTGTGCGATTGTCTATCGATCTCTGCACTCCTTTGATCGCATCCCAGATCCGTGTGAGATTATTTGTTTCCACAGTTTTAAGACTGTCTAGGGATTCCTGTAGTCCTTTGATCACGTCCCAGATTCTTGAGAATTTATCATTTGTCTCCTCGATTTTTTCTGAGCTTTTCCCAACTTTTTCTGAGAGTGATTTTGCTGTTTGGAAGGTATTTTCTGCTGTGTGGTACACCGCAGGTAGGCTTTGGTCAGCAGACCCCTTTGGAGGCAGATTGTAAGGGTCATCGGCGTAGATTTCCATCGAGCAGGTCCTTAGCCACTTAGTGATATATGATATTTTCTTGTGAGATAACAAGTTCTTCGCGGATCGCTCCTTGAGAATGCTCTCTGGTATCAGATCTTTACATTTCGTAGATGCAACGTTGATTTCCTCATCGGAGAAGGCATCACTGACAGATTGTATAGCGGACTCGACGTCGGAATGGTTCGATTGGTATTGTATATAGTAAAGACAATTGTTCGAGAGTACGGAACTTGTGTGTGGGGCACAGGTACCGGCAGGTGCCAGGGTCACTTGCGCAACGGTTGGAGGTTGGTCGGATGACATTTTTGTGGTAAGGGAAGGGCCATGCACTAACACATACACTGCATTCTTTTACCCATTTCAGGGTTTTCCCAGGACCCAATAGGCCTCGAGTAGCTGTGATTTGAAAGATTTCTAAGGCACTGATTGGAGCAGAAAGAATATTAGAATATCTGCAATTGCACAACACTCTCCGGCTTACACGCCGGGTATTACGTGGAGACACTATTAACACATTGCTTACTGTAAAAGGTATAATCACCAAGGGCGAAAAACCCTTCTTATCTGTGAAGAAACGCGAGAGAGATCTCCAACACGTCCGCCCCACACACTAGTGAGTGTTGATTTATCTAGCTCTCTCTAAAACTCTCAATTCAACCTAACTTGTATTTCAATATTTTTATTACGTTTTCATTTATTTATTAATCTGTTGATTTATCTAGTTCTCTCTGAAACCCTCAATTCAACCTAACGTGTACGTCAATAGTGTAATTACGTTTTCATTTATTAATGAATCAGTTGATTTATCTAGTTCTCTAATAACTTTTCTGTGTTTCCCATCGCCTTCTGTTTTATCTTTAGAATGAACACCATAATATTCTTTGGAAGCTTGAATTTCAAGTTAATGGCCCCTTTGGTGGGTTTGTTCCATGTGAATAGGGTTCATCTATTGAATATTAATAATAATAATAATAATAATAATAATAATAATAATAATAATAATAATAATAATAATAATTGGAAAGTAAATCTGCAGTAGTATTCCGGTTTTATTTTATTGACTCAAGTGTTTTCTTGGAAATAACAACAACAACAACAACAACAACAACAACAACAACAACAACAATAACAATAATAATAATAAAAATAATAATAAATATTTCTTCTCTCTGCTTGTTCTTCAGGTAGCCCTAGTGTATGACACCGTCTGCCATAAGTTACCATCATTCGCTAATTGTTTACGCTACCTGACAACTCCCCGCCCACACACCCACAGCCCTTTCCCTTCCCATAACCGCTAATTGCCACACCCACAAGATAATTAATCTTCCTGCAAACGTCCTGTCCTCCCCTGGTCCTTCTATCTCTCCTTTCTTCCCATTTTTCATCTCTTCTCTACCTTTGCTCTATACTATATTTTGGCGTAGTGTAAGGTATTAATAGGAAAATTATTGTTTCTATTATCATTACTAGCAAACATATGTTGCAAAAATTATGTATGATAATTTCGTAAACTAACTAAGTCTACGGGCATAACCAGCCCCGTTTCACGGGCAGAACCAGCTTCGTTTCAAGGAATCTCTTCTCACCTCCACCCACCCCCCTCGGAGGGGGTGGGGGAGGTAGGATGAAACCCCATTATAAACCATCTTAAGGGTCCCCACTATAACCCTGCCAAGTTTCATGCCCATCAGACCAGCTGTTTAGCCGTGATTGAATGACAGACGGACAGAGACAAGGCCCATTATAGTAAGATTATTATTATTATTTGGAAAATGTGTCCCTATTCCTATGGAGCAACCCTAAGCGGCGGTTGGGGGGGGGGGGGGGGTTGTCCAATGACCAGTGACTAAAATTTCCAAAAAATCTTGGTCTTTATTTGAAAGACGTCTTCATTTGAAACAGAAAGTCATATAGATAAAAGACATTCAAGATTCTCCTGCTGATCATATTTGTATAATAGGGGACCTTAATTCTCACCCCACAAAACAATTTTATAATGAACTTACTCGCTTCTGTCAAAATCATGCTCTCCAAATTAGCGATGTAATGCTCCTCCCTCCCTCCTCCTACTCATATGTACATAATACAGCTGACGCAATTACAACCTCCTGGCTGGACCACTGCATCACATCTCCACAACTTCATGATTCTATTATGACCTGCAATATTCGCTACGATCTTGCAACGGGCTACGATCACATCCCATTACAGGTGTCATTCAGTACCCCATCCCTCCCTACCGTGAACCCACTAACTGACCGCCCACCAGCGGTTAACTGGGAGTTTAAAAACCAACAGAAAACCAGATACTTTAGGGCGACCACGGAAACCAGGTTGCTGTCAATAATTCAACCGGCTGACGCCTTACTGTGTACCAACACAAAATGTAGAAATGACCACCACAAGAGGGATCTGAATGAATTCTATTCGAACATAATCTCCGCTATGCTTGCTTCGGGCAGGACTGCCTATAGATTTCGTCAAGGTAATTCTCGTAATATACCTGGTTGGAATGACTTGGTTAAGGATCTGTATACATACTCACGAGAAATGTTTTTACTGTGGAGGCAAAATGGTAGCCCGAGGGAAGGACACACTGCATTACTAATGAGGCAGGCGAGAGCGCAATTCAAACTTGCTCTTAAGCACTGCAGGTTAAATGAAAAACAACTAAGAGCCGATGCGATGTCTAGAAACGTAGAATCTGGTGATTACCCTCGTCTTCGGAAAGATATCCAGTCCTTAAATCCCAAAACTCAAAAGCTATCACAGAGAGTAGGGGAAGCAGTCGGAGACGAGGCTATCGCAAGGATGAACTTTGAATTGCATAAATGATCAGGATTCCCGAAGCGAGGTAGATAACCTCCTTAATGACAACATTCAATTTCATTTTGCAGACCGTATTACGCCAGGTAACATCAGCGATGCCATAAACAGCATACCTAATAATAAATCACCCGGCTGTGATGGTCTTCCCGCAGAGGCTTTCAAATTCTGCCATCCGATAATTTACATTTTGCTAGCTGCCTTATTCAATGCGTGCATAATTCACCAGTTTCTTCCAGACTCCCTACTCTTAGTTCACTTGATACCATTAATCAAAAACAAGCTAAAGGATGCAGCTGACCCTGGCAACTACCGGCCAATTGCAATCACAACGATCGCATCGAAGATACTTGAGTCTGTTCTTCTAGTGAGACTTCTCCCCTTTCTACACACCACTGACAACCAGTTCGGGTTTAAAGCAAACCACTCAACCGACACCTGCATCTACATACTGAAAGAATTGCTGAACTACTACCTATCATCAGCCTCTCCTGTTTTCCTGTGTTTCGTAGATGTGAGAAAAGCATTTGACAGAGTAAACTACCTGAAGCTATTCCTGAAGCTGCATAAAAGGGGCACACCCCTATATCTAATTGGCATTTTACATTGCTGGTTCTCCACACAGCAATTCTGTGTCAAATGGGGCAACGTATTATCGTACACCTTCGGCTCCCTAAACGGGCTTCGGCAAGGGGCCATTCTCTCTCCATACCTGTTTAATACGTACACAGATGCCTTGAATGTCAAACTGAACTCACTCCCAATCGGTTGCACTGTCAATGAAACAACTATAAACAACCTCTGTTACGCCGACGATATGGTTCTGATTTCCCCATCAGTACATGGCCTCCAACGACTCATCGACACTTGCCGCCAATATGCAGAGGAATTTGATATAATCTACAACGAAACCAAGACCCAGTGCATGTCGCTGCTCCCGAGATCGCTTAAGCATATTGCAGAACCACAAATTTTCCTCGGAAACCATCGGCTGGAATTTGTGCGCGAATTTCCGTATTTGGGTCACATTATTACCGACGACCTAAAAGATACGGCAGACATTGAACAGAGGCGTCGTAAACTATGTGCAACTGGCAACATGATTGCAAGGAGGTTTGCCTTCTGTCACCGAGACGTGAAACTGCTGCTCTTCCGCTCGTACTGCTACAGTATCTATGGGTGTTCCCTCTGGACGAACTATACCCGAGAGACCATGAGACGTATCACTGTTGTGCACAATGACATTCTGAGACGCCTCACAAACACTCCACGCCACCACTCCGCCACACAGATGTTCTTAGAGAACAATGTCCAGTCTGGTAACCCGAGTGAGAAACAGCGGCAACTCGCTCATACAAAGCATCCTAAGGAGTGAAGCAAGAAGAAGATCTAAATTGTGGGAAAGATGGAAAATGAGGCCTTTGTCCCTAAAGGACTTAATCTCTGTATTAGCAAGATGTCATCTGCAGATTTTGTCATTATTATATTATTGCTGATATTTTATTTTTTCATTATTTCTGTGATTCTACATATGTATAGTATATATATATATATATATATATATATATATATATATATATATATATATACACACATTCAATTTATGTATTTAGCCCTCTGGACCAGACTACTGTAACCACCTAAGGTCTCTAGTGAAATTTAAGCTATATAATTTGTGCACTAACTGTTATAACTCTCAATGCATTTTTTTTTCTCACCAATATTATTACTATTACCAGTATTATGATTACTATCTTTTATGCTACCTCAGCTATTTTGTGGATAAGTGCCGATTGTATATGGCCCTGAACCGAAATAAAGGATGTTATTATTATTATTAGTTATTAGTAAAGAAAAATAAGCTAACATTAAAAATCATTGTAAGGAGAACAATTGTCCAGTCTGGTTAACCCGAGTGAGAAACAGCGGCAACTCGCTCATACAAAGCATCCTAAGGAGTGAAGCAAGAAGAAGATCTAAATTGTGGGAAAGATGGGAAAATGAGGCCTTTGTCCCCTAAAGGAGGACTTAATCTCTGTATTAGCAAGATGTCATCTGCAGATTTTTGTCATTATTTATTTTATTGTGATATTATATTTTTTCATTATTTTCTGTGATTACTATCAAGTTAGTTTTTTTTTTTTAAATATATATATATATATATATATATATATATATATATATACACACATTTAATTTATGTTATTTAGCCCTCTGGACCAGACTACTGTAAACCACCTAAGGTCTCTAGTGAAATTTTAAAGCTATATAATTTGTGCACTAACTGTTATAACTCTCAATGCATTTTTTTTCTCACCAATATTATGATTACTATCTTTTATGCTACCTCAGCTATTTTGTGGATAAGTGCCGATTGTATATGGCCCTGAACCGAAATAAAGGATGTTATTATTATTATTAGTTATTAGTAAAGAAAAATAAGCTAACAAATTAATAAATAAAAGATAAAAATGCAAGGAAATGATTCAAATACAAGAAGAATTGTTGTGGGGTCGCAATGCATTGCAAATTCGCTTGAACTTTCAAAGTTGCAATTGCACATCTTCAGGGAGACAGTCCCACAGTCGAACAGTGAAAGAGTGATGAGTGACTCATTATCAAGAAAGAATTTTATAGAAACTCGAAAATATAGATTTTTTCTATATGTAATCTCATTGTTAATATAGAACGAGGAGTAAAGTTATCTAGTATTTCGATGGAAGAACTCTACCTGCGATACTATAACCTTGAGTAAAAAAAAAAAAAAAAAAAATACAGGGTGTCCATAAAGTCCCGATACCATTATAGGTATTTATGACTTATAATGGTACTGGGACTTTATGGACACCCTGTATAATGTGCCGAACAAAATCGAGTTTTCTGTATAGCGTATAATGCTGTATGAAACTCTCAGCCATGGTCCGTAAAACTTTCAGCCACACCCCAGTGGTGGACTGTGTTATTGAAACCAACGGGGCTGCCAGATGCACGATCATGGCTAACTTTAACAACGAAAAAAAAAAAAAAACTACTGAGGCTAGAGGGCTGTAATTTGTTGTTTGATGATTGGAGGGTGGATGATCAACATAACAGTTTGCAGCCCTCTAGCCTCAGTAGTTTTTAAGATCTGAGGGCGGAGAGGTAAAGTGTGGACAGTAAAAAGTTAAAAAGTGTGGAAAGTGTGGGCAGTAAAAAGTGTGGACGGACAGTAAAAAGTTAAAAAGTGTGGACAGTAAAAACTGTGGACGGACAAAAAAACGTGGGCAGTAAAAAGTGTGTACATAAAAAGAGTGGACATTAAAAAAGTGTAGACAGAAAAAGTGTGGACAGTAAAAAGTATGTACATGAAAAGTGTGGACAGTAAAAAAAGTGGACAGAAAAAGTGTGGACAGTAAAAAAGTGGTCAGAAAAAGTGTGGACAGTAAAAAAGTGGTCAGAAAAAGTGTGGACAGTAAAAAAGTGGTCAGAAAAAGTGAGGACAGTAAAAAAGTGGACAGAAAAAGTGTGGACAGTAAAAACTGCGGACGGACAGACGGACAGACAAAGCCATCTCAATACTTTCCTTTTACAGAAAACTAAAGATCGTTTTTTCGTGAGAAATTTGAGTAAAATCAGTAATATAAATGCCAGTAAAATACAAAACGACAGGGACGAGAAAAAATATAATAGCAGAAAGAGAATAATTTCCATTGGAATTATAACCATGAGAAGGAAAAAGGTCAGCCCTCACTTTTTCGGTGCTGCCAACTCGTGATATGAATATCTATGTGGAATCTGGAGTCTCTCTCTCTCTCTCTCTCTCTCTCTCTCTCTCTCTCTCTCTCTCTCTCCATGAATATCTATGTGGAATCTGGAGTCTCTCTCTCTCTCTCTCTCTCTCTCTCTCTCTCTCCCCATGAATATCTATGTGAAATCTAAACTCTCGCTCTCTCTCTCCCCATGAATATCTATTTGGAATATGAACTCTCTCTCTCTCTCTCTCTCTCTCTCTCTCTCTCTCTCTCTCTCTCTCTCTCTCTCTCTCTTATAAATCTATGAACTTTCATTCGCTATAACATTACATGAATGAGGTATCTGAACTTGCACATTGATAAATACCAGAGTTGGGCATTTTTCCCGATGGAGTAAGGCCCTTATTTTGGGGAGATTCTATAGTCATATGTAGGTCTCTAGACAAACGTTTATTCCCGGTTATTTTGGGCAATAGGAAATGTTGTTAATTACTCGGGGCGCTTGCTAAAATCTACGGTCAAATAGCGCGTTGTTTCACTAACGAAAAGTCAAATAAATAAGCTATATTTCATTAGAAATAACTGTACAGTTTAACATGCAGATTATCTATTTTTAACATTTTCATTCTGATAAATGGTCAACTGTAAAGGTCCTAGAGTGGAAAGTATTGTTCCTTAATGATATGATATTATATATGTAAATATATATATATATATATATATATATATATATATATATATATATATATATATATAATTATATAATATATTATTATATAATATAATTATATATATCATAATCAATACAACCTGCTCATAATTTCATTAATGTTAAAGAGGGTTAAGACAACAGTTCACTTTACACTTAGGAGAGGTGGATCCTGCCTAGTTTACCCATAGGAAAATTCAACAAACATGAGGATAAAAATTATCTTTATATATATACATACTATATACTATATATATACTATATATATATATATATATATATATATATATATATAATATATATATATATATATCTATATATATATATATATATATATATATATATATATATATATATATATGCTTAAAAAATCACAGTAGATGCACGTGACTTCATAAATAAGCGAATACCACGGGAAAATGATAGTCAGAAATCCAAGCGCTTTCGTCTTTATTCAGACATCACAAAAGTGGAAGTAGATGATGCGTTTCGTACACTTAGAAGCAGACGGTATGGCTTTAATCAGACGGTTCCTGTCGATTGGAAGAATCGGATGCTGGATTATTGCTACGGAAAATTGAGAAGGTGCTGCAACCGTCTTGAAAGGAAGCTCCAAGTCAAGCTGAAAAATCGTATTGCTGAAAGCGACTGGACTAAGTATGCTAACGTAGACTTCATGATTAATTTATCAGACAAACCAGAGGATAGTGCTACGACAGCGGCTTTGGGATATGGGTTAAGCTTTGGTGTATTTAATGGTAACCTGGACTGTGTCGACATCTCAAAATCCTTTTGTTATTTAGAAAAATTTAATCAAAACCTATGCCCTGATGATATCAATATTTGTAAAGGTATTGTGTATGGTGCTATGAGTAAACCTTCTCCCCCCTAATGTACCCGGGAGATTTCTCCAGGCTTTTAAGAAAATTAAAGAAGACGAAACAGTGAAGGTGACAAAAGCAGATAAATCTAATGCAGTGGTAATAATGAATAAAAGTGACTATAGAAGTAAAATAATGACATTGCTAAATGATACTGATACTTATTCGAAACTGAGGTCTGACCCTACACAGACAGTTAACTCCCATTTTAATAAACCAATTAAATCCATTTTGAAGGGCTTGGACCATTTAATCAAACAGTTTACACCGCAATGCGCCTCCCTACCTTATATGTATGGTTTAGTCAAGACACATAAAATCAATAACCCTATCAGACCAATCATTAGTTCAGTGGGCTCAGTTTCGTATAATTTATCTAAATGGCTTGTAAAAATTCTTACTCCTTTGGTAGGAAACATTTCTAACACGAATGTTAAAAACAATGTTGATTTTATAAACAAATTGAATAGTTTAAATTTGAATTATGATTTTAATATGGTTAGTTTTGATGTTGTCTCTTTATTTACAAAAGTGCCTGTAGATGACTTACTTGAATATTTGGAAGAGGAATTAGAGCGTCATGACATTCCCTTAAGTGTAGAAAATCTCATTAGTCTCATAAGGTTATGTATCAAAGATAGTAAATTTTGTTTCAATGGGGAATTTTTTGTACAAAAGCTTGGCATGGCTATGGGTAATCCCTTATCTCCTGTCCTTAGCAATATTTACATGGAATTTTTTGAGACAAAACTCTTACCCAGAATTTTGCCCCAAAAAGTTATTTGGTTTAGATATGTGGATGATATCTTCTGCATTTGGCCAGTTCACGAAAACCTCCAGGAATTCCTTAATAATCTCAATAATTTAGTCCCTTCTATAAAATTTACCGTAGAGGAAGAAAGAAATTGTAATTTGAATTTTCTTGATGTAACTGTCCATAGAAATGATAGAAATTTCACCTTTTCAGTCTTTCGAAAATCAACTAATATTGCCTCTTTTGTTCATTACTACTCCAATCACCATCAAAATGTTAAATTCTTTTTTTCTGGGATGTTCCTAAGGGCTTTACGTGTCTGTAGCCCGCAGTTTATTGACGCTGAAATTAAAAACTATTTATGATATTGCATTGAAACTTAAATACCCAAGGACTTTTGTAGAAGTGGCATGGAAAAGAGCTAGAAAAACATTTCATTCAACTAATGACAAACTTGAATTTAGTAAGCATAACATTCTAAAACTACCTTATGATGAAAGGTTTTTAGATATTCCTAGAATTTTAAAGCTTTTTAACTTAAATGTTGTTTTCAGTAATATTAATGTCAAGAGTTTATTAATCAAAAATTCTCCTAAAGATCTTCCAGGCTGCATATATGAAATTCCTTGCAAAAAGTGTGATAAAGTCTATTCACAGCGTCTCAAGCAACATCAATATTCTGTGAGAACTGGGCAAATATCGAATGCATTATTCGTACATGAGAGATTTAGACCATCCTATTAACTGGAGTAAAGCAAGAGCCTTAGTCCCATGTAATGACACAGTTAAAAGGAATATCATTGAATCTTGTTTTATCAAGTCAAATAATAGAAATGTTCTAAATTTAAGTCTTGGTTTATTTAAACTTGATGCTTTCATAATGAAAAAAGTTGTAGATAGATATAAGCAACAAAATTAATATATTCAGTTTTTACATGTTTGGACTGTAAAGATACTTTGTAATTTCGGTTAGGGTCAGAATCTGTTTAAGTTTGTGACCGTGTGATATCCGATAATCCTGGATTATCCCTTTTAATTTTTACCCTTTTGATAATTAACCATCTGGTATTCCTGATCTTGTTTGTACCTGAGGCCTTCCTCTCCAACTGTACTTTAGTAGCTCCTTGACGATGTCTGAGTAAAGACGAAAGCGCTTGGATTTCTGACTATCATTTTCCCGTGGTATTCGCTTATATATATATATACATATATATATATATATATATATATATATATATATATATATATATATATATATATACTATATATATATATATATATATATATAAAGGTTTTTTGCCACGAAGGAAAAAATGGAAAAGCGAGATAGCCAAGTACTTTCGGTCCTGTTCGGACCCTTTATTGAGGGTCCGAACAGGACCGAAAGTACTTGGCTATCTCGCTTTTTCATTTTTTCCTTCATGGCAAAAAACCTTTATTTATACATAGCATCACGTTTTATATACTTCGTGATCAAGTTATTCATATATATATATATATATATATATATATATATATATATATATATATATATATATATATATATATATATACTTCGGTGGATGTTGCCTCTGGCTTAAAAGGGTTATAGCCTTCCTGTTTTCAGGATGTTACTTTGCATAAAAGAGGATGCCAATAATAAAGATCACGGCTCCAACTGGCGTGCAATAAGGGTCTGTCATGTCTTGGGACATGGTCCCAGCGTTCTGAATTGCTAAAGTCTTCTCTCTCTCTCTCTCTCTCTCGCTCTCCTTTCCTCTCTCTCCTCTCTCTCCTCTCTCAGCAAGCAATAAAAATCGAAAGTAAAGTCAACGCTTATTAAAGTAGACAATACTCCATCCATGACTGAAGAAAATAATGTGGGTGACTCTAGTATATATATATATATATATAGCTCATGGAGTTTGAGGATTATATCACACGAGGTCTACTGACCATGGCATAAATTGGGGTGAAGTCAAGCTGTTTTTTGGGGGCAGATGTCCGTAAGTAAGGGTGGGTTGGGGGTTGGGGGGAGATTCTGGAATCTGAAACCAACGACCAAACTGAGAATATGCATTAGGAGGAAACAGAAGCAGGGCAATTTCTCCCATGACAGGAAAAGAAAGTTCATTACCACCTCTAGTGTAGCCAAAGTTTAGATTTTCACTTTGGTATAAAACATATATATATATATATATATATATATATATATATATATATATATATATATATATATATATAAATATATATATATATATATATGTGTGTGTGTGTGTTTTGGTAACCATTTTAATATATTCGATAGTAGTCAAGGTTGAAGCAGTGCCCATGGAAATGTATATTTTTTTGTGGAACTTTTGTTTTTTCTCGGACATTTTAATTTTGTGAAAGTTGTTGGATATTAGTGAAACACAATCATATATGTATGTATTTGTATATGTATATTATATAAAACATATACATATATATATATATATATATATATATATATATATATATATATATATATATAAACAGCGGGAGGTTAAAACCGACATTCTTTGGAAGCTTTGAATTTCAAGTCAATATCCCCTTTGGTGTGCTTGTTAAATGAATATAGGTTTCGTCTACTGAAATAATAATAATAATAATAATAATAAATAATAATAATAATAATAATAATAATAATAATAATAATAATAAAATAATAATAATAATCTCAACTTGTAAACTCACGTGAAACTTTAAATCTAACGCAAGATTTTCGTATCCAACGACTGAATGTGCGACAGCGCAGCACTTGCTTGGACTTCCAAAATCATGGCCCCCGAACTTTTCGTCCAATATCGGTCTGACAAAGTTTGGAAGTAAAATTAAGTTTAAGGAGAGCCCAATCCTGTACGCTCCCCCCCCCCTCCCCCCACCACCCCATCCCCCAAATGGACGCCAGGATGTCTCTTACTCGTCGTGTATTCACGCAATCAAATTTTGAGTTTCTTTAACACATATTTCTCCATATATAAATGTGTTAAATAATCTAGAATTTAGCTTTATGCCGGTCCAGAACACTCCACTAAACTTATTTGTCATGCACCTTCATGATCATCTCTAATAATATATCCTTATCTATAATTTTTTACATCCCTAAACTTATCTAAAATAAATCTGCATGCTTATCTAGAAGTCCTTTTCATCCTTATCTAGGATTTTCGAACATCCCTGTCCTTATCTAAAACAAATCTGCATGCTTATCTAGAAGTCCTTTTCATCCTTATCTAGGATTTTTGAACATCCCTATACTTATCTAAAGCAAGTCTGCATCCTTATCCAGAAATACATTTTTATCCTAATTTAGGATTTTCTAAATTCTCTGTTTACAACTGGATTACGATTCCATGCTTATCCAGAATACACCTTCCAGCTTGTTTGGAAAAACATATACAGGCTTATTCAGAACACACGTTTAAGCTCATCTAGAATACACACAACTAGCGAACAGACGTGGTACAAGGGAGGTATAGGACGGGGAATCCCCTAAAGTGAGGCCAGATGCTCTATATTCTGGGAAACGGCAAATGGCAACACGATCCTTGCATCTCGGGGAAATATAAATATAAAATAGGTTGTTTACTATGTCATAGAAATGCGTTTTTTATGTGTGCGTATAGGGTGTATACAAAATAGGATGTTTACCTTGTGTCACTGAAGTACCCTTTTTTAACGTATTGTCATGGAAAGGGTGTATCATTAACAGTGAATATTCTTTGTACCTGATTAGTATAAGGATATAGAGTCTGGGGTCTTCCATCTCAATTATCACAGAGAGAGAGAGAGAGAGAGAGAGAGAGAGAGAGAGAGAGAGACCCGTTATCCTTTTATCCATTCAATATCAGATAACATTACCGCCAAAGCAGATTTAGTTCAGCTCTCTCATAATGTATGTTTTTTTCCTTCTCAAGAACCACAGATTTCCGTGGCTCCAGGATGTTATCCATCACAAAAGTGTTTCCATTAAGGGACTGTCGATGCTCAAGGATGGATATGAAATTGGGTTAAGCCTCGAGTCTATTTTTAGGCCTCATGCTTTAAAGGCGGTGGGCCTATTCAATCTACGGGTCCCGTCAAAACAGCCCCCGGGTTGTGCGCACTCCTGGCGGAAGAAATCTGGGTTTTACGGCGTGTAACCTTAAAAAGTGACCGAAAGTAACCTTAAAAAGTGACTTAAAGTGACCTTTAAAAAGTGACCGAAAGTAATCTTAAAAAGTGACCGAAAGTAACCTTAAAAAGTGACCTAAAGTGACCTTTAAAAAGTGACCAAAAGTAACCTTAAAAAGTGGCCAAAAGTGACCGAAAGTAACCTTAAAAAGTGACCGAAAGTAACCTTAATAAGTAACCGATAGTAACCTTAAAAAGTGACCGAAAGTAACCTTAAAAAGTGACCGAAAGTAACCGAAAGTAACCTTAATAAGTAACCGATAGTAACCTTAAAAAGTGACCGAAAGTAACCTTAATAAGTAACCGATAGTAACCTTAAAAAGTGACAGAAAGTAACTTTAAAAAGTAACCGAAAGTAACTTTAAAAAGTAACCGAAAGTAACCTTAAAGAGCGATAACTTGAAATGATTTATGCATTTGAAAGTAATTATGCATTAACGGAAAGCCACAATAGAAAACGGCTCCGTTCATCACCCATTTCTCTATGTTTCCTATCAATATCCCATTACTAGAGGTTCACTTTCTGGAAAATATCAGCGAAAACATCAAACAGGTAGTCCGTAGATTCTCACGTCTATCTGTCTGTCTCTGACGCATGTGCTCAGGCGTACGCATAAAAAAAAAAAAATGTGTCTACATAACCACAGGTACTCAAATATCGCTAATTTATCTACAGACATTCGCCGAAGCATGCCCTGTGGGTGGGTAGCGCCGTCAGTGCACCTACCATGCTGCACTGTAAGCATTATCTAAGTGTCTTTGTAGCGTCCCTTCAGGCCCCTAGTTGCAACCTGTTTCATTCCTTTTACTGTACCGCCGATCATATTCTCTTTCTTTTATTTTACTTTCCGCCATCGAACAATTGTTTCACAGTGCAACTGCTATGAGGTTTCCTACCCTGTTACACCTCTCAAACAGGGCTGCCAGATTTCCACACTAAGCAAATCCACGCTCGGTCTCAGACAGTTGCCAGTTATGCAATATATTCGACGTTATCGAACTCTGAGGAATGTATAAGTTGTTTATCGTGATTTTGTAAGTGCTCCAAACTTGGCGGTATGAATTCCCAACCAGTACCATTTTTTTAACTGATAAATAAAGATAGACACCGACCCTTTCCGTTTTTAGCTCATATTGTTTAAATATTTAGTTAGATTTTTATTCTAGTTTTTTTTTTCTTTTTTGACGAGAGGGTAAAAGAAGCAAAACTTCTCAACAACAGTCGGTACTCCTTTAATCTGATGATGAAAAACTGAAATGAAACTTATCTAATTTGACCATGAAAAAAAGTAACATAGGTGTTTTACAACAAGTTTTTATATATAAGGCATCATTATCACATCATCGTGATGAAATATAATGATAAATTTATATTGATGTTCAATCCGGCATCATTGCCATAAATATAGCTAATGACTAGACCTATATCTTGGGCCAACTAACACTTTTGGTTATATGATCGCAAGTGAACTTAAAAAAATAATTATCACTGTATTGTATCATTGCAATTACATAATTACAATCGCTTTCATAAAGAATTAAAGCTGCAAATGTAATAGTAAGCACCAGTGTTATAACTATGTTTTATTTTTTAGAGTAAAGTAAACTGGCAACGTGTCCTGGACCTTGGCTAGTGTACTGAACCATTTAATTTTACATGAGGATTTAATTAACACTGCATTATACAATTTCTCACTTTTATCGTTGCTATAACATAGTCATTCATTTAGGGCAATATCAACTGACAACGAAATCATGAGCGCTATCATCTATACTGGTAAACTAGGCCTATGAATTTTGCTAAGGTCTTACGTTGTACGAATTACAGTTATGAATTCATTAAAGCCCGCTCCTTTCAAAAGTTTATGTCACAGTAGTTGTAGAATAACCAAACTGATTGTACAGGCACATTAATCATTTTCACAAGCAAAAATTGCAATGTGTATTGCAAAGCTGTAAAGTGCATCGCTGAAGAATAATTTGCTACCAAATGGCAGTATGAATGTATGGATATATTTCACGAAATTTTCAAGAAAATATGCCATCAAAATTAGCAAATTAAGAATACTCTCTAGTATTATGAAAATGAATAAATGTAGATTTTGTTGAGGACCAGGTTGAAAATAATTTTGAATAGGTAAATGAGGCTGGTTGGAGCTGGAGCCAGCCAGTTCGTAAGGTCAGGATCTAGCTTATATTCTAGGTCTTGGTTTGCACATGAATCAACGGTCAGCGTTATGCATATGATAAACATCCAAACGCATCCACAAATTAAAAAAACTAATTATTTATTTTATGGATATTTGCGTGTGAGACTTATAAAATAGAATAGTAAACAAATTTCATAACTTATTATTAGATTTTAACTAGCATACGCTTTTTAAGTAAGAAGCGTGGAAATATTTACGTGTGGATTCCACACTCCACACCTAATCACAATATGGACAAGATAAGCCGTATTAGTGACGTCATTTCCACACTTCGGCAGCCCTGCTCTCAAACCTTCTTGCTGTCAATTTCCCTATCAGCGCTGAATGACCTCATAGATCCCACCAAGAGACCTGAACGAAGGAAGACGTCACTGAAAGACCAAAACACAAAAGGCGTATGCCTCTATTTTCCTTTTCGCTCCAACTCCATCTCCCCTCTGAATGGAATGGAAGGGGTGGCCTTCCCCCCCATACACGAAGACGGAAATGATACGAGCCTTTAAAGCAGACTGCCACGGGAGTTCTCCCCCCCCCCCCAGCCCACTCCCACCCCACCACCACAACCCCTTCAGTTTGGAGCCGCATGGAATGGGAAGTATTTCTTCACGCGCTCCTAATGAGAGCAGGACCTCGAGAACCAATTAGGTCTGTGGGCCACAACGAGAGAGAGAGAGAGAGAGAGAGAGAGAGAGAGAGTTGGGCGAAGGCGCCAACCCATAGAGTAATGGATTTGATGTGGCTGTTACTTTGTTAATGTTAAGTGGTTTTTCTGTTGTCGAAGCTAGAATTAACTGACTCTCTCTCTCTCTATACATATACATACATTATCTATATAATATATATATATATATATATATATATATATATATATATCGAGCTACAAATGTCCTTTAATATCTAATTCGCTCTACCTCGGAATTAATATATTTTCATATTTGTTTAACCGAGGGGGAATTTATTAAGCGATAATAGAATTGGCGGCCGACAGGCGCGAACCCTCGACCTCTCAATTCCAGGACTGGCAGTGAAGCCTAAGCCAACCTCGCCACAACAAGAGATATAAGTTTATGCCGCCTCCCATCTCAAATACCTGCCGCGCCCAGGTATTTTTTGTTTTGGAGACTGCATCAAGCCCATCTCGTCCTCGGTAGCGTGGTAGTGCTTTTGCCCGCACATAGTCATTATATAAATCTATCACATTACCGTGATTCATATACATATATCAAGCTACAAATATCCTTTAATATCTAATTCACTCTACCTCGGAATTAATATATTTTCATATATGTTTAACCTAGGGGGAATTTATTAAGCAATATATGTATATGAATCACGGTAATGTGATAGACTTATATAATGACTACGTGTGGGCAAAATGACTACGTGCGGGCAAAAGCACTACCACGCTACCGAGGACGAGATGGGCTTGATGCAATTTCCAAAACAAAAAATACCTGGGCGCAGCAGGTATTTGAGATGGGAGGCGGCATAAACTTATATTTCTTGCGGTGGCGAGGTTGGCTTAGGCTTCACTGCCAGTCCTGGAATTGAGAGGTCGAGGGTTCGCGCCTGTCGGCCGCCAATTCTATTATCGCTTAATAAATTTCCCCTCGGTTAAACAAATATGAATATGTATATATATATATATATATATATATATATATATATATATATATATATATATATAATACAC
>NC_061088.1:3547170-3574670 GCF_015104395.2 Macrobrachium nipponense | reverse complement strand
AACAACGAAGTTTGTAAGCTTACTCCCTGATTAAGCAAAAAAAAAAAAAAAAAAAAAAAGATTAAACAGGGCACCTCAACGAAAAGAGTAGAGACTGTGTGTGGATGGCGCAACCCTGATTATATTATGAACGTTCCATTCAGGAGAAGTTGGAGTTTGAGATGAACAAACGCCCCCAGGCTGAGTCAGAGTAACAGACTTTCTGACAGGCTAAGGCTCAAGGACATGCAGTGTTTGCATCATTGTACAGGAGAACCAATTACAGCACCAACGATTAAAACCAGGAAACAAAATCCCAACATCATGTGGGAAGGTGTAAAGATGAGACAACTCCAAACACGATATGGAAGAGTGGGAAAAAGTACAGATTAGGTAACCCCCCACCACGTGGGAAATTGTAAAGATTAACCCCCCACACCCACGTGGGAAAAATTTGGTAAAGATAACCCCCACACCATGTGGGGGAAAGTATAAATTAATTGAGAGAACCCCCCAACCATGTGAGAAAAGTATAAAGCCCTTAATAACCCTCACCAATGTGGGAAAAGTTATAAATAATTTAGATAAACTCCCACACCACGTGAATAACTAATAACCCCAGATTAGATAACCCCCCCACCAACATGTTAAAGGGTAAATTAAAGAGTAAAGAATAACCCCCTCACACCAATGTGGGAAATTATAAAGATTAAGAAATAACCCCCACACCATGTGGGAAAGAACGTTATAAAGATTAAAGATTAACCCCCTCACACCAATGTGGGAAAGTATAAAGATTTAAAATATAACCCCCACACCATGTGGCAAATTAATAAAGCCCCCTTAGATAACCCTCACCACAGTGGGAAAGTATAAAGGGAAATTAGATAAACCTCCCACACCACCGTTGCGAAAGTAATTAAAAAGATTAGATAACCCTCCCAACAAACCACGTGGAAAAAGTATAAAGGGAATAAGATAAATCCCCACACCATGTGATAAATATAAAGCCCTTAGATAAAAACCCCTCACCACAAGCTTGGGTTGGAAAGTAATAAAGAAATTTAGAAATAACCCCTCCCCACACCACGTGAAAGAAGTATAAAGGGAAATTAGATAACGCCCCCACACCATGTGAAAGAAAAGTAATTAAAGCTTAGATTAACCCTCACACCAACGAGAAAGAAACAATGTGGGAAAGTATAAAGATTAGATACTCCCACACCATGGTGAAAGAAAGTAATAAATAAGAATTAGGATAACCCTCACCACAATGTGGAAAGTATATGAAGATTAGATAGCCCTCCCACACCATGTGGGAAAAGTATAAAGATTAGATAAACCCCCCACACCATGTGGGAAGTTATAAAGATTAGAATAACCCCCTCACACAATGTGGGAAAGTTAAAGATGTAGATAAACCTCCCCACACCATGTGAGAAAGTTAATACAGATTAAATAACTCCCCCCAACCACCATGTTGAAGGAAAGTAATAAAGATTTAGATAACCCTCACACAATGTGGGCAAAGTATAAAGATTAGATAACTCCCAACCACCACGTTGAGAAAGTATAAAGATTAGATAAACCCCCACACCATGGTGGGAAAGGGAAAGTATAAAGGATTAATATCAACCCCTCACACAAATGTGGGAAAGTATAAAGATTAGATAACTTCCCAAACACCACGTGGAAGAAAGTTATAAAGATTAAGTAACCCCCACACCATGTGGAAAGAAAAGTAATAAAAAAGATTTAAGATAACCCCCTCACACCAATGTGGGAAGTATAAAAATTAGATACTCCCCACAACCAAACTTGGAAAGAAAGTATAGTGTGAAGATTAAGATTAAACCCCACACCATGTTTAGAACCCCGTTAATAAAGCTTTGATAAACCCTCACACAATTTGGGTGAAAGTAGTAAAGAGTATAGTAACTCCCAAACACCATGTGAGAAAGTTATAAAGATTTAGAATAACCCCCTCACACCAATGTGGGAAAGTATAAAGACTTTTAGATAAACCCCCCCTCCCCACACCATGTGGAGAAAGTGATACAACGATTTAGATCCAAACCCCCACACCATAGTTGGGGAAAAGTAATAAAGATTTAGAAATAATTAACCCCCACAACCATTGTGGGAAAGTTAAAAGAGTAGATTAACTCCCACACCATGGGTGAAAGAAAGTTAAAATTAAAGAGAACTTCCCCACAACCATGTAGAAATTATAAATAATTAAATAACCCCCCACACCATGTGGGAAAGTCTAAAAGATTCATAAACCCTCACACCCATGTGGGAAAAGTATAAAGATTAGATTAACCCTTCACGCCATGTGAAGAAACCCCAGTATAAAGATTATATAAACCCCCACACCATGGGGGTGGGAAAGTATAAAGATTTAGAGAACCCCCACAACACGTGAAGAAGTATAAAAGCTTAGATAACCCCTCACACCCATGTGGGAAAGTATAAAATTAGATCCCTCCACGGAAAACCATGTTGGGAAAAGTAATAAAGATTAGATAATCCCTCCACACCATGTGGGAAAGTAAATAAAAGAATTAGATAACCCCCCAAACACCTGTGGGAAGTTATAAAGAATTTAGAATAACCCTTCATCACCATGTGGGAAACAGTAATAAAGAATTAGATTACCCCTCCACACCATGTGGGGAAAGGTATAAAAGACCCTTAGATACCTCACCACCATGTGGGAAAGTAAATAAATAGTTAGAGAAACCTTTCAAACACCATGTTGGGAAAGTTATAGAATAAATTAGAGAACCCCCCACCACGTGAGAAGTATAAAAATTAGAATACCCCCCACACCATGGAGAAGTATAAAGGGCTAAAGATAAACCCTCAAACACCATGTGGGGAAAGTTAGAAGATTTGCGAATAACCTCCCACTACCAATGTGGGAAGATTAAGTAAATAAAAGAATTAGATAACTACACACCATGTTGGAAAGTAAATAAAGATTAGATAACTGCCCACCCATTGTTGAGAAATAACCCGTAATAAAGCCATTAGATAACCCCCACACCATGTGGAAAGTATAAAGAATTAAAGATTAACCCTCACACAAATGGTGGGAAAGGTAATAAAGATTCCCCGATAACCTCCCACCACCATGTGAGAACGTAAATACAGAATTTAGAATAACCCCCACACCATGCGGAAATTGAATAAAGATTTAAGAGAACCCGCCCACACCATGTGGGATTAGTATAAAAGAATTAGATAACCCCACACCATGCGGAAATGCATAAATAAAGATTATAGAGACCCCCACACCCATGGTGGGCAAAGTATAAAGAATTAGATAACCCCCACCCATGTGGGGGAAAGTATAAAGATTAGATATCTTCCCCCAGCCCACCATTGTTGGGGAAGTATAAAATTATTAATAACCCCCAACAGACCATGCGGGAAATGTATAAAGATTAGAGAACCCCCATAACCATTGTTGGAAAGTATAAAGATTAGAAGTAATCCCCCAACACCATGTGGGAAAGTAATAAAGATTAGAGAAACCCCCCACACCATGTGGGAAAAAAAGTATTAAAGAATTAGATAACCCCCACACCATGTGGGAAAGTATAAAGATTAGAGAACCCCCATACCATGTGGGAAAGTATAAAGATTAGAGAACCCCCACACCATGTGGGAAAGTATAAAGATTAGAGAACCCCCACACCATGTGGGAAAGAAGAACAAAGTAGATAACCCCCACACCATTGTTAGGCCAAAGTAATAAAGATTATAGGAAACTCCCACACCATGTGGGAAAGTAAAAAGATTATAGGAGAAACCCCACACCATGTGGGAAAGGCTAAAGATTAGAGAACCCCTCACCCCACCATGGGTGGGAAAAGTATGCAAGATTAGATAACCCCACCACCACGTGAAGAAAAGTATAAAGATTAGATAACCCCCCACCACCCATGTGGGAAAGGTATAAAGATTTTTAATAGGAGAAAACCCCCAAGCCATGTGGGAAAGTATAAAGATTAGAGAACCCCCACACCATGTGGGAAAGTATAAAGATTAGATAACCCCCACACCATGTGGGAAAGTATAAAGATTAGATAACCCCCACATCAGTGGGGAAAGGTATAAAGAATTTTAGAGAACCCCCACACCAGGTGGAAATTATAAATGATTTTCCCTTAGAGAACCCCATACCATGTGGAAAGTATAAAGATTAGAGAACCCCCACACCATTGTGGAAACAGTATTTCAAGAATTCTAGATTAACCCCCACACCATATGGGAAAGTAATAAAGATTAGAGGACCCCACACCATGTGGGAAAGTATAAAGATTAGATAACCCCCACACCATATGGGAAAGTATAAAGATTAGAGAACCCCCACACCATGTGGGAAAGTATAAAGATTAGATAACCCCCACACCATGTGGGAAAGTATAAAGATTAGATAACCCCCATACCATGTGGGAAAGTATAAAGATTAGAGAACCCCCACACCATGTGGGAAAGTATAAAGATTTTA
The DNA here is from genome assembly GCF_015104395.2 of Macrobrachium nipponense. NCBI lineage: Eukaryota > Metazoa > Arthropoda > Malacostraca > Decapoda > Palaemonidae > Macrobrachium > Macrobrachium nipponense. Next base: position 3,570,169 of record NC_061088.1, on the reverse strand, counting down.
AACGAGAACCTTCCTAGACCATGTGGGAAAAGTAATAAAGTTAGAGAACCCCCTCCCCCAAGCCAATGTGGGAAAGTATTAAAGATTGAGAGCAACCCCAACCACCATGGGGGAAAGTATAAAGGGAAATTAGAGAACCCACACAATGTCGGGCAAGTAATAAAGACTTAGATACCCCCCCACACCATGTGGGAAAGTATAAAGATTAGAGAACCCCCACACCATGTGGGAAAGTATAAAGATTAGATAACCCCCACACCATGTGGGAAAGTATAAAGATTAGAGAACCCCCACACCATGTGGGAAAGTATAAAGATTAGAGAACCCCCCACCATGTGGGAAAGTATAAAGATTAGAGAACCCCCACACCATGTGGGAAAGTATAAAGATTAGATAACCCCCACACCACTGGGAAAGTATAAAGATTTTGTTTTATATTTACGAGGAACCCTCAACCCCACCCATGTGGGAAAGTATAAAGAATTAGAGAACCCCCACATAGTATATGTGGAAAAGTATAAAGATCCTAAAGAGACCACCCACACCATGTGGGGAAAGGGTAAAATAAAGATAGAACCCACCCACACCATGTGGGAAAGTATTAAAGATGTAGAGAACCCCCCAAGCCCATGTGGGAAAGATATAAGATTGAGAACCCCCAACCCATGTGGGGAAAGGATAAAGATTAAAGAGAACCCCCACCCCATGTGGGAAAGTAAAAAGAAGAATAATAGAGAACCCCCACCATGAGGGAAAGTATAAGATTAGATGAACCCCCAACACCATGTGGGAAAGGGTAAATAAAGATTAGAGAACCCCACACACGGGGCAAAGTAATAAAGAATTAGAGAAAAGAACCCCTCACACCATAAGGGAAAAGTATCAAAGGGAAATTAGAGAACCCCCCACCATGTGGGAAAGTAAATACAGTATTAAGAGAACCCCATCCACCCCCAATAAGGGAAAGTATAAAGATTAGAGACCCCCACACCATATGGGAAAGTATAAAGATAAGATAACCCCCACTCCATATGGGAAAGTATAAAGATTAGATAACTCCCACACCATGTGGGAAAGTATAAAGATTAGATAACCCCCACACCATGTGGGAAAGTATAAAGATTAGAGAACCCCACACCATATGGGAAAGTATAAAGATTAGAGAACCCCCACACCATGTGGGAAAGTATAAAGATTAGAGAACCCTCACACCATGTGGGAAAGTATAAAGATTAGAGAACCCCCACACCACGTGAGAAAGTATAAAGATTAGATAACCCCCGCACCATGTGGGAAAGTATAAAGATTAGATAACTCCCACACCATGTGGGAAAGTATAAAGATTAGAGAACCCCCACACCATGTGGGAAAGTATAAAGATTAGATAACCCCCCCCCCCACCCACCATTCCTTGTGGGAAAGTAAAAGATAGAGAACCCTACACCATTTGGGAAAAAAAGTATAGATTAGAGAACCCCCCCCACACCCACGTGATAGTATAAAGATTTGTAAACCCCGGGCAAAAAACCATGTGGGGAAAGTATAAAGATTAGATAACTCCACACCACCCATGAAAGGGAAAGTATAAAGATTAGAGACCCCCACACCATGTGGGAGTAGATTAGATAACCCCCACACCATGTGGGAGGTATAAAGAAATTAGATAACTCCACACCTATGGGAAAAGATAAAAAAGATTAGCACCCAAACACACCATGTGGGAAAGTATAAAGATTAGATAATCCCCCCAACACCAGGGGAAAGTATAAAAGTTAAATAAAGATTAAGACCCCCACCCCCACGTGAGCAGATAAAGATTAATAAACCCCCGCACCCATGTGGAAATAAAGAAAGATTAGATAACCCCCACCCCCACCACCATGTGGGAATGGTTATAAAAGATTAGATAATTCCCACACCATGTGGGAAAGTATAATATTATATGAGATAAACACAACACACCCGTGTGGGAAAGTGGGAAGTAAATTAAAAGATTAGATTAATTCCCCACACCATGTGGGAAAGTATAAAGATTAGAGAACCCCCACACACAATGTGGGAAGCAAGTATAAAGATTAGATACCCCTCCCACACCATGTGGGAAAGTATACCCCCAGTTAGTTTATACCCCCTCCCCACACCATATGTGAAATGTATAAAGATTAGATAATTACCACACCATGTGGGAAAGTATATAGATTAGATAACCCCCACACAATGTGGGAAAGTATAAAGATTAGATAACCCCCACACCATGTGGGAATGTATAAAGATTAGAGAATTACCACACCATGTGGGAAAGTATATAGATTAGATAACCCTCACACAATGTGGGAAAGTATAAAGATTAGAAATAACCCCCTCCACACCAATATGGAAAGGTATAAGAGGTAAAAAGATCAAACCCCACACCATGTGGTGGAAAAGTTATAAAGATTGAAAGATAATCCCACCCCCACCATGTGGGAAAGTAATAAAGATAGATAACCACACCCAGGGAATTGGGTATAAAAGATTAAGGGAAGTACCACACCATGTGGGAAAGATATAGATTACGATAAAAACCCTCACCACAATGTGGGAAAGTTGTATAAAAGATTAGGATTTTAACCCCCACACCCATCGTGAGAAAACAAAGATTAAGATGAACCCCACACCATGGTTGGGAAAGTATAAAGGTTAGATAATCCCCAACCCCACCATGTGGGAAAAGTAAAAGGATTAGAGAAACCTCCACAATAGTGGGAAAGGCAAGTTATAAAGATTAGGATAACTCCCGCAACCATGTGGGAAAGTATAATATTAGATAACCCCCAAACCACCATGTGGGAAATGTTTAAATAATAAGATTTAGATAATTACCACACCATGTGGAAGATATAGATTATATAACCTCCAAAACAACCAATGTGGGAAAGTATAAAGATTAGATAACCCCCACACACCATGGGAACCCCCGTAAAAGATTAGAGAATTACCACACCTTGGGGGGTGGGAAAGTAAATATAGATTTAAAAGATTAACCCTCACAAATGTGGGAAATAATTAAAGATTAGATAACCCCCACACCATGTGAGAAAACAAAGATTAGATAACCTCCACACCATGTGGGAAAGTATAAAGCTTAGATAACTCTCACACCATGTGGGAATGTATAAAGATTAGAGAATTACCACACCATGTGGGAAAGTATAAAGGTTATATAACCCCGACACCATGTGGGAAAGTATAAAGATTAGATAACTCCCAAACCATGTGGGAAAGTATAAAGATTAGATAACTCCCAAAACCACCATGTGGGGAAAGTTTAATAAAAGATAGATAAGTAACACAACCATGTGGGAAAGTTATATAGAAATATATAACTCCCAAACCACCATGGGGTGGGAAAGTATAAAGATTAGATAATTAACACACCATGTGGGAAAGTATAAAGATTAGATAACTCCCAAACCATGTGGGAAAGTTTAAAGATTAGATAACTCCAACACCATGTGGGAAAGTATAAAGATTAGATAACTCCCACACCATGTGGGAAAGTATAAAGATTAGATAATTAACACACCATGTGGGAAAGTATATAGATTATATAACTCCCACACCATGCGGGAAAGCATAAAGATTAGAGAACCCCCACACCAATTGTGAAAGTATAAAGATTAGATAGTTCCCACACCATGTGGGAAAGTGTAAAGATTACATAACTCCCACACAATGTGGGGAAAGTGAGGACGGGGAAGTAAAGATTAAATAAATACGTGAGCGAATCGTCTTAAGAAAAACACGCGTGATTTCTGGCAGAGACTGAGAGGGAGGGGACAAACATTTAATTGGTGTGTTTTGGGACATAAAGGACGAAAAAATGGTTGATTCAGCGTGGGAAAAAATCAGATTGCGTCAGCTTCTTTCGTGAAAAAAATGGAATCATCAGGGGTTTGGAGGTAGAAAGAGTTCTTGCGTTGGGCGGGATGTTTGTTTAGTGACAGGGACCTAGTTTAGTTTATTTTGCCATTTTTAGGTTTTTTCTCATTCCTTCAACGTAGCCAAACTCTTTATACAAATTCGTTTTCATCCTACTATTTCAGTGCGTAGGAATTTCATTTATTAATTCTTCTTAGCTATTCGTCTCGATTACCTTCCTTTTATTCACTGGATGTCATATTTGATATTCTTTAAGACTTTCTTATTTCCACGCATCGGATTATCTCGTTCCTTCCATTTCATTTCTCTTTTTTACTCTGGCCTGGACTAGTTAAGGACGTGAAGGTGCCCGTTCTGATTGCTTCCAGTCTTAAAACATATGCAGATATTAGGGACTACCCAGCCCCCGCGACCGGCCCCCCCCCCCCATATTTGTTGAAGGGTGCGGGAGCCGGGGTTAGGGGGTTCACGTAACAAAAGAAAACTGCATAACTATAGGAAGTTAAAATCAATCTATGAACGCAATGTGTATCTATATGTTTGTTTGTCTGTCTGTAACACATAGTACAGATCATAAACACTGAACTATCACAAGATCATTCACAAGAAATTCACAGCTACTGAGAGCACTTGGCATAAGGACATATCAAATATAAAAGCACTTTAAAGCACTACCCTCATTTTGAAGTACAGCCACATCAGCAAAGCAAATAAAATTAGAGTGAAACATAATTAGATAAGAGAAACAGTCTACAGGCAGTCACGTGATAAATAAATCCAAAGCAACACTAAGCACTTGGCAAAAGCACTTCAACTCCCTTCCCTCATTTTGATTAGACAGTCATGCAAATCTGAGGAACATTCTAAAGACAGGCACGTGACAAATACATCAGTATACCAAATCAATGAAAACGAAACATAATTGAATGGAAATAGTCTAAGGACAGCCACGCCAATCAGGACGAGAGACTGTGGTTACGTGCGTCGATCCCCGGGGAGACGTGTATTCGACAAAGTATTGACAATCGGGAGAGACAAGGACGTGTACAAGCTGATACATTCCTAATTGAGAGCCGGAAACAAAGCAGGTCTGAGTGCTTTGTTTGTTTGCTTGATTCCGCTGACACAAGCAATTACTCCAACCCGACAGGCGTCTCTGCCTTTTCCTTAAATCATTCAGATAAACAAATATACACATACTTGAATTCACTTGCAACTAACGCGCTTATATATTTACTTATACTCACTCACAGTTATATTTACTTGTATGTGAGAAACTTTATCTTGTGCTGTGGAATTGGACTTGAGTCTATTTTTACCATTCGGTTCATTTATCCGTCTTTTGAATAGAAAACTATATATACAGAGAAATAAGAAATAACATTCCCGAAGAAAACATGCAGAATAAAAAATCAATGTGGAAATCAGTATGGAGATGAGGAAATCAAGTAAAACGAACGAAGAAAAAATTATAATAAAATTAAATAGAAACAACTTAAAAAAACAGATGATCGAAGATGAAGACATAAGAGACGAACCTTGACATTAAATCTCTTGTAGGTAAACAAGGCGTGATCCGACCTCCAGCTTACTCGGGAAGCATGCAAGATTTTCCCCTCACGCATAAGTTGTAAACATTATATTCCTAACTTTTAACGTAAATTAAAATATGAAAAAATCTAAGGTCAAATAGAGCGTTGTTTCATTAACGAAAATTAAAATAAATACGCTATGTTTTATTGGAAATAATTTTTCAGTACTATTTGCCAAGCACATTATTTATTTCTTACATTTTCATTCTAATACATCATAAATATCCTATCCTAAATTCCAGTATCTTTAATTCAACGCGAAACACCTTTCCCACGCACCCCACAACGACAACAAAGAAGTTTGTAGGCATACTCCCCAAGTATAAGACTTTAAATCTCTGTCAGATCAAGCAGCCTGTGAAGACAAAGGTTATCTGCATGTTTATTGCACTCCCATCTTAAGTAAGGCATAAACGGCTAAAAAATAAATAATAATATAATAAAAAAAAGGATGAAAGGCAATCCTACGTATTTCAGCTCAGGGAGCCAGTATTGAATCCTTTTCATATTTCCATATTTTCTGTTCTTTTCTGGAGGCATATTTTCTATGCAAGAATTTCCCATTAGGCCATGGAATCCATCCCCCCCTCCCATCCCCTAACTCCACCCCCTTAATCCCTCTACCAAGCCCTTCTACCAAGGCGGCTAAGTACTTGGAATTCCAGTGTGGAAATTTTCTTATGAGATGGCATTCACGTTCCATTCATCCCTCCTATCCCCCCGCCCCTCTTTGGCCTACTGTCTTCTCTTATATATTCAGTTTGATAAGTATTTCGTGAAGTATTCAGTATTTCCCTGAAACAATTGCGAAGTTAGGCCTTCCCACTTACCAACATTCAAATTCAAGAGCTCTTGTGAATATTCATATTTTTCTGATAGTCTAATTGATTTCCTTCCCCTTCGGAAATTTCTACGAAATACATCCTCGTCTATGAGATGTAAAAAAATTAATATTTCAAAATAATAATGACCATTTTCTAAGGGGTCCACACTACTACAAATGTAAAAAGTTCGTGTATAATTTATAGAACACTTCATAAAAGATTTTGAACCCTTCCCTGGATTCATCTTCAATCCAAAATGATTTTGGACAGGAATGTTGCTTGCTACCCTGGGGGAACATTTTCTTAAAAGCAAGTGTTTCAGTTAATTTGTGAAAGGATTGCTTTTCCAAAGACTATTTTCAGCGCTGATTTGGACTCATAGTCGCTGAAAGACACACACACACACACACACACACACACACACACACACACATATATATATATATATATATATATATGTATATATATATATATATATATATATTATAATATATATTAATATATATATATTATCAGACATCACCTAAACATGTGCAGTACGTGCGCACATACACCAAGATATTCCATGAAATCTAGGGGGCAAAACAAGTGTGTGTGTGTGTGTGTTGTGTGAATCTTACAAGTGATACGTGTATTATTAATGAAGTTATTGTTTCCAACTAGGCAAACATGAGTCTAAATGGATAAAAACTACGAAGTAATTTCAGCATTTTTCTAACGTAGCAAAACTTTAATCACGTGAGTACAACAGAAGAAAAATATGAATAGTAAAAAAAAAATGTTACAGACGATTATGTAATTACATTTCTGCGAATACAATTCCGCCTCGAGGAGTTACGACTCCTTGTACTGTAAACAAACGGCTTTCTAGTACTTTCAACATAAAAAAAAATAATATTAATAACTCTACCTAATGAAAGGCCTCTTACTCTGATTTCAGAAGACTTGAGAGGTTAAAAACTTTTTTTTTTTTTAATTTCCTACTACCGTATCCGGAATGGTATAGAATATAAAATTTAAGCCACAGGCCAAGCGCCGGGACCTATGAGGTCATTCAGCACTCTAAGGGAAATTGACAGTAAAGAGGTTTGAGAGATTTAACAGGAGGGAAAACTCAAAGCAGTTGCACCGAGACAATATTATTAGAACAGGGCGGAGAGTAAGATGGAAGAAAGAGAATATGAACGGAGGTACAGTAAACGGAAATGAAAGGGTTGATGCTAGATAGTGCCATCCCCCAAAAGGGGTATTTCCTTATCTGTTTGTTTGTTTGTTTGTTTGTATGGTGTTTTTACTTTGCATGGAACCAATATGGTTATTCAGCAACGGGACCAAAGGTTTTACGTGATTTCCGAACCACATCGAGAGTGAACTTTTATCACCAGAAATACACATTTCTCACACCTCAGTGGAATGCCCGAGAATCGAACTCGCGGCCACCGAGCTGGCACGCCAACACCATACCGACCACGCCACTGAGGCGCTTATCTGAGTGGGTTTACCCATGAGTGTTCCTCGCGCCTTGTCGATGGATAATTGTCTGACTCATTTACCGAGGAATTTAATTTATTTTACACAGAGGGACAATTATTGCTTTGTGTTGACTGAACAAACACAACCAAACATATTGACCTGAATCGCGGGCTATAATGAATAGTTTTCATAAGAAAAATTATACTTATGTGTGTATTGACAACCTGAAAAAAAAAAGTTTCAATAGAATACAGCCACGTGAGTTACTTGCCAGTGGCCACTCTAGAGCAGCCTTTGAAGGTAATTCTTTATTTCCATGACAAATAATTGTTACCAGTTTTTTTTTCATCTACCATCTTTATTTCCACATTTCTTCTGTGCCTTTGAGGCTAGTGTTTACATTTATCATTTATAACAAACACTTGTGTAAATGTGTTTTTTTCATTTACCATCTTTTACGACAACGTGATTTTTCTGCCTGTTAAAAAACGAATATTTGACTTTTGCACTAAGCAGTTGATTTGAAGCGATGTCAGAATTGATGCCTAGTTGCATATAACATATATATTATATATATATATATATATATATATATATATATATATAATTATATATATATATATATACATATATATATATATATATATATATATATATATAACATATATATATATATATATATATATATATATTATATTATATTATATATATAATATATATATATAAGTGCATGTTAACTAACGACATCGCAGAAATTTATTCTTTTTCCCAAGGGAATAATAATTATTTGCAGTAATGCATTTGCCATTTCTGGTATTACGAAATTCAGCACGCTTACATTAGGTGTAATTATCAGGAAATGAAAACGTTACCATTAATGAAAAATAACAGTGCATGTCCGGCTTTTAATCTGTTGGATAAACTGGAATTAAAAACTGACTTCAGAAACAGAGCAAGTAAAACAGATGAAAGTCAAGCTACGACAAGATTCATTCAGGACAGCCAGGGTGGAGAAGGGTGAGGGGCTAGCACCCTCATCCCAAAATAACTGCCAAAAACATGATGAGGGCTAACATCTACTGGAGCTATCCCTTCTCAAAGAGACAGAGGAGCCCCAGTCATTCATTACAATCGGAATAAAGTAATAACAAAGAATACAAGGCGTGATCCGACCTCCAGCTTACTTGGGGGCACATGCTTAAAATCTATAGTCAAATAGCGTGTTGTTTCACCAACGAAAATTAAAATAAATACGATATATCTTATTTGAAATAATTTTCCTGTCCTTTTATTTTTATATATACACTTTCATTCTAATAAATAAATCATAAATATCCTATCCTAAAACTCCTGTATCTTTAACTCGACTCGAAACACCTTTCTCAGACCCTTTTAGGCTTTTCCATAGACCTTTCCTACCCCCATACCCCCAACCAGAACAACAACAACAAAGTAGTTTGTAGGCTTACTCCCTTGGTAAGCGATAATCGTAAGAACCCTAAGACTGACAATCTCTCTCTCTCTCTCTCTCTCTCTCTCTCTGATCACCCAACCAGACTGCACTGGAATTTGAACCAAAGTGCAGTCCTCATGTGGGTTTCACTGCTGGGAGATGATGTTACATTCGATGCTATGAGCTGTGTTGTTGTACTTGAGATGCAACTGTTGTTTCCTCTCTGTTTATTAATTTATTTTTGATCTGTCATTATCATCATCATGGGTACAACACAGCATGCTTACAACAACAATGTCTTCAATAAATACTTTATCTTTTAGATAAAAATCTGTCACTAATAATAATAAATAACTACCATTATTCCAGAGGTTTGTGGAAGGTTAAAACTGAAATTCTTCTTCAGCAGGATAACTAAATTATTATCATTTTAAACAACCGCTTAAAAAACTGCCACGAAAGTATAGTATTATGAGTATTATAGAAAAAAAATGCGTAATATCAATCATCCTAATTAGAATGTTTTTCAGTCCTCTGATTTTATTTCTTCCTTCAAGGTTTCAAATAAAATTATTAAACCCAGTTTAGACAACTGCTTGAAAAAACGACCACGCGAGCAATATAGATGAAAAATGAACATAATGTAAACCATTCTAATCAGAATAGTAAGTGTTTTTATAATGATTTAATTTTAATACCTCCTTCAACGTTTAAATTATACTAATGATTTCCCACTAAAACGGAAAATAGCTTTTTACAAAACAGAAAAGTTTTATTTAATGGAATGGCATCAAATTTATCTCTCATTGGTGAAGTGGAAACCACTTATCAACAATCTTAATCAGCGTGCATTAATGCCTGGATTTTTTTATGTTTACTCGTATAGTCACGATCAAATCAGCTTTATTTTATCTTTTTTTGTCATATCAGCTTTATGTTTTGTCAGATCAGCGTAATTTTTTTTCAGAGCAGTATTTTATGTCAGATCAGCTTTATTTTATTCGCATAGAAAGTGTAAAGTAAATAAAATACGATTATGCTGTCTAAAGTTAAAAGACTATATATATATATATATATATATATATATATATATATATATATATATATATATATATATATATATAGTGTGTGTGCGTGTGTTTGATCTTAAATCGAAAAAAAGGTAAAAACGTGATGATTATACGAACAAGGTTACAGCCACGAAAGAAAAGAAACAATTGATATGCTAAGTACTTTTGTCTCATCCAAAAGACATGGTCACAGTAACTAATGATGTCTTGGTAATAGGGCGAGCTGTAACTTTGTGCATACATATATATATATATATATATATATATATATATATATATATATATATATATACATGGATATATACAAACACAGAGAACAATGGACATAAATAAAACTTAATATGCAAAATATAAAGTAAATAAGATACAGCTTCACTATCTTTTAGACTGACCAGAAGTTAATAACCAGTACAGGATTTAATTCGTAGACTTACTAAAGAAAATGACCAGAAAAAGAACTAAGCCTAAATATTTAATTACACATTCACTTCCACATAAGAAATACATTCAGCAACAAGTGGATAATGCAACGGTTATCAAGACCAAGAGGTACATTCAACAGCAACTGGATAACACAACAGCCGTCTAGACCAAAAAGTACATTCAACAAAAACTGGATAACACAACAGTTACCTAGACCAGGAAATACATTCAACAACTGGATAACACAACAGCCACCTAGACCAGGAGGTACATTCAGCAACAACTGGATTATCCAACAGCTACCTAGACCAGGAAGTACATTCAACAACAACTGGATGATGCAACAGTTACCTAGACCAGGAGGTACATTCAACAACAACTGGATAACACAACAGCTACCTAGACCAGGAAATACATTCAACAACTGGATAACACAACAGCTACCTACTAGACCAGGAGGTATATTCAGCAACATCTGGATAACAGAACAGCTATCCAGATAAAGAAGTACATTCAGGTGGAAGAGATATCTCTGAAACACGGCTGACTTATGCAAAAGCGGCTTTCAACTCTTAAGCGGATTTGGTGAAGTTGTAGGAGGACTTCCTCTGAAGTGAGTGATACTCTGGAGTCCGAAATAGGCAAAGAGGAATGAGCATCTTGTTTTCAGAAGTTGGAGAGCAGAACGATTATCATTTAATATACGTTCATGTTCATACATACATGTATTTATATAAGTGAAAATCTATTGCTAATATTTCAAAGTTTTTACTAATTCTTAAATACATACACACATTATATATATATATATATATATATATATATATATATATATATATATATATAATATATATATACAAATGACACGTACATATATAAAAAGTGCGCCAAAATTAATCGAGTTTGCTGTATAGCGTATAATGCAGTTTGAAACTCTCAGCCACGACCCGGTGGTGGCCTGTGTAGTTGGCACCTATGGCTAACTTTAACCTTCAATAATATAAAAACTACTGAGGCTTGAGGGCCGCCGTTTGGTATGTTTGATGATTGGTGGGTGGATGACCAACACACCAATTTGCAGCCCTCTAGCCTCTATAGTTTTTAGGATCTGAGGGCGGACAGAAGTGCGGACGGACAGACAAAGCCATCTCCATAGTTTTCTTTAACAGAAAACTAAAAAAAAAAAAAAAAACCTGTGACCACAACAAGACTCGTATTACACACAATCTCCACAACGTAACCAAACATGTTGTGAAATAACCTCAGATCCCGGAAGATATAAGGAGGAAAGTAAATAAAGATCGAGGAAAAGAAGACAGGGAGATAAAACCAGGGGCCACGTGATATTCTCAAGAGAGCACTTGAGAAGTTCCAGGGTACGTGTTCTGACAATGCCCCGCCCGCAGTGGGACCTCGAGAGAGCACATACCACAATAGTTGCCACGAAGCTCATGAATATCATGATATCTGGGTCATACTGGGTCATACATTCTACGTTTAATGGAGACCTATGTTGTAGTTCTTCGTTGGAGGACAGCGTTGTAGATTGTAGTTGTAGTAGCAAAATTAAAAGACGAAACGTTTCTTCTGTTCGACGTTTTTGAATCTGATGGTAATTTTCACATTTGATGATTTCTGGTTTCGTAAGCCACGACGTTTATAACATTTATCAGAACGATTACTACTGGCTAATGATGACTCCACCATTAATCTGAGTACATAGGAAATAAATCAAGTTTAACTGTAACAATGTTTTTCAGTGTCGAAGATAACTCAAACGTTTACATGAGCACAAGCAAAAGAAACTGCTTACGACTGTCCAATGTTTTTCAGTGTCAAATATAACATTTATCGGAGCGATTACTACTATTTAATGATGAGCACATATGGATAAATCAAGTTTGAATGCAACAATGTTTTTCAGTGTCAATTGTAACTCAAAACGTTTTCATGAACAGAAGCAAGAGAAACTGTTTACGACTGTCTAACGTTTTCAGTGTCAATTATAACTCAAAACGTTTACAAGAACACATAGGCAAGAGAAACAACTTATTGGCTATCCAACGTTTGTCATTGTCAAGAATAAATATAAAAAACGTTTACATTACCATAAGCAGTGAAACAACTAACTATCCAACGTCTTTCTGTGTCAAGAATAAACATCAAACGTTTACATCAGCATAAGCAGAGAAGCAACTTACGACTATCCAACGTTTATCAGAGTCAAAAATAAATGTGAAACGTTTACATTAGCATAAGCTGTGAAACAACTTACGGCTATTGAACGTTTTTCAGTGTCAAGAATAAACATCAAACGTTTACATAAGCATAAGCAGTGAAACAACTTACGACTGTCAAACATTTTTGTGTCCAAGAGACTTCAAACCTTTACATAAACATAAGCAATATAAACTTCTTTCGACTGTCCAGCAATTTCCAGTGTCAAAGATAACAAACGTTCACGTAAACACTTAAGAAAAAGCAACTTATGAACCTCAGTTTTTCAGTGTCAAAGAGGATGGAAACGTTTACATGACCAACGAACGTCTACGAATATCGGACGACAATCCACCCCCCACCCCAACAAACCCCTCACAACATTCCCTCGACCTCATGAGGCGAAAGGGAATCGCATTTGACAGCCGGACTATAATTCTTCTTCTTCTTCCCACATTCGTGTGAAAGCACAGAAAGGAAAAAGTATAAAAAAAAATGTGTCTCAACCAAATGACTTTCTTATTATTTCCCCTCCCTTCTCTCCCTTTATCGATCACCACCAAGGATCCACAACAGTCTACTCTGCATCCTCACATTCCTCCTCCTAATGAGGCGGCCGACGGAAACACGTGAACACTTTTTTATATTTATTTATTTTCTTGTTAGTCTCATAATTGCAAACACTTTCTTATGAGGCTACTTCTGCTTCTGCTGGAGTGTTATGGTGTGTGGGGGGGAAGGGGTGAGGGAGGGGAACTGGGTTTTTTTTTTTTTTTTTTTTTTTGCTTTCTTTTCTTAGTCTCATAATTGCAAACACTTTCTTATGAAGCTACTTCTGCTTCTACTGCTGCTGTTGGAGTGTTATTGGGAAGAAAAACAGGTGATATTTTGGTGTGTGTGTGTGTGTTGGGGGGGTGGCTCGGAAGGGAGGGAGGGAACTGAGTGTTTTTTTTCTACTTCTGGTCCTACTGCTACTGTTGGAGTGTTATTGGGAAGAAAAACAGGTGATTTTTGGTGTGTGTGTGTGTGTGGGGGGGGGGGGGGGGGAGGGGTGAGGGAGGGAACTGGTGTTTTTTTTTCTTTTTTCTTTTCTTTGTCTCATAATTGCAAACACTTTCTTATGAAGCTACTTCTGCTGCTTCTGGGGTGTTACGGGGAAGAAAAACAGGTTTTTTGGTGTGTGGGGGGAAGGGGTGAGGGTGGAGCTTAGTGAGCTTTCGTTCGTCAGATAATGAGGGAGGATTTGAACGAGTGACAAGATACGCTTGGGATTAGGTTACGTTTTGATTTTGTCTAACTCTTATTCTTCTTCAATTTCATAGGACTTACACCAAAAAAATTAATAAAAAAAAAACCTTTGGCTTCACAAAAGCACATCTTCTCTCTCTCTCTCTCTCTCTCTCTCTCTCTCTCTCTCTCTCTCTCCCTCTCTCTCATTCTCTCTCTATCTCTCTCTCTCTCTCTCTCTCTCTTATAATGACGATTTAAACGAGTGACAAGATAAGGATTAATTTGCGGTTAGGTTTTGTTTTCAATTTTTCTTCTTCGTCAAATTCATGGGACTTACACCACAAAAAGGTTTTGGCTCTGCAACTCACGACATAATCTCTCTCTCTCTCTCTCTCTCTCTCTCTCTCTCTCTCTCTCTCTCTCTGGCCATCAAGAGAGTTTGTTATACCAGTAATTACCTGTCATGGCTATAATTAACCAAGAAAATTCTGAAACAATGCTGTGTTCTATGAATAGAAAATGAGTGCTTCATATATCACTTCGACCCTGGCACATTGGTAAACACTATTAAGCTGCATGGCCCGCCCCCACACTCTCTCTCTCTCTCTCTCTCTCTCTCTCTCTCTCTCTCTCTCTTTCCGGTCTTAGGTCCAACTGAGATCTCGTGCCTTGCTTTCCTCTTTCTAATAATAATAATTTTAATTAATAATTTAAATAAATTTAATTAAATAATTTTTATATATAGTATTAGTATAAGATTATAAAAGTTTATAATATATTTATATATATTACATAATAATTATATTTTTATATTATTAATAAAATTATTATATATATAGAAAATATTTATATATATATTTTACGGGCCACAAACTAACAAAAACACTCACATATACAGGGTGTCCATAAAGTCCCAGTACCATTCTGAGCAATAAATATTTGTAATGGTACTGGGACTTTATGGACACCCTGGAGATGTGATGAACTGAATAACAGAATATCTACCTCAATAGATACTTATTTAAATATACCTAGAATACTTTACAATTGTAAATTAGCTTTAAAAATGTCCACTAAACCATTAGCTTCCATATGCCCGATACTAATCGAGCCTTAATTCCTTTCAGTTATTTATTCAATAAATTTATCTATTCTCTGGCAACCATTCTCTGGGGTAACTTGGTTTAAATGTGGCTTGGATTTATAAGCATAAATAAATTTTGAGTTTATATCACTTACATTATTTTCCAACTGTTGTTTTCCCTTTAAAGAAACAAAGGTGTGAGCCAACCTCCAGCTTACTCGGGACGCAAGCAAGATTTTCCCCTCATGCAGAAGTTATAAACATTATATGCCTAGCTTAATGTAAATTAAAATGTGCTAAAATCTATGGTCGATTAAAGCCTTGTTTCACTAACGAAAATTAAAATAAATACGATATATTCTATCAGAAATGTTTCTGTGCTGTTTAACATGCACATCATTTATTTTCTAAAGCTTCGTTCTAATAAATAAATCATGAATATCCTATCTTAAAATTCATGTATTTTTAACTCAACGCGAAACATCTTTTTCAGACATTTTTAGGCTCTATCACAGACCTTTCCTACCCCCTCCAACAGGAACAATAAAAACAAAAACAACAAAGTAGTTTGTGTTTTGTATCTTAATTTTGATTTTACGTTCAGAACCAAAAATATTGTTGGTTCTGAGCCTGAAATCAAAATTAAGATACAAAACACAAACTTCTTTGTTGTTGTTATTTTTATTGTTCCTGTTGGAGGGGGTAGGAAAGGTCTGTGATAGAGCCTAAAAATGTCTGAAAAAGATGTTTTGCGTTGAGTTAAAAATACATGAATTTTTTTAGGATAGGATATTTATGATTTGTTTATTTATTAGTTAGTTCTTTGCTTTCATATTACTATTTCTTAATAGGGTTTCACGGGAAAATATGTATTCGATATTTCTTTTTTGTTACTTTACATTTACTACATACTCTACCAGTCTGGATAATTCTCTCTCTCTCTCTCTCTCTCTCTCTCTCTCTCTCTCTCTCTCTCTCTCTCTCTCTCTCTCAACTTTCAAGTTTCTCAACTTTATCTTTATTGACAACCTTAAATGTATTTTTCTTAAATGTTTATTTTTTTCCTAGTCCTTGTACAATTATACATATCTATAGACATGAACGTATACATATTCATAAACATTTCTTCCTAGTATTTGCACAATTCTACACACCTACATAAATGCATACACAAACCTACGTATACACATTCATAATCGTTTCCTTCTAGTAAACAAAGATAAAATACACATGTATACACCTGCAAGCATAGTTTCCCCAAGCATTTCGTTTCCCTCAGTTTTTCCATAAAATGGAACAAAGTTTGCAAATCAAATCAACGCAAATATCTGCAATAAAGCGAAGTTTCAAGTCATGCAACTCAAAAACCAATTAGCCTCCCTCAACATTAATTCAGTAAACCATGGAGAAGTGATTCTTTCCCTGTATCACAAACTACCTTGATTTATTCATTGTACATGTTTGAAATATCAAGTTATTTGTAAGACTACGTTACTACGTGTTTTCCGTGACTAATTCTTTTTGTTGTCGTTCCAATTTGTTTTCTTTTTTTTAATTCATTGTTAAAAAAAAAAAGCTTCCTTTTATTGTCTTCCTGAATCAAATCTCACTCTCTTGTATTCCTCTTTTTTATTTTTTATTTTAATTTATTTTATTTATCTACCTATTTTATTATTTATTTTATTTTATTTTTTTGCTATTCCATGACACTTTCAATATTAAATGATACTCGTAGTAGCATGTGTCTTGAAACGTAGAGCTAAATCCACATTTATGTATGGGTATATATACGTATATATTTAAAAATAAAATTCCACAAGAGAGGTTTCGGGAATCTGTTAAATTCCCCTTTCCAGTTGAAAACGGGAATCGAACAGATTCCCGAAAGCTCTGTGGATTCATTTCTCCACTGTGAATATTGTTACAAAGTGTTTGTGATTGTGAACAGCTAGCAACAATTACTTACCAGTATATCAGCGTGAGACGGGTAGCCCTTCGCCAGTACGGCTCGTGTTGACAGAACTTTCCGTCTGAATGCATCTCTCTACGGAAATCTTTCGATTATTCTCAATGCAGGATCAGATATGAATAATGTATGATAAATAAAACGAAAACAAAAAATCCTGAGCGTCAAAAACACATCTGTTCATGAATCCAATTCCGTTCTAAAAGATACTTTAGAAGTATAAAAAGAGGGAAGCCCCAATATGGCCGTCGTCGTGAGTTAACTTTCATATAAGGCTGAGGACGCGACCGACGGACGCTAAGGGAGAAACTTTCGTAGCGAGCTTAAATAAAACTTTTCCGGGGATCAAGACTTTCTCCACGACCTCAGGAGAATCCAACTGCGACTGAGATTCTTCATCATGAAAGCATCGTTCGAGGAGTTGCTCTCTCTCTCTCTCTCTCTCTCTCACACACGCTCAGTTGTGTATCACTCGTCAGGGGGCAGAGACGTAGCAGTGCCAAGTCCAGATCGGCCGGTGGTGAACAACAAACTACCAGGCGCCGAAGTCACCAACTCCAGGTAACTCTCTCTCTCTCTCTCTCTCTCACACTTTACTCACCAAGGCACTTGCGCGCGCGCGCGCTCATTCTCCCCCCACTACTCGCTGTCTCACAGAAACACGCGCGCGCGCGTTCATATGAATGGCTGGTATTTGTTCGTATGTCAGCTCCGACCCAGACTCTCTCTCTCTCTCTCTCTCTCTCTCTCTCTCTCTCTCTCTCTCTCTCTGGTGTATTTCTTTGTGGCGTTAAGGTCTTTGTATTACAACTCTCTTTCTTCTTCTTCTTCACTCGAAAGCCTTAAATTCACTGCATTTCTCGGGTTCTGAAGTTTCATTCTTATCGTCAATTCTATTGTGAGGATAATACTTGTCTGCATTCAGACGTGTGCTGATAATATCATCGACTTGGGCTGGAGTGAATGCGATAATACTGAGGAATGAGTTTGCATTTCATTTCTGCCTCTTTGTCTCACTGACTGCCTGTCTGTCTCAAATCACATTTAACTCTCTGTCTGTTTCAAAAACATACTTTTAACTGGCTATCTATCTGTTTTAAAAACATATGTTAAACTGTCTGTGTGTTTCAATAACATATATTTAACTGTCTATCTGTCTGTCTCAAAAACACATACTTAACTGTCTGTCTGATTCAATGACATATTAACCTGTCTGTCTGTTTCAAAAACATACTTTTAACTGGCTATCTGTCTATCTTGAAAACATATGTTACACTGTCAGTGTGTTTTAATAACATATATTTAACTGTCTATCTGTCAGTCTCAAAAACACGCATCTAACTATCTGTCTGTTTCAATGACATTTATTTAACTGTCTGTTTCAAAAACATACTTTTAACTGGCAAAAACATACTTTTAACTGGCAAAAACATACTTTTAACTGGCTATCTGTCTGCCTCAAAAACATATGTTAAACTGTCTGTGTGTTTCAATAACACATATTTAACTGTCTATCTGTTTTGAATACTTATTTTTAACTGTCTGTCTATTTGTGTAAAATACTTATGCTTAACCGTTTTTCTGCTTCAGAAACATATGTCTAACTGTCTGTATGTTTCAAAAGTATTCTTAACACTCTATCTGTCTGTATCAAAAACATATATTTAACTGTCTGTCTGTTTCAAACACACACACACACACACACACACACACACACATAGTATATATATATATATTATATATATTTATATATATATATATATATATATATATTCTATATATATACATGTAAATATATATATATATATATAACTATATTAAATATATATATATATATATATATATTTCTTAAACTGTGTGGTTTCATAAACATATGTTTAACTATCTTTTCATTTCAAAAAAATTTTATTTGAACTGGTCCTGCCTGTTTTCAAAAAACATATTTTTTTCCTGTGTCTGTCAGTTTGAAAATAATAATAATTAATAATAATTAATAATAATAATAATAATAATAATAATAATAATAATAATATGTTTTGTTAAAAATGACTGCTGCTCCAGCACTATTAATCTTATAAAGAGTCTTCTCTATCTTTCTGATGACGGCTTTCTCGTTGTTGCTTAGACTGGCGAGCAACACACCAAAGGGCATGGTAAAATTCGGTTGAGTCATTTAATTTATTATTGCTTACACAATTCTCTCTCTCTCTCTCTCTCTCTCTCTCTCTCTCTCTCTCTAACGCGACGTTTCCTCCTGATCGACAGGACATTATCAAGCGATAACTGCTGAGGGACTGAATTCCAGTGGTTGTTGTTGTTGTTTAAGATTAAGCTGGCCTTGTGCCAGCACGGGCTCTTGCTCACAGAGCAGCCCGTATGTCATATTAGTTTGAGATGTGAGATGCTTAGGATATGCAACTCTATTGGTGATACATGAATGATGTGGTGAAGGTGATTTGATATTGAATGAAGGATTTGATGGGCAAGGTTGAAACCCTTTAAACCCTAAGATACCCTTCAGTCGTAGGGAAAGCTGGATAGTAGTAAGTGTTGGCTAGTAGGAGAGACCAACAGATTGGAAGAATGAAGGTTTGAGTTGTAGGCACAGTTAGCTAGTAAGGCAGCTCGTGAATTTCTGAGACATATTCCTTTTCTGGTCCGCTTTCTTTGGGTGTGTGTTGTCTGGTGAGTGTGGTGGAGGGATAGTGATGAATGTGAGGGGAGGGTAATGAAGGAGGCAAGAGATGAATGGGGATGTCTGTTAAAGAGGTTTATCTTTTTTTGTCTTGCATGTTATGTGGGTTAGGGTAGTATGGGGTAGTGGTCATGATTGTTGGCAACCATGTGCTGTCCGTCAGGGTAGTGTTCTGTTCCTACCTTTGGTGGTGGGTAGGAGCATAGGAAACCTGCTAATTCATGGTGTTTGCTAGAATGTGCTTTGTAATTTGAGTGGTTGTGCGTTCATTTCCTATGTGCCTATCTCTTAGTTGCTCCGTTTCTGGACAGTCTAAGAGGTAGTGTTCTAGAGGTTCTTCTGGAATTCTTTCGCAGTGCTTACATGGCCTGGGATCGCCTACTATCTTTTGCCAAGTGCATTGGTATCCCAGCCTTAGACGATGAATTATGACTGCTAGTGCTCCTGACATATCTTTGGGAATGTCATGTGGTTGCAGACTGGTGGTGTCTACATACCACTTTGCAGTGTTAGAGCCTCCAAAGACCGCTCTCCTGACTTTGCTTTCTTCTTGCACTTGACAGTATGCTGCGGCTTTGCTTTTAAGTTGAGTCAGTGAGTGGCTGATTTTAATACTTATGTTGTTGATGTGTAACCCGCTCTTTGCTAGGGAGTCTGCTTCCTCATTTCCTTGGATTCCTATGTGACTTGGAATCCAGTTGAGAGTTATCTGTCTGTTTCTGGTTTGGTGGATGTTGGCAATTGCCCATATGCTTGTCAGGAGTTTGATATTTTCTTTTGCTTTGCCTTTTGTGATGGCTTGAATTGCTCCTTTCGAGTCGGTGTGGATAGTTGTGTTTCCTAGTTTGTGTTGAGAGTCTTCTAGCGCTTTAGCGATTGCTATCAGCTCAGTCTGTAGAGTGGAGGCATTATCTGAGAGCCTCCAGCTCCCTTTTAGTGATGTCGAGTAGACTCCTGCCGCTGCCGCAGGAATGCTGAGGTCTACTGATCCATCTGTAAAGTATTCATTTGTGGCTGTCGTTTTCCTTATTGAATCTTGTGCTGCTTGTTTCAGCTGTTGAACGGTGCATGCTTCCTTGCTTGCTGGGAGGACTGTGTAGTTGATATTGAAGAGTTCAAGTTTCCAGGGTCCTGGTTCTACATACTCAGCGAGAGGAGAGTCTTCTCTGATGTCAGCAGCATGCTTTTGCATGCCTACTCTTCTCAGTGTTTCTAAAAGGTTGCCAGCGTATGTCTTGGGTGGGTCTAGTTCTTCGTGGAAATCAATGCACTTTTTGATCTCTCTTTTTAGTGGACAGTTCCTTTCTTTTTTTAAGGTTTTTAGCAGGATGGATGTGTTTCTCTGGTCTATTCTGTATGTCAGAGACTGTTTTGTTTCATGTCTCAGAATGCATAAGTTAGTCCACATTGGAGCACCTGTGATGAGTCTCAGGGCATTGTTTTGAATTACTTCAAGGCTCTTTTGCTCTGTGCTTGAAAGACTGGTGAGAACAGGTGCGGCATACTCAACCGTTGACCTTATTGTTTGTATGTAGAAGGTTCTGAGGGCGTGATATACTGCTCCCTGTTGTAGAGAGGTGATCCTCCTCATGGCATTGTGTCTGCATTTAACTTTCTGCTTGAGTATTTCAAGTTCTTTGCGTGGGGAGAGTTGCTTGTTTATGTTTACTCCTGGGTATACAAAGTTGTCTACCCATTCAATGGGTTCACCCATGAGCTGTATTTCATTTGGGTCTAGACTGTGTTTGATGGCCATTGCTTTTGTCTTTGCAGTGTTGATTTTTAGACCTAGGTCTTTGCATTTATTTTCAATTTGTATTATTGCACTTTGCATGTTCTGGTGAGATCTGTGTCTGTCTGTGCTGACTAGGCAGACATCATCTGCATAAATGAATATTTCAACTCCATTGGGTAGGGTGGTTGTTGCTAATTTTTCCATTAATACATTGAAAAGGAAGGGGCTGAGTATGCCTTCTTGAGGTGTTCCATTCTCCAGATTGAGAAAGTCCAAGCTTGCTCCTTGGAAGATGACTCTGGACTGTCTGTTTTGCATGTATCCTTTGGCCCATGCTAAAAGGTTGCCCTTTACCGCCTTGTAGGCCAAGGCTTCAAGGATGGCAGCTGCACTGGCTAGCTCATAAGCTTTTTCTAAGTCCAGAAAAACCACTATTGTTTTCCTCTCGTTGATTGTGGACATGACGTCTGCTAGGCATTCTTGTGTGCCTATGCCCTCTTTGTAGGCATATAGGCGATGGTGTAGAGGTCCTGTTTCCCATAGCAGTCTGTTTAGTACCATTCTCTCTGCAGTCTTTTCTGTGCAACTGATGAGAGAGATGGGTCTGTAAGAGTTGGGTTCTTTGGGCTTGGGAATCGGCTGTGTATTTTGTTGGTTCCATTTTGTGGGTCTACTGTGCTCTGTGTATGTTCTATTGATTATATGGAGATGAACTGTTTTGGCTGCCGTTCCCATGTTCTTTAGTATGCTATATGTGATTATGTCTGCTCCAGGGGCTGTGTCTATTTCCTTTTGAAGGGCTTTGCCCAGTTCCTTTAGTGTGAATGGAGTGTCTGTGTCATCAGGGAT
Source organism: Macrobrachium nipponense (assembly GCF_015104395.2). NCBI lineage: Eukaryota > Metazoa > Arthropoda > Malacostraca > Decapoda > Palaemonidae > Macrobrachium > Macrobrachium nipponense. The sequence goes on along the minus strand of NC_061088.1, from coordinate 3,547,637 downwards.
ATTGCAGGCCGTGTTAATGACTGTCTCCATCTCCCTGGGTCTAGTGCAACTGCCTTTCTCTTGTGGTTTGTGGTAGGTGTGCCGATTTGGTCCTGTCGGCAAAATGTTGTGCAAGTCTGTTTGCTTCAGCTTGAGGGTCAGGATGGTGTGGTTGTGTTATCTTGGATTTTCCTGATATTTTGTTGAACCATTTGAACATTTTTGCAATGGGAGTAAGTCGGGTAGTCTGTGAGCACCATTTAAGCCAGGTTTCTTGCTTCACTTCTTTGGCAGTTTGTGTTGCATGGTTTATAACGTCTCTTAGGAGAGCATGCATCTCATCAGTGGGATTGCGTCTGAAGAGCTTTCTTGTTCTATAATTCCAGTGGCGAGTCCATCTCCTTTTATCGTGGTGTTGCGAGCTCTTGAGTACGGTCAGAGCACCTCACCGGCAGGTCGGGTTTTCATTGGTTCCCGGGAAGGTGACT
>NC_061088.1:3519670-3542170 GCF_015104395.2 Macrobrachium nipponense | reverse complement strand
AGTCATTTTCATATAGGAGATTTAAACCCTATAGCAATTTCAACATGAATTTAAACCCTACAGTACTTTTAATATAGTCCTAAACCCTATAGTAATTTCAATATAGATTTAAACGCCACAGTAATTACAATATACTTTAAAGCCCTATAGTGATTTGTATATAGTTTTAAGCCCTATAGTAACTTTAATATAATTTTCAACCTATTCAATCTTTTTTCTGGCATATCTAACAAAATTCAAGCAGAGAATTATATACCTAGTTGCTCGTCGACAGTTATGGGGAAGAGCCTGGGGAAGAGAGAGAGAGAGAGAGAGAGAGAGAGAGAGAGAGAGAGAGAGAGAGAGAGAGATCAGTACTCTGTCAACAAGTAAACAATCATACCATAATTGAAAACGGGAAGACCTCAACGTGATACTCATATTCGGTCCCCCATCTCTCTCTCTCTCTCTCTCTCTCTCTCTCTCTCTCTCTCTCTCAACGTGATACTCATATTCTTCTCTCTCTCTCTCTCTTTCTTTCTCAGGCGGAAAATTAATGGATCTCCGTTAACGAAGAGATCGGACATGGGTTCCGCTGGAGTTTAGGAATAACAGAGATATTAGGAGTAGGGAAAATGAGGTGTCGCGCTTGGATGATAATAATAATAACAATGGTTGATATTTATCTTATACAAGGACGACTGGGAATTCTAGATGCCTGGAAAGAGAGAGACAGAGAGAGTTACAAGGAGTTCCAAGGATTAAGATGTCTTAAAAACTTACTAGTCCATCCGAGGAGACATCGAGAGAGAGAGAGAGAGAGAGAGAGAGAGTTACAAGGATTAAAATGTCTTAAAGACTTACTAGTCCATCCGAGGAGACATCAGAGAGAGAGAGAGAGAGAGAGAGAGAGAGAGAGAGAGAGAGAGAGAGAGATAGGTGTGGCTCTCAGTATGACCCTTAATACAAGTTCCATTCTATACTACCATTCCAGCGAGAGAGAGAGAGAGAGAGAGAGAGAGAGAGAGAGAGAGAGAGAGAGAGAGAGAGAGAGAGTTACAAGGATTAAGATGTCTTAAAGACTTACTAGTCCATCCGAGGAGACATCGGAGAGAGAGAGAGAGAGAGAGAGAGAGAGAGAGAGAGAGAGAGAGAGAGAGAGAGAGAGAGAGAGGTGGGGAAACTTTTTTATTTCATTGTCAACGATATTGAGGGATACCATTCATAGTTCATTACGATTAACTGGCTACTCTCTTCCAACAGGGGGAATGTTGCCTATTTTATAAGTTGTTTTTTGATGACATAAGTAATTACTAGTCATTCACGACTCTCTCCTTTGATATATTGTGATTCATAATCAATAACCTTCTCTTGCTCGGCACTTTCTCATAGTTGTCAATAGATGGCATCAGTGTGGCCATTTAGACAACTAATACTTGATAATTACATGTCTGGAATGAACCTTCAGGCTGCTCATTGTCGTCTCCTGAGGTTAAAGTTAAGTATATCTTAATTTATCCAGACCATTGAGCTGATGAACAGCTCTCCTAGGGCTGGCGCGAAGGATTAGATTTTTATTTACGTGGCTAGGAACCAAATGGTTACCTAGCAACGGGATCTACAGCTTCTTGTGGAATGAATTTCTAATCACTAAGAATAAAATCCTCTGATCCCACACTAGCTATTAACGAATCGGTAGGCGAGCACGTAACCCGCTCGTCCAGCGAGAAACTAGTTTGTTTTGTTTGTATGGTGTTTTGACGTTGCATGGAACCGGTGGTTATACAGCAACGGGACCAATGGCTTTACGTGACTTCCGAACCACGTCGAGGGTGAACTTCTATCACCAGAAATACACATCTCTCACTCCTCAATGGAATGGCCGAGAATTGAACTCACGGCCACCGAGGTGGCACGCTAACACCATACCGACCAAGCCACTGAGGCGCTCAGAGAACTAGCTTGTGTACAAACAGCCAGTTTAAACATTGCATGAATACAAACGCATACATACACACTTTGCAATGCTTTCACCCCTTCACTCGCAGTTATAATAATCATTCCCCAATTACCAGACTACCATCCGCCTGCCGTTCCCCCCACTCGCCACCCTCCGCCAGGGCGCCTTTTAGTAAGATGCCCTCGTCATCAAAGAGGCGACAAACAGAAACACGGAATGAGAAAACTGTCTTTTTTTTATTAAAACGAAATGTTGCACCAGGGAAAAAAAGAAGAAAAAGAGGAATTGCAAGGGAATACCAAGCAAGAATTACGACTCATTCAAAAGCAGATTCCAGCGTCGCTCCCCGTTTCTTTCATTTTTTTGTGGGGCGTGGTGTGTGTGTGTGTGTGTATGTGTGAGGAAGCTGAATACCTTCTCGTTAGCTAAATGAGCGCCGACCGTTTTGACGTATGTTGGAATGTGAGCAGTATTTTATAAATAACGAACACTATTCAGGTTGTCGAGTAATTTCCCCAACTAACGTAGCAAAACTGGACAAGCTAAGAGACTGAGTTAATATCAGTCATTGTTTACTGCAGGTATGGCAAATTAACTTGATAAGGCTGGACAATTCAAGAAACAAAGTTAATATCAGTCATTGGGTATTACAGGTTCCGCAAATGAACTTCATAAGGCTGTACAATTTAAGAGACAAAGTAAATATCAGTCATTGTTTACAGCTGGTATGGGAAATGAACTTGATAAGGCTGGACAATTTAATAAACAAAGTTAATATCAGTCACTATATGCTACTGAAGGTATGGCAAATTAATTTGATAAGGCTGGATTATATAAGAAAAAGGGAAAATCAGTCACTGAGTATTACAGGTCCCGCAAATGAACTTCATAAGGCTGTACAATATAAGAGACTGAATTAATATCAGCCACTGTTTACTGCAGGTATGGCAAATTAACTTGACAAGGCTGGACAATTCAAGAAACAAAGTAAATGTCAGCATTTACTGTGGGTCCGCTTGCAAAAATTTACCAAAGTTTTTTATCGTTTATATTTCATACAACACCATATTTAACACCACACATATTATATATAACATACTTACATACATACATACACACACACACATATAATATATATATATATATATATATATATATATATATAGATATATATATATATATATATATAGATATATATATATATATATATAGATATAATCTATATATATATCTATATATATATATATATAAAATATATATATATATATATATATATATATATATATATTTATCTATATATATATATATATATATATATATATATATAGATATATATCTATATATATATATATATATATCTATATATATATATATCTATATATATATATATATATATATATATATATATATATATATATAGTGAGAGAGAGAGTAAAATTACTCGATGCAAACTCGAGGTGATGCGAGACTATTCCCACAGAATTCCCATCTTGAAAGGCCATCTGTCTGCAGGATATACTGAAGCCGTTCGTGCAGACTCCTTCCCCCTTTCCGTGCACTTCCCGTTTCGAAGGAGACCGTTCCATTCCCTCCTGGTGCCCTTAAATTTTTCAAGAAAGACATAAATAAAGATGAAAATAAATTAAAGGAAATTAGACTGGACGCCACGAACGCACGAACGAACGAACGAAAAGCGCTGGCAATTAGGGTACTGGGCCCCACACCGCGCGGTCATATTGGGACTGAGGAACCATAGCGGTTGGTATTGACATCTTCGCTTCTACGTATTAGGAGCAGCTTGACAATGATTTAATAAGCAGTTAATTCGCCTTCCATCCAGTTCGCTTCGGTTCAACGCAAAAGGTGCAGGTTGGGGCAATAAAGAGTCGTTTTGGCTTTTTTCATGCCACTCTTAAGTGGATTAGTCATTTTCGCTTTTTTATGGCACTCTTACGTGAATTACAGTCTTTTTTACTTTTTTTATGGCACTCTTACGTGAATTAGTCTTTTTTACTTTTTTTATGGCACTCTTAAGTGAATTGCAGTCGTTTTGGTGTTTTCATGGCACTCTTAAACGAATTAAAGTCGTTTTGGCTTTTTCATGACACTCTTAAACCAATTAAAGTTGTTTTTGGCTTTTTCATGCAACTCTTAAAGGAATTAAAAGGCGTTGGCTTTTTCCATTAGACCTCTTAAACGAACTTGTCGTTTTGGCTTGTTTCATGCAACTCTTAAACGAATTAAAGTCGTTTTGGCTTTTTCATGCAACTCTTAAACGAATTAAAGTCGTTTTGGCTTTTTTCATGCAACTCTTAAACGAATTAAAGTCGTTTTGGCTTTTTTCATGCAACTCTTAAACGAATTAAAGTTTTGGCTTTTTTCATGCAACTCTTAAACGAATTTTAGTCGTTTTTGGATTTTTTTCATGCACTCTTAAACGAATTAAAGTCGTTTTGGCTTTTTTCATGCAACTCTTAAACGAATTAAAGTCGTTTTGGCTTTTTTCATACCTCTCTTAAACGAATTAAAGTCGTTTTGGCTTTTTTCATGCAACTCTTAAACGAATTTTAGTCGTTTTGGCTTTTTTCATGCAACTCTTGAACGAATTAAAGTCGTTTTGACTTTTTTCATGCAACTCTTAAACGAATTAAAGTTTTGGCTTTTTTCATGCAACTCTTAAACGAATTAAAGTCGTTTCGGCTTTTTTCATGCAACTCTTAAACGAATTTTAGTCGTTTTGGCTTTTTTCATTGCACTCTTAAACGAATTAAAGTCGTTTTGGCTTTTTTCATGCAACTCTTAAACGAATTTTAGTCGTTTTGGCTTTTTTCATGCAACTCTTAAACGAATTTTAGTCGTTTTATCTTTTTTCATGCAACTCTTAAACGAATTAAAGTTTTGGCTTTTTTCATGCAACTCTTAAACGAATTTTAGTCTTTTTGGCTTTTTTCATGCCACTCTTAAACGAATTAAAGTCGTTTTGGCTTTTTTCATGCAACTCTTAAACGAATTAAAGTCGTTTTGGCTTTTTTCATTGCACTCTTAAACGAATTAAAGCCGTTTTGGCTTTTTTCATGCAACTCTTAAACGAATTTTAGTCGTTTTGGCTTTTTTCATGCCACTCTTAAACGAATTAAAGTCGTTTTGGCTTTTTTCATGCAACTCTTAAACGAATTAAAGTCGTTCTGGCTTTTTTTAATGGCACTCTTAAACGAATTAAAGTCGCTTTGGCTTTTTTCATACCAGTCTTAAGTGAATTACAGACGTCTTGGCTTTTTTTCATGGCCCTCTTAAGTGAATAACAGTCGTTTTGGCTTGTTACATTGCACTCTTGAGTGAACTGCAGTCATTATGGCCTTTTTCATGCAACTCTTTACGAATTACAGCTACGTTCCTTTGGAGGATGGCCATGATTTCATTACTTGAATTGAATATATAATACTGAAATGAATACAGTATTTAGGCCAAAGGCTAAGCACTGGGACCTATGAGGTCATTCAGCGCTCAAACGGAAATTGAGAGTAAAAGGTTTGAAAGGTGTAACAGGAGGAAAACCTCAAAGCAGTTGCACTATGAATCAATCGTTAGGAGAGGTTTCAGGAAAGTAAGATGGAAGAAAGAGAATACAGGACTAGCCAACAACTATTACAGTTCTTGTCAAAAAACTTTTAAATTAAACACTATTGGCACCCTAGTGCATAGAGCATTGAAATACTCTTCTAACTGGTCCATTTTTCATAATGAAATAGAATTTTTATTAAACTTTTTTCAGAGAAATTCTTATCCTAAAGATGTAGTTCTCAAAATCATTAACGTAGTATTAACCAATTTCTCCAGCCACCTATAGCCAATTTCGATGTTCCAAAAAAGCTGGTTTTTGCATCCATCCCATATGTTTTTGATACCAAGTTCTCACGCAGACTCACGCAAATCATAGAACAGGAAATTCCATGCCTTCAACTCAAACTTATTTCTAACAATCCAGGCAGAATATGCTCATTTTTTAACTTTAAAGATCGCCTGCAGGCCTTCATGAGATCGAACGTTGTTTACAAATTCACATGCCCTGGATGTCCGGGCTCTTACGTTGGATCAACACGTAGGTTACTGCAGGTGAGATATTGCAGTCACATGGGTTACAGTTTTCGTACAGGCAGAGAATTAAACAACCAGAATTCTCAAATATTAAAAATCATGCAGCAATATGTAAAATAGAAGTCTTGAAACAGCACTTCTCCATTATTGGTTATACGGAGGGACCCAGAGCACTTAACTATCTTAGAGTCCTTACTCATTAAAAGGCTGGTTCCTTCATTAAACAGTAACTCTAACGGCTGCACCAATTATTTGTATCTGGCATAGCTGTCGTTTGTTTGGAACGCCAAAAGTTTGCCATTCCTTCTCTGTCTCTTACCATGGATGGTTGTGTTCTTAGTTCTCTCTCTCTGGTTCTTTTGCCTTGTTTTAAAATCTTTACTTTTAACTTTACGGTATTTTAATGATGTAAATATTTTTTCGTATTTATTGTGAGTTCCTTTTATAATGTAATTGTTTTTATTTCTACAGACTGATGATGCATCGTGCTTTTTGTGTGCGAACGTTTCTTAAATAAACTTGATGTTCTATAAGATGTATCACGAAACCCTCTGAAATACTATATATATATATATATATATATATATATATATATATATATATATATATATATAATATATAATAGGGATCAGTGATTAAAACGATGACACAAATGTGTGAAGAGGAATCAGAATTATTGACCAAATAGGATTAAAAAAATAAAAATTTTGATTTTGAATAAATGGTAATATAATCATGCATGGATATATATATATATATATATATATATATATATATATATATATATATATATATATATCTATATATATATATACGTATGCTGTTAACTGATATCACATAATAATAATAATAATAATAATAATAATAAATAATAATAATAATAATAATAATAATAATAATAATAATAATAATAATATGAGCAAAACTGGGCAAAAGTGAAGAGGAAAACGCACGCACGTATGTACTACTGGCTCTTTGGTTGTACAGTTAATGCAACCCGTTTAATGTTACTTAGTGTTATTCTATATTACTGTATAGTATTTAGCAGGAGCCTATTCTGGTTTCAGTGGGTAGGTTTGCTTAAGCGAAAGTAGTAACATTCTTTATTGTTTGTAACTTTCGAAGTAATGTTCACTTCTCATTGTCTGCTTTGTAACTTCAGTTATATATATGTAAATGTATATAAGTAATTATATTGATTATTTATATATATATATATATATATTATATATATATATATATATATATATATATAATAAATCATATAATTACTTATATACATTTACATATATATAACTGAAGTTACAAAGCAGACAATGAGAAGTGAACATTACTTCGAAAGTTACAAACAATAAAGAATGTTACTACTTTCGCTGAAACCAGAATAGGCTCCTGCTAAATACTATACAGTAATATAGAATAACACTAAGTAACATTAAACGGGGTTGCATTAACTGTACAACCAAAGAGCCATTAGTTATAAAAAAAATACAGACACCTTGTGTAGCAGAACACCAAGAGACGGGAAAATGGAAAAAGGTGGTCATGACCGGAGGAAGTTGGGGAGTGGAGGGGGCGGGAGAGAGTTCCATAGTCTTTTGAAGAAAGGCCCCGTTGGTTCAATCAGAGAAGACGCCTTTGAAGAATGTGTGTGTGTGTGGAAAGTGAAAGACTCAAGGACTGAGGACGGTGGGTATAGGCCTATATAGTTCTTGATCGAGTGCTACGTGGAAAGTCACTTTGGGTAAAAAATAAAAAAAAAAAAACTTCTCCCGCCTTTGATGGATTATTTGGATGGGTGAAATTTGGAGGTCTTGATTTTCTAGTTTTTTTATACTGAAACCGATTCAATCATGGTTTTTTTTCGGGGAATTTCCCAGAGGACAGATGTGCAATTGTTAATTCAGAAGTGTAAGCGAAGTTAAAGTATTTACTGTGGCAATGCATTACCACAGTAAATAATCTAACTTTGTTTTTTACTCATTTATGTATATTTCTATCAATTCGTTTATCAGTTTGCATATATATATATTATATATATATATATTGTATATATATATATATATATATATATATATATAATATATAGTATATATGTATATTATCCATATATATATTATATATATATATATTTGTATATATACATATATATATTTATATATATTCATACATAAATACAGACATAGAGACACACATATATAAATAATATATATATATATATATATATATATATATATATATATTATATATATATATATATATATATATGTAATAATATGCTTAATTTTCATTCGTGGCCTGCAAAGTCAATTTCAGTCAGTTACTTTCAATTTAAATTTTTTATTGCCACAAAAAAAAAGAAAACTGGTTAAGGTTTTCCTCGCTCCCACCGAAGGTTGTTATTACTTAAGTGGTACCTCGCCCATGAGAGTTGTTCTTTTTCTCTTTCCGTGTATTTATTCGGCCGGATGCTTGTTTGGTGATTTGCGGGTCGTTGCCTCACTTTTGGTGGGGACCGTTGGCTGAGGATGAAAAGGAGTATGCATTCGGCTCCTTATCTTGGAGGTTTCCCTGACCTAATCCCTGCAGGACGTTTTGAAAAATGGGGAAACAGGCAGTGGAAATAATTATATAAATGATGGTCAGGTATGCAAACTGATATTGGATATTTTGAAGGAACAATCCAGGATTAAAGAGTTGGAGTTGAAAGCCCTTCAGCTACAGGCTGAAGAAAGGGCGAAGGAAAGGGATCATGAAATCCAATTGTTAAAATTGCAGATGTCGGCCGATATTGGTAATAATCGTAGTGATAACGATAGATTTAACCTGTTAAGCGCCCTTAAACTTGTTCCCCAATTTAATGAAGAAGACGTCACCGAATTCTTAATTTCTTTTGAAAGAATTGCTAAGAAGTTGAATTGGCCTCGGGACATGTGGACCACTTTGATCCAGTGTCGCTTAAAAGGTAAGTCGCAGCGTGTGTACAATACACTTGACGAGGGATTATCATCTGATTATGACTCTGTGAAAGCGATAATCCTGAAAGCTTACGATCTCGTTCTGGAGGCATACAGACAAAAGTTCAGGAACTTGAAAAAGAGTCCGGATATGACTTTCGTGGAATTCGCCCTATAGAAAGAACAGTTCATGGACGACTGGTTAAAGTCTAAGGAGGTTGACGCGTTTGAAAAGTTTAGCGAGTTAATTTTGACCGAAGAATTTAAGAGGTCTGTGTCAAGGGAGCTAAAGATTCATTTGGAAGAGTTGAAGATTGATTCTTTACAGGAGGTGGCAATTGCCTCTGATGAGTACTCCCTTGCACACAGGCAAGACCCGGTAAGGAAAGATATGTCTAAAAAGTTCACTCCTCGTAATGGAAATATTTGGCAGGGAAAACCATATCAGAAAAGGTCTACTGATTTTGTTAAAAATGCAAGTGTGAACCGTAATGCAGATAGCAGTAAAAACGGTAGTGTAGTATCGCGTAGTTACGTGAATAGTAGTATGTCTGGTGGTGGTAGTGGACTCAGAGAACCTCACGAGTCTGGGTTAAGTTGTTATTGGTGTAATAGGAAGGGTCATGTAAAAGCGAATTGCTTTGCTAGGAAAAATGACCTAGAAAGGAATACGGAACCCGTTAATGTTGTTTCTGCGGACACCTCTCCAAAGAAAGGTGTATTACATGAAAAGAAGTGACTAAAATTTTCTAAATACATATCGGATGGGACTATTTTCACTGATGTTGACAAACGAATAGGACGTAGTGTTGAGATTCTTCGTGACATTGGGTTTGAATTTTCAAATAATGATTTTGTAATTCAAGGTGGATTTCCTAACACGATTGCTTCTTATCCTCTTGAAACAATGTATCTAGAAACTGAGTATTACGAGGGACTGTAAAACTAGCAGTGGTCGACAGTTTACCTGTTCCCGGTATTGACATGTTATTTGCTAATGATTTAGTGTTACATGACGAGGCAAATTATTTCCCAATTTTGACTGTTACGGAGATAGAGGATGATGCGTATTGTCTTGATGTTTCTCTGTAGGAACCAACCTCTGTTATTACTCGTTTTCGTGCTCGAGAGATTGATCTCGATAATGTTAATTTAGACTTTGATGAAATGAATGGACAGACGACTGACACAGTGACGAGTAGTTGTAGTAATAGTAGTAGAGATATTTTGTTTAATGATATTGAATGGGATGCCAAGGCTTTAAAAGAAGCCCAAGCAAATGTTTTCTAATTTTGATGATTTTGATGTTGATGATTTATCGAAACCTGTTTTTCTTAAACAAGAAGGTTTGGTGTATAGAGTCAGTAGGTCAGTTAATGCGCCTGCTGACCAGGTTGAGGTTTTAAGACAATTGGTAATTCCAGAACGATACCGTTCTAAGTTATTATTTTTGGCACATGAGAATAACCTTTAAGGGTATTTCGGGGTCAGGAAAACTTTTCAGAAACTCGCTGAACATTTTTTCCGGCCTGGAATGCGTCGTGATGTAAAGCGACATGTATTATCTTGCAAGGTTTGTCAACTCGTGGGGAAGCCGAATCAGAAAATTCCAAAAGCTCCTTTAATTCCTATTCCATCAGTGGGGGAACCTTTCAGGGAAGTGATTATTGATGTTGTTGGTCCTTTACCGCTGACGCGCGGGGTACATGAATATATTTTGACAATGGTTGACAGGATGTCACGAAAATTGTCGAGGCGCTGGTTGGCTTCTTTACGAGGTTTGGTATTCCCAAAATCATTCGAAGTGATTGTGGTACAAACTTTACAAGTAGGTACTTAAAGCGAAAAATGAGTTAGGGATTGACCATGTTACTTCCTCCCCTTATCACCCTGAAAGTCAGGGCCAAGTGGAGAGATTCCACCAAACCCTGAAATCTGTCTTAAAAAAAATTTGTTTGGAAACAGGTTGTGAATGGGATAAAGAGATCCCTTATGCTCTATTTGCAATCAGGTCAACGCCTAATGAGCTTTGGGTTTCTCTCCCTTTCAGCTTATATTTGGACACTGTGTTCGTGGTCCATTGGATGTTGTGAGAGAGCACTGGGAGGGAGAAACCCCGGAAATTAATGTTTTAGATTATGTATCTAATTTACAGGAGAAATTGCGTATGGCTTGGACCTTTGCCCGGGAAAATTTAGCAAAGGCTCAAGCTACTATGAAAACAAATTATGATGTTGGAACCCAAATAAGACATTTTGATCCAGGAGACAGTGTCTTGGTAATGCTTCCCATGCCTGGAAATCCATTCAAGGCAAAATTCTCAGGTCCGTGGAAGGTACTCAAGAAATTGAATAATGTTAATTACCTGATTGAGACTCCTGAAAGACGTCGAAAAACCCAAATTTGTCACATCAATATGTTAGCCTTTTGTCAGTAGAGAAGTAGAGGTAGACGTAGAACGAGTGTCACTGGTAGAGGTAGAAGCAGATCCTATGGTAGACATAAAATTATCTGTGGGGCCTGATGGTCTGTCTAATAATTCGAGTATTCTTAATAACCTTGATGTTAAATTTCAGCACCTGGATAAGGACAAAGTAACGTCCTTCACAATGTTAATTAACGATTATAAAGATTTATTTCAGGATTCACCAGGAAGAACTAATATTTTAGAACACGATGTTGATTTAGGGGAGGCACGACCTATTAAACAAAGGCCGTATAGGTTAAACCCCTGCTAAAGGGAAATCGTGAAAGACGAAGTGAAGTATGTGCTGGACCACGATCTCGTAGAGCCCAGTTGTAGCCCCTGGAGCTCTCCGGTAGTCTTGGTTAAAAAGGAGGGTGGCGAGCATAGACTCTGCTTTGATTATCGCAAGGTTAACTCTATTACGAAGACCGACTCCTTCCCTTTGCCTCGGGTGGAAGATTGTATCGACCGTGTGGGATCTGCTAAATATATTAGCAAATTTGATTTGTTGAAAGGCTACTGGCAGGTCGGTCTTTCACCCAGGGCAAGGAAAATTTCTGCATTTGTGACAGGTGACGGGCTGTATGAATGCAAGGTTATGCCATTCGGTATGAAAAATGCAGCCGCCACCTTTCAGACTCATGAATTTCATAACTTGTGATTTAGAAGGATGTGTAGTAAATATTGATGACTTAAACATTTATAGCAACGATTGGGAGACACATCTAAAGAGAATTTGAGCTCTATTTGAGGTTCTAAGAAAGGCTGGTTTGGTAGTTAATTTAAGGAAGAGTGATTTTGCCCAGGCCAAGGTAGTTTATCTTGGGCACGAGATAGGCCTGGGTAAAGTCGCTCCTAAGAAAGCGAATGTGGAGGCTATTTCAAACTTTTCTGCACCTCAAAAATAGAAGAGGTGTAAGACGTTTTCTGAGCATGGTAGGTTACTACCGCAAATTTGTGAAAAACTTTTCCGATATTGCTCATCCATTAACTAATCTTTTGAAGAAAGATGTGAAATTTATTTGGGATGACCAGTGTCAAGAATCGTTTGAGAAATTGAAAGCTTCTTTAATAACTTTTCCATTATTGTGTTCCCCGGACTTTTCTCTCCCTTTTTGTTTAGCGACAGATGCCAGTGATGTAGGTTTAGGTGCTGTTCTTCAAAGACTTCCCGATGGAACGACTCATCCTGTGGCGTACTTCTCTAAGAAGTTGTTACCAGCAGAGAGGAGGTACTCGACCGTGGAGAAGGATGCGTTGTGTTTAGTAAAAGCCCTCCTCCACTTTGAAGTATAGACTACCTGTTGTCCTCTCCGGCTCAAGTAATTCTGTTAACGGATCATAATCCGCTTATTTTCATAAATAAATTAAAGAACAAGAATCGGCGCATCTTACGTTGGAGTCTTATCCTGCAGGAGTATAACCTTAATATCCAACACATCTCTGGCAAAAGTAATGTTGTCCCCGATACTTTATCGAGAGCATTCGAGAAGGTTTAATTTGTTTAGAAGTAGTTAACGTTTCAAGAATGCCTCAATATTAACGATTTTTCTTATTTTTCATATCCAATATTTACATTACTTTTACTTATTGGTATTCCTCTCCCTCTCTTTTGTTACAGTGAACTTGTTATAAAGGTTTTTTTTTTATTTAATTAAAATATATTTTATTAAAGTTTAAGTTTTTGAAAATTGAAGTTAATTCTTTCATTTAAAAAAATAATAAATTTTTCTCCTTTTGGTGGGGAGCTGTATTATGCTTAATATTCATTCGTAGCCTGTAAAGTAAATTTCATTCAGTTACTTTCAATTTAAATTTTTTTATGCCCCAAAAAAAAAAAAAAAAAAAAAAAAAGACTGGTTAAGGTTTTCTCGCTCCCACCGAAGGTTGTTATTATTTAAGTGGTACCTCGCCCATGAGAGCTGTTTTTTTTTCCATGTATTTATTCGGGCGGATGCTTGTTTGGTGATTTGTGGGTCGTTACCTCACTTTTGGTGTTGGCTGAGGATGAAGGAGAGTATGCATTCGGCTCCTTATCTTGGAGGTTTCCCTGACCTAATCCCTGCAGGACGCTTTGAAAATTTGGAGATTCTCGTGGGAGAATATTCCCTCTAGAGGCCTTGCTGCATTTGAGGACCCACTTTTCCCCTGTATTAGGGAGGGCGTTGATGGTGTTCCGCCTCCTAATTACTAAAGTCGCTGTGGAGGCTGCAGTCTTGTTGTTTGAGAAACGTCGTCTCCCGTGCTCTGTTCAGGCGCCCTTCCTGTGTGCTGTAGAGGGTACTATATTTACGTATCTGCATCTCTGGACTTGCCTGCTGCCCTTGGGAAAGCATCTTGTCTTGTCCCTGGTCCTGCTTTCGTCCTGAAACCTCCGGAGTCGTGAAAAGGCCTGAATAATCTGTTCAGCTAGCTGGTAAGGATATGAACTGAATATCTTCTTTATTGGCGTTACTGACGCGGGTCAGTGTATCCTCCGGCTGCAGACCCCCTTCGTGATTCCGAAGCAGTTGATAGACAGCCGTCTGTGCTTTGAGTAGTGGTGTTATCGACCATATAGTGCCTTTGATGTCAGATCAAGTGATCTGTGTTAAGTCATTTGTAATTATGTATGTAAATATTTTTGAGTTATTATATGATCTAGGATTAAGGTTCTTTCCCTCTTTCGTTATCTTCTCCAAAAGAATATTTTCAGGGCTCTCTAGAAATAGGTTGTTTTCCTTCCTCCTCCTAATTACTGTCTCTTGTTCTATCGTGTGAATGAGGATATTTTTAGGTAAAGTATTTTGTAAACCCTAATCAGTTTTTTTTTCATGTGGGTTTAATTTAAGATTTATTTAGAATAAATACTAAAGTTTTGATCTATATTTTCGTTATCCTCTTGAATGTTATTTGGTGTCTTTCACTGTCTGGAGATCTTGCCCCTTGGCTTTAATGCTAACCTTTGTGGCACTGATCATTAAAAGAAAAGAGCCTGTTCTTGCCACTTACGATACTTTTAAATAGTTGTGAGTAATAATTCAGTGACACACACACACACACACACACACACACACATATATATAATATAATATATATAATAATATCTATTATAATTATTATAATAATATAATATAATATTATAATTAAATATAATATAATAGTATATATAATATATAAATAAATATATCATATATATTCTGAATTATATGAACGATCTGTATCAGTACTAACTGAAACCTTCAATATCTTTTATGAGGTTTAATGTTTTTATTCAATGAGAAAAGAATATTAATCTCAAGAAAACGCATTCATTGTATTCCCGGAATCTCAAGTGGGGCAAGACGTAGCAAGAACGCATTGCAAGCAAGCAAGCAAGCGGACTCGTGTTCCATATTATACGAATCTGTCATCTGACCAAGAATGGTACAGTACAGTATCTTTGCTTTCTGGATAAACCCAGTAAACCCTTGTTAACCTAAAAAGGCAATTACTGTATGTACCTGGTTTTTAGTCGATTATTTATGGAGAGAGAGAGAGAGAGAGAGAGAGAGAGAGACTTTCAGAAATATTGAATACTATCATAATTCAAATTGAGAGATTAGGCTCCACAGATGATAAAATTCATAATTCATTTTCTCTCTCTCTTTCTCTCTCTCTCTCTCTCTCTGTTGCCTGGTTAAACCTGTGTGTGCAGGCATGAAAATTATTGAAAGAGAAAGTATCTTGCGTGTGTATGTGTGTTCGTACCTGTGTCTTCCTGGTGGATGAAAAACTCATAATATTTTCTCTTCTCTCTCTCTCTCCTGAGTACAGCTGTGTGCGTTCGTCAACATCCTTGGGAGAGAAAGTGCGCTTGCGTGTGGCTATGTCTATGTGTGTGTCTGTATTTGTGTGTGTGTCTGCCAGCGTCTTATTTCTCTGCTTGATCACGTCTCGTTCCTTGAAAGGCCCCTCGAGATCTAATAATTAGACTACGTTTCATTCGATGATTTTTCCCGGCGCAGGCAATTTTATTCTCTGTTCGTTCCTCAGGCTATCATATCTCAGGGTCTTCTGCAGGTTTTGATTTTGGGCTTAGCGAACGAACCTGAAAATGGTCTTCCTTTCCTCAATTCTTGATTTTATTCACACGTCAATTAGTCCTGTCTACCTATTCAAATTTGGACTCCAATTTTCCGCTGCTTTTTTTTTTTGAAGATAGGTTAAATCTTTTTCTAAGGTTAAATCTTTTTCTCATATTTCTTTTATTGCCGTGAGCTTCAGTAGCTAACATCATCGTGAGAAATGCAGTAAAAAGCAACTTAGAAAGCAGGAAGTATAGTGGAAAACTGAGTGCGCGCATGTATGTGTATATGATAATAAAAATAAATAAAAAATATGAATTGGTATATATATTATAATAATATCTAATATAATAAAAAATATATAAATATTATAAATAATATATAATTGGGTTCTATGTATATATATTATTATAATATTCTATATTATATAATATAATATATATATATTATATAGGGATATATATATATATAGATATAAAATATATATATATATAGGGTCCTATGTCCATAAAGTCCCAGTACCATTACAATAAATATACTTGTAATGGTACTGGATCTTTATGGATATCCTGTGTATGTATGTATGAATGTATGTTGTATATCACAAAATCCACGTAAGATGGTGAGTGAAAAACAGCAGCTTTAAACAAGTATTTTCGTAGTTTATTCTACATTTTCAAGTTCACACGACGAAAGTACTTGTTCTAAGTCCCTGTTTTCACTCACCTACCTTCCTTATACGTGGATTTGGCGATATTTCCCAAGCACGTGGTCTTGCGTGCTACGTTGGATAATATATATATATATATATATATATATATATATATATATATATATATATATATATATCTATATAGTATATATATATATATAAATATATATATATATATATATATTCCATACATATTTGTATATGCACATTCTGTCACATACACGGTACCACTCTGTTATATTTGCAAATATGAAGCCACAACTATCGCAGAGAAAACCTTTACTCAACCTATACACGCTGAGAAATTGATTTCCGAATACAGAATATCAATCGTTCAACACGATACTATCTAACATCTCTACGGGACCAGGAAACCAGGAACTAGCAAGCAACCTTTAAGTACGCCAGCTAGTTGGCCTTTCTGTGTGTCTCAGGTAAGTTAAGTCTACCTTAGTTTCACCTGACCACTGAGCTGATGATCAGCTCTCCTAGGGCTGCCCCGAAGGATTAGATATTTATATGTGGCTAGGAACCAATTGGTCACCTAGAAACGGGACCTACAGCTTATTGTGGGATCCGAACCACATCGAGAAAGGAATTTCTATCACCAGAAATAAATTCTTCTGATTTAACGTTGGCAGAGCGGAGAATCGAACCCGGAGCCTGAGATCGATAGTCGAGCACGTAACCGACTCGTCCAACGAGGAACTCAGGCAAGGCAATATTCATTTAAAATGGGATGTGGCATCTCTCTCTCCTTCGACCTTCTGCTGAGAATAATAGTACTGGTCTTTAAAAGTGTAGTTAATGTGGCTTGTATCATGTTATTACAATGACAGAACCTTGTAGCTCTTAATTTAAAGCTGGAGAGAATCAAATAAATATTACACATACAAACAGCCCCCCCCCCCCCCCACACACATATATATAGCCCATAAAGACACCAAAATAAAGAGAGAAGAGTACTATATTTCAGAGACTGCTGTCTCCCTCTTCAGGTAGATGAATGAGAAAAAGTTTACAGAAAAGGTGGTATTTATACCAAGAGGCCCATCCACAGGCAAGCCAATTTAGGTCACCCCCCCTGATAATCTTCCTTTAACCTTCTTAAGCGTTGGTTGAATGAAAATCTTGTAGATCGTATCTGAATCCCATGCTCCTTTCGAGATGTTCATTACCTGCCTCTCTTTTATTAAGGCCGATTCCATCATTTAACTCTAGTACAGGCAGTTGCTGCTATAAATTACATGTGACAAATTCCAGTTTATTCTATGGTTATGTTCATTTATATGGTTGAAAATAGCTGAGCTCTGTTGTCCATACCTAACTGACCGTTTGTGTTGTATTAATCTCTGGGGAAGTGATTTACCTGTAAATCCGATGTAAGATTGGTCACAGTCCTGGCATGGGATTTGGTAAACCCCAGTCTCTTTGGGAAATGTCTTTTGTTGGACGTTAATCAGGGATTTGGCTAAGGTGGTTGGGTAAGTAAATGCAAAAGGGTTAGATTTTCCGAGAGTCTGAGTCACCTTCTTAATCCTGTCCAGGTGTAGAATTTTTATTTTATTGTTGGGTGTATTTCTGGTCTTGTCTTTAGGGGGTCGGTATAAAAATGGTTAGCTGGCCTCCTTTCCCCTTTTTTAGGCACTTTTTCTCCCAGTTACATTAAACATTCGGAAGATTTTTGTCACAAATTCAGAGAAGCACATATACCACTTCACAACATAAAACTTTTAAGCCTTAACGTAGACTCCCTATTCACAAAAGTACCAGTACAGGACGTTCTTCAGTTTTTAAGGGAAAAATTATCCCCCTATTCAGATCATTTCCCGTTGGCACTTGACAAAATAATAAAGTTAGTTGAATTATGTGCATCTAATAACGTATTTTCATTCGGGGAATCATTCTACAGCAAAAATTCGGGTGTAGTATGGGTAGTCCTTTAAGTCCTGTTTTAGCCAATCTGTACATGGAATACTTTGAAACTACAGTAATAAATGCAATAAAACCCAAAAACATGCTGTGGATGAGATATGTGGATGATATTCTAACATTTTGGGATAATAGGTGGGGCAATTTTAATGAATTACTCTCAAAATTAAACACATTAGTGCCCAGCATCAAATTTAAAGTTGAATGGGAAAAAGACAACAAAATTCCTTTTCTTGATGTTTTAATAATCAGAGACACGACAGAATACAAATTTACGATATACAGAAAACTAACGTTCTCACTTTCATACATTCATTACTTTAGCTATCACGACATTGCAAGTGTAGCCAGCAACTTGTTCTTAAGAGCCTTACGAATTTGTTCCCCAGATTTCCTGGAAAAAGAATTTGAACTAATTCGCAAGCAACTTTCGTCTATAAAGTATCCTGACCATATAATTGAGAAAGCAATTCACAAAGCAAACGTAATTTTCTACCGACCCCCTAAAGACAAGACCAGAGATACACCCAACAATAAAATAAAAATTCCACACCTGGACAGGATAAAGAAGGTGACTCAGACTCTCGGAAAATCTAACCCTTTTGCATTTACTTACCCAAACACCTTAGCCAAATCCCTGATTAACGTCCAAAAAAAGACATTTCCCAAGGACACTGGGGTTTACCAAATCCCATGCCAGGACTGTGACTAATCTTACATCGGATTTACAGGTAAATCACTTTCCCAAAGATTGATACAACACAAACGGTCAATTAGGTATGGACAACAGAACTCAGCTATTTTCAACCATATAAATGAACATAACCATACAATAAACTGGAATTTGTCACGTGTAATTTATAGCAGCAACTGCCGGTACAAGAGTCAAATGATGGAATCGGCCTTAATAAAAGAGAGGCAGGTAGTGAACATCTCAAAAGGAGCATGGATTTCAGATACGATAGACAAGGTTTTCATTCAACCAACGCTTAAGAAGATTAAAGGGTGATCTAAATTGGCTTGCCTGTGGATGGACCTCTTGGTATAAATACCACCTTTTCTGTAAACTTTTCTCATTCATCTACCTGAAGAGGGAGACAGCAGTCTCTGAAATATAGTACTATTCTCTCTATATTTTGGTGTCTTTATGGGCTTCTTTTATTAGATGGAATTCTGTTGTACAGAATTTTTTTACCATTCATATATATATATATATATATATATATATATATATATATATCTACATTTAAATATCAAGTATAAAAGGCCCACTAAAACACTCAGGTTAAAGCTAAGGATTATGTTTAGGTGGGCTAAGTTCCACCCTTATCACTACTTGTAAGGGTGGAAGTTAGTCCACCAAAATATAGCCCTTAGTTTTAAACCAGAGTGTGTTAGTGGGCCTTTTATACTTGAGACGTATCCTTTTTTAACAGAAGAATTTGTTAATTATATATATATATATATATATATATATATATATATATATATATATATATATATATATATAAATATCATATATATATATATATATATATATATATATATATATATATATATATATATATTATATATATATATATAAATTTACATACATGCTATAAACTTGATTTGCATATACATAACATGCAAATAACATATACATACAAACACCAAACACTAAGGTTGTCGACCTCATTTCTTAATATATATCCACTTATACATTTTGTCCAGTGCTTTGTATAGATATAAATTATATATATATATATATATATATATATATATTATATATTATATCATATGAAATACACAGATGTTATATAAAATATAAAACAATATATAGTACATACTTACTTAATATATTAACTCTTCTGTTGAACAGAAGAAACTATGAAAGGCGACACATTTTTGCTCCTTTACTTTCAACTCAGTATTTTTAAAATAAAGTCATTTATATGAAAGGGTGGGTAGACTACTACCTTTAATTAATACACTCTTCTGCGATGGTCTGCCCATTTCCCTCGGGCTGGTCATTTGAAAAGCGAAATGACGTAACTTCAAAGAATCTGTGTGGTTTTAGTTTCATTGCTACAACAATAATAAAAAAAAACCGAAAGTGTATTTTCATTGTGTTCCATTCCTTGGAACATCTTATAAATACTATATCATATATATATATATATATATATATATATATATATATATATATATATATATATATATAATACCCAACGAACGAAAGTGAAACATGTGGCTTTTTATACCTTTATTTAAGCAATCTTCACGTTCCAAAATTTCGTGATTATGCATAGATATATTATATATATATATATATATATCTATATATATATGTGTGTATGTATATTGTATGTATATTTATGTAGTATGTATATGTATAATAGATATAGTATTGATGCATATTATCGATATATATATACTCTATATATCTATTTAGTATAATTGTCATAGTTTATGTTATGTATATACCACATAGTATACAAATATACATATATACACACATAAATATATAAAACTATAAATAAATATATAAATATACATACATATATATATATATATATATATATATATATATATATATATATATATATTATGTGTGTTATATATTTAGAAAATAAATACTGGCCCCAGTGTATTATTAACAAATATTTCTCTTAATGCATGAAATACATCACAGTAATTAAACTAGAATTTTTACCCCATAAGTGAATAGTAAATCGTTTCTCTCTCTCTCTCCCACACGAAAGCTAGATTTAACTTTCGACGAAGAATGCATCGCAGGCTTGTTAACTGGACGCTTGAAAAAGCAAAAGGGGGGGGGGGGGTGGTGGGGGGCGGTGGGTGAACTTAATAATATGTCCTTGTACTCTTTGATGTCCAGATTTGCAACATTAATTGTCTCGTTTGTTGCGCAACCTCGTGGAATGTCATCTCATTCTTCAACTCTCATTCAGGGATTTCCTAGTTAACCTTCCAAAAGATTAAGTTATCTGACAGTGAAATTTATTTATGAAATATAAAATTTACGTCAAAGCCTAAGCGCTGGTACCTATGAGGTCATTCAGCGCTGAAATTTTAACAGAGTAAAAAGGGTAGAAAGGTGTAACAGAAGGAAAACCTCAAAGAAATGGAATGAAATGGGTTGCAGCTTGGGGCCGAAGTGACGCTACAAAGAACTTTAATTAACGCCTACAGTGCACCGCATGATTGCGCTGACAGCACTACTACCCATTGCGGGTTTAGCCTTATTTTTCATTTTTCCAAACTTCCAGAATGGTTCCTATACTCTGTTTTTTTTTATCTGTCCATCCGCCTGTGGTGTTTGCGCATGGTAACACTGCGTCCCGGGCTTTAAATAATATCCTATTTCGAATATTAACGGTGTAATTTGCATACAGTAAATTATCAAAACACTTTTCATTTGTAAATGTACACCCAGATATCTTTTTATTTACCTAAAACTTACACATATTGTAACTATTTAAAGCCCGGGACGCAGTGTTACCATGCGAAAACACCACAGGCGGATGGACAGATGGAAAAAAGCAGAGTATAGGTCCCTGTATTGTTCTGTTGCCAATAGCTTTTCACCTTTTGTGTTGAGTTGCTTGAAATATGACAGTAAAAATACGAACCAGGTTCATTTGTTTAATGAAGCAATAGAAGTATAAGTAAAAGTCACTTTCAAAAGTATAAGTAAAGGTCACTTTAGTTCATTTTAAAATCTGCGTGGGATCAAAACCTTGAGGAAACCCCGGATGTGGACGGAGCAAAATTATTATTAAGTCTAGCTTGTTTGGAATCATTCTCTCTCCCTCTCTCTCTCTCTCTCTCAGAAAAAACAAGATTTATAATATATATATATATATATATATATAAAATATATATATATATATAAATATATATATATATACTTATATAAATATATAAATAGTATAAATGAACATATAAAAATGTACATATATGTATATACTATCTATATATATATATATATATATATATATATACATACATATATAATTACACACACACATATATATATATACATAGGAAATTTAAACTTCATGAGGGCAATAACACTAAATACGTGCAAACAAATCTAACCTAAAATCAATTGGTGGTCTTTGTAATTCTTGCAAAATTACAAAAAGAATTTCGTTTTCTTAAGATACGGAAACGTCCCTCCGTCAGTCTGATACTTTATCTGCACAGAAAACTGATAAATGGGTCTCCAGGTCCTTTTCCATTTCCAGAATCGTCCAGCGCCTTTGCTGGAAACTGAGGTATGTTTCCTTTGTGCGCACTTTAGACAGTCAGTCTGATTTTACGAAAGTTATATTACACAAAATCATAAA
>NC_061088.1:3502170-3512170 GCF_015104395.2 Macrobrachium nipponense | reverse complement strand
AGGAGAGAGTGGAAAGTAAGATGGAAGAAAGTGGATATGAACGGAGGTACAGTAAAAGGAATGAAAGGAGGTTGCAGGTAGGGGGCTGAAGGGACGCTGCGATGAACCCCAAGTCATGCCTAAAGTGCGGTACACTGACAACACTACCCACCTCCTGCAAACCTGCTTGTCCATCCCATATAGGGGGGGGGGGGTGTTGGGGGGGGCTGTTCAGGGGGGGGGGGTTTATGGTGGGTTCCTGGGGGGTGGGTGGGGTTGGGGGGGGGGGGGGGGGGGGGGGGGGGGGGTGGTGGTCGGGGGTAGGGGGAGGGGGACCGGGAAGTTAAGGGAGACATGATACATCCACCCTCCTCCTACAAACCTGTTTGTCCACCCCATGGGGGTGGGGTTGGTAGGTGATCAGGAGGGTAGGGGAGTCATGACACATCCGCCTTCCTCCTACAAACCTGTTTGTCCATCCTCAAGGCTTTAATATATGCATAAGAGACAGATTTTTTTTCTAAAAGGTCACTGTATAGATCCTGAGTGACCTAAGTAAGGCTAAACAAAGCTAAGAATGAAATTTTAATTGTGGATATGTCGCCATAAAACTTCAATGGTCTGAGTAACGCTGAAGTACATTCCTTTATTACATATGCATCGTCAATATGCAATGGAATGACAAGAGAGGAAAATTATTTACGGGTACGCAAAAGATTCATACGAAATGTAAATTCTACATCAACGGGACATAGTAAATGGTATAATTATGAACTGTTCCATAATAATTTCATGTTTGGAATACGTGAATTTTATGTATCTGAAATTATGTAACAGATGACGGCAAATAGTACTTGCAATTTGAAATATTGATATTTCTTTTTTTCATTTATTCATCTCACTAGAAATTTATATATCTATCTTGTATAATAATAAAATTCTGAGTGGATCTCTCTTGTTTGTCCGCCCAGGGTGGAGGTGGGGTAGGTAGGTTGGGGATCGGGATGGTAGGGGAGACATGACATATCACCCCCCTCCTGCAAACCTGTTTGTCCACCCAGGTGGAGGTGGGGTAGGTAGGTTGGGGATCGGGATGGTAGGGGAGACATGACATATCAACCCCCCCCTCCTGCAAAACCTGTTGTCCCCACCCCGGGTGGAGGTGGGGCGGTAGGTGGGTGATCGGGATGGTAGGGGAGACATGACATATCAACCTTCTTTGGGGGAAATATGACGACCAGTCCCAGGTTCCAGCACAGCATAGCATGCGCCATAAAACTCGTTCACAAATATTTCACGTCCTTCAGTTTAACAATTTCTGATTATTATTCTTCTGATTATAAAATTACTTACAGAACATTTTTAATAACTTAGCTGTCTGAGTTATTAAGGCAATTAATTGAGCTTAATAAAATATTGTGCCAATTAAAAATTTCCTGCCAGTGATAAAATAATATACAAGGTACGCACGTATCCATTAAAATATCGTTAGAAAATTAAAATCGTGATTTATATATATATATATATATATATATATATATATATATGTATATATTATATATATATATATATATATATTCCTTACTATATGCATAAAGGTAGCTGAGAAAAATATACTCAATAGTTCACCGTGTCTCTGGTTACCGCAGACGCCAACAAAAATAATGAGCAATGCCGAGAGAGAGAGAGAGAGAGAGAGAGAGAGAGATGAGAGAGAGAGAGAGAGATAGAGAGGAGAGAGAGAGAGGAGAGAGAGAGAATCTATCATATGTTTGTTCAAAGGGATTTCCCAAAATGTGTTTTATCCCTCTCCCCTTCGATTTTTCTCTTTCTCTTCCTCTTCCTTCCTCCCTCCCTCCTCCCTCCCTCTCCCTCTCTCCCTCCCTACCACCTCCCCTCTTCAGTACCTATCCCACCCCCTCTAGCACAACCCGGACTATCCCCTACCGGATATTTCACCATCTTCCCTGGCATGTATCGCCTCGGGCTCGCTCTCTCTCTCTCTCTCTCTCTCTCTCTCTCCGCCGAAGGGCAGGAGAGGAGGCGCAGCAGGAGAAAAACTTCGCCCCTTCTTCGGAAGGGGAACCAAGAGACGGATGAAGAAATTCGCAACTACAATATATCACGAAGGCAGACGCCGTTTAACGAGTTCCTTCTCACAACACTGGGGCGTCGTTTGAAAGTTTTAATTGAGTGATGGAAGCACACTCACTCACCATCTTTCTCTCTCTCTCTCGCTCTTTAGGGCAATAAACTTCGTGACACGACTCCCACTGACGGATCATTTGTGGGCTAAACGCCGAGTTAAACGACCTGTTTATGTACGTGTATAAAACGTGATGGGCAGCGCCGGGTTCCAGCGCAGCATAGTACTAAGCGTGCGCCATCAAGCTCGTCTTTATAATTCACTGCTTATCAACAGATCATCTGTGGGATAAAATCCTGAGTTAAACGAGCTGTTTATGGACATGTATAAAGCGTGATTGGCAGCGCCTGGTTCCAGCGCAGCATAGTACTAAGCGCGTGCCATCAAGCTCTTCCTTGTAATTCACTGCTTACCGAGTTCCCGAACTCATTCACCTGCGCCAGAAAAACCTTTGGCTCACTGTCGTCAAAGCGGACATTGTGATGACGTCACGGGATTCCGAGGATTACCTTTGTCTTAAGGATATAATTTTAGTCCTTATATCAAAATAACTTATCAGCTTGAGAAGATAATCTCCTGTCGCGAGAGAAATATGAAATCGCTGATTACGGGGTAAAAAAATTTTAAATGTATATCTAGGAGTAAGCATTTCGTCCATCATTCTTCAACCAAGAGACTGAAACATAAATACATTTTCATTAGTGTGTGTTACGATGTCTTACAAGAAATATTCTTGCCTCACCTAGAAAGAACATCAGGAGGGTGTACTGGTTTTATTAACAGAGAGAGAGAGAGAGAGAGAGAGAGAGAGAGAGAGAGAGAGAGAGAGAGAGAGAGAGAGAGAGAGAGGAGGTACGTATTCCAAACTTCAGTGAACTAGGAGATCGATGGTCAAGCATTGTTTTATCTTAAAAACTAACCATACTATAGTAGATTCACATCAACCGTGCATCTAAGGTATACGCCAGTCCCTTACGACGCTCCTGATTGGCTGATGATAAGCCAACCACAGGGCTGAAAACTCAGTCTCTCGAGAGAGTTCACATAGGCAGGATGTATGTTCCACCTCTCCTGAGGAATGCTTTTGAAAGACGTATCCCTCAGGAGAAGTGGAACATTGTACCTACATCCTGCCTATGTGAACTTTCTCTCGAGACTGGGAGTTTCCAGTCCTGTGATTGGCTTATCAACAGCCAATCAGGAGCGTCGTAAGGGACTGGTCTAGTCATCAGATGCACGGTTGATGTGAATCTAACATAATTACGTACGTGGTTTAAAGAAACTGGAATTCAAACCATCACTTAATATATATAGATATATATATATATATATATATATATATATATATATATATATATATATATATAGTCTAATAATGACTAAATGTTGAAATAGTTTCATATTTTCATGATTTAATTAATTAACATTTCAAGAAGTGGCCGTCTACGTGCATTCCCAATTTAAATATCACTAGAAAAGTATAACCATATGATAGGTTAAACCAAACCTTACAGACCTTACATCTTGTTCGGGTTGCCCCAGGTCCCTCAGTGTGAGGCACCTCTAATGTCACCAGAGTTGCTAGTACATCTTCCGGTATATTTTGCATCTTCCAACCTTGGATGGTCTGGGATGCAGCTTTAGATATTTTGTCGAGCTTATTCTTAAACACATCTACGCTCACTCTTGATATATTCCTCAGATGAGCTGGCAACGCATTGAATAGACGCTGCATTATCGATGCTGGTGCGTAGTGGATTAATGTCCTGTGTGCTTTCCTTATTTTCTTGGTATAGTTTTGGGCACTATTAATCTACCCTCTGGCTTGTTCTCTTTCTGATATTTTAGTTCCATGATGTTTTCGCGTCATCCTCTATCTGTTTCCATGCCTGAATTATCATGTAGCGTTCTCTTCCTTTCTTTTAGGACTATATAATTTTAATGATTGTAGTCTTTCCCAGTAGTCAAGGTCCTTAACTTGGGTACCATATATATTGCAATATTCAAGTGGACTACGAACATATGTTTTATAAAGCATAATCATGTGTTCAGCTTTTCTTGTTTTGAAGTGCCGTGAAACATTCCCATTTTTGCTTTACATTTTGCCAATAGAATTGCTATTTGATCATTGCATAACATGTTCCTATTCATCATCACACCAAGGTCTTTAACTGCTTCCTTAATTGTGATTGTCTCATTATTGGGGTCCCCTATATGCATATAGCTTTCCTTCTCTGTCTCCATAAATTTATTATTCAATATCAGAGTTAAATACCATCCTATTTACCTCTGCCCAATCATATACTTTGTTAAGGTCTCTTTGTAACGCGTTCTATCTTCATCACAAGTGATTTCTCCACTTATTCTTGTGTCATCGGCGAAACTACTCACTACCGAGTCCTTAACATTACTGTCTATGTCTGCAATCACAATAACAAACAGTATTGCAGCTAACACCGTACCTTGTGGCACACCGGATATTACCTTAGCTTCATCCGATTTCTCATCGTTTGCAATAACTATCTGTTTTCTGTTGTGTAAAAATTCTTTTAACCATCTTCCTACTTTATCCACGATATTGTTTCTAATTTTCTTCGCTAATATAACTACCTTGTCAAAAGCTTTTGCAAAGTCTAGATAAACCACATCTGTATCATTTCCGCTTTTCATATTTTTGTATATGTTCTCACGGTGGACTAACAGTTGGGTTTGTGTACTTTTTCCGGGTACGAAACCCATGTTGTCCTATATTATACAAATTATTTTTTAGTAAATTGTTTCATAATATTTTTCTTCATTACCCTTTCATACACTTTCATAATATGTGATGTTAGACTCACAGGCCTATAATTACTTGCCTCTAGTCTTGATCCACTTTTGAAAGTAGGGGTAATATATGCTAATTGTGCTCATCATAAATCTTGCCTGTATCTACACTTTGTCTTAATAATATTGCAAGTGGCTTTGCGATAGAATGAACTACTTTCTTTAACAAAATAGCAGGGAACACCATTAGGACCTGCAGCAGCTCCATTTTTAATTTCATTAATAGCCTGCACAATATCATCTTCATTAGTCAGCTAAATACTCACTATTTTCGTCCCTTACTTCTGTATCATTATCTTCATTATCAATTCTAGGGATGAATTCTCTCTTATATCGTTCTGCCAATATGCATATTTCCTGTTTTTCATTCGTTAATCTCCCTTCAATTCTTAGAGGGCCTATTTCTATTCCTCTTTTATATTCATCTTTTTTGCGTACGAGTATAATAGTTTAGGGTTTTGCTTGATATTTGTTACTTAGGGTTTTTTCTTCCAAGTCCCGTTTTTCATTTTCTTTTGATTGTATAATCTTTTGTTCTTGCATTTTCTATCTTGCTTTTTAGTTCTATATCTTTCCATGCATTTTTTTTCTTTTGCAAGACCTTTTTTTTTCCACTTTTCTGATTTTCTGGAACAAGATCCTTCTGTCTTTGGTATGCATGACTGATGTTTACTTTTCTTCTTCGGTATATATTGTTCCACTATCTTCTCTAATATTTTATATAGTATCTCCGTATTTACCCTTATGTCATCACTTACGAAAATGTTATCCCAATCTATGTTAATTAATTCTTCATTTATTTCTGACCATTTTATATTTTTACTGTAGAAGTTGTATTTTCCATATCCTTCCCACTTTTTCATTTCTTGCTTATCTCTGTTTTCACTGCTTTGGAATGAACTGTAATTCTATGACATTATGGTCTGAAATACTCGCATTATAAACTATTATTTCTTTAACATTAATTCATCTCGTTCACAAACTTACCTAGGTGCTAAACAGTATTTTCCTTTCTTGTTGGCAGGTGATTTATTTGTTGAATGTTAGTAATTCTAGTAGTCATATCTAATAGCTTTTCAAATTGCCTCTTATCTTCTGCACTACTATTACTCTCTTTTTTATATGTATAAGTACAACCACAATCTCCTATTCGTTCTTTCCCAGTCTACGAAAGGAAAGTTAAAGTCTCCAGATAGGAGAATAGTCCAGTCCTTGTGATTTCCACATATATCATCCAATTTTTCTAGACACGACACTTTTAAGTTAAAATATGCTTACACGTGATCTCCCTCCCTCCCTCCCTCGCTGCTTTCAAGCAGACACGAAGAACTCTTGCGTCAGTCCCATAATCCAATTATCACGATTATCCCGACAATCATCATAATCCCTCTTCATTCAGATCATCAGAGTTGATATCCCCGATTCTCTTTATATCTGCCGGGATTTGGGAGGAAGGGGGGGGGACCTGGGCACGTGGTACCCTCCCCCACCACAGTGGATATGAATAATAGAACATTGTTTTCTTTCAATAAATCGTTATTAGGTCAAGATTATTTCAACAACACCAAACAACTGTACAAATAACAAACAATAGCAATAGTAGCTGCTACTGTGTATATATATGTCTGTATTCATATATAAATATTGTATATATATGCACCATAGGTGTGTAAATGTTTTATGTTATATATATATATAATATATATATATATATATATATATATAAAATAGATGTAACATATGATATATATATATTATATATACATATATATATATATATATATATATATATATATATATATATATTATATATATATATATATGTACATATATATATATATATTATTAATATATATATATATATATTATATATATATTAATATATATATATATATATACTATATATATACATATATATATATATATATATATTAATATATATATATATACATATATATATATATATATATAATATTGATATATAATATATTTACAAACATATATATAAATATATATATATAAATATATATATATATATATATATATATATATATATATATAATTTTAATGGCCCTCCCACCAAAAATTAAAGATGTTTAGATCCGCCCACTGAGCAGCACACGTGTGCAGTAAACTTCCCAGTTCAGAGGTCCTCTATCCTTCACACCGCTGGACTGTGGAACAGCCTCCCTTCAGAGGAAGTCGCGCAGTTTGGCACTTGTTAGTAGTTAAGGTCTTTTTTTTTTTATCATAATCAGTGGTATCTCTCCTTTCTGTATTTCCCTGACCCCTTCTTACTTCTTCCTAATGAATACCTGAATATTCTTTGGAAGCTCAATTCGAGTCAGTGGCCCCTTTGGTGGTGGGATTGTTCCATAGGAATAGGGTCACAATAATAATAATAATAATAATAATAATAATAATAATAACAGGTTAAAATCTTCTGAATCATCAATAATGACAATATGAATTAAGTTCATCTTTAAACTAAAAAAATAATAATAATAATAATAATAATAATAATATAACTAATAATAATAATAATATAGTCATCAAAGTCATTAACGATTTTCTCTCTCTCTGTCTGTCCCGTCTGTCTCTCTCTCTCTCTCTCTCTCTTTCTTTAAAGCGAGCTTTCGTCTGGAGCTGCCAGACATCCTCGGGCTGGGAAGCTGAGGGTGGACCTGATCTTGGTGCGGTGTCCGTCCTCGTTATATCTGGGTTGGTTGACAGCAGGGGGTCTGGCCCCATGCTTCGTTCTGCCTATTGGCTGGTGGTGGCGGTGAGTCTTGTTTTCATTGGTTGCCTGAGCCAGGTCTCAAGCCACTTTCTTCGAGCCGATGGTTGCGTTGCAGCATATCCTGCAGCCGTCCTGGACCTCCTAAGCGGCGCTGTAACATTGATGGGCGTTGCGCTACGTGTGGGACGTCACGGCTAATAATAATAATAATAATAATAATAATAATAATAATAATATGAAGGACACGATCAGGAAAGAATATATGCAGAGACTCAAGGCGATACTCAAGTCAAAACTCAACGCCGGAAATATGATAAAAGCCATAAACACATGGGCAGTGCCAGTAATCAGATACAGCGCAGGAATAGTGGAATGGACGAAGGCAGAACTTCTCAGCATAGACCAGAAAACCAGGAAAACATATGACAATACACAAAGCACTAAACACAAGAGCAAATACGGACAGGACTATACATAACACGAAAGGAAGGAGGGAGGGGACTACTAAGCATAGAGGACTGCGTCAACATCGAAAACAGAGCACTGGGGCAATATATGAAGACCAGTGAAGACGAGCTGGGCAATAAGATGAAGTGTATGAAGAAGGACTGATAAAAGAAGACGAAGAGACCCAGAAAATATACAGAGACAGGAGAAAGACAAGCAGAACAGAGGAATGGCATAACAAACCAATGCACGGACAATACATGAGACAGACAAAAGAACTAGCCAGTGATGACACGTGGCAATGGCTACTGAGGGGAGAGCTCAAGAAGGAAACTGAAGGTATGATAACAGCAGCACAAGATCAGGCCCTAAGAACCAGATATGTCCAAAGAACGATAGATGGAAAAAATAACATCTCTCCCATATGTAGGAAGTGCAATACGAAAAATGAAACCATAAACCACATAGCAAGCGAAATGTCCGGCACTTGCACAGAACCAGTACAAAAGAGGCATGATTCAGTAGCAAAAGCCCTCCACTGGAGCCTGTGCAAGAAACACCAGCTACCTTGCAGTAATAAGTGGTACGAACACCAACCTGAAGGAGTGATAGAAAACGATCAGGCAAAGATCCTCTGGGGACTATGGTATCAGAAACGGATAGGGTGATACGTGCAAATAGACCAGACGTGACGTTGATTGACAAAGTCAAGAAGAAAGTGTCACTCATTGATGTCGCAATACCATGGGACACCAGAGTTGAAGAGAAAGAAAGGGAAAAAAAAATTGGATAAGTATCAAGATCTGAAAATAAAAATAAGAAGGATATGGGATATGCCAGTGGAAATTGTACCCATAATCATAGGAGCACTAGGCCCGATCCAAGATCCCTGAAAAGGAATCTGGAAAAAAACTAGAGGCTGAAGTAGCTCCAGGACTCATGCAGAAGAGTGTGATCCTAGAAACGGCGCACATGAAGAAAAAGTGATGGACTCCTAAAGGAAGCAGGATGCAACCTGGAACCCCACACTATAAATACCACCCAGTCGAATTGGAGGACTGTGATAGAGCAAAAAAAAAATAAATAAAATAAAAAAAAAAAAAAAAATTAAAAAAAAAAAAAAAAAAAAAAATAATAATAATAATAATAATAAGAATAATAATAGCAGGTTACATCTTTCAATCATAATAATAATATATGAATTAGGTTCATCTTCTAAACAACAACAACAATAATCAATAATAACTAATAATAAAATAATAATAATAATAATAATAATAATAATAATAATAATAATAATAATAATAATCAATCATTTACCATGAAAGCCTTCATCACTCATACTTAATCCTCTCAGTAAAAAGGTTCAAACTTCAGACAACTATTTAATCTACTCTTCACCCACGATAACAAAGGTCCTAATGAACTGCGCGGAAAAAAAACGAATTAACTCACTAATGCAGCTTAATCGCTTTCACATGATTAAGAGACGATTCCAGATCAAAGGACAAAAAGGTTACTGAGGGATAATGAAGGAGAAGACAATTATGAAAAAAATTGGGATAGGATGTAGAAATATAACATTCAGGGCAAAAGGCCAAACGCTGGGGCCTATGAGGCTATTCAGCAACAAGAGTAAAACCTCGCAGTGGCACTATGGAACAATCGTTAGAAGATGGTGGAAAGTAACATGGAAGAAAGAGAATATGAATGGAGATACAGTAAAGTGAACGGAAAGGGGGCTGAAGGGACGCGGATAAGAACTTTAAGTTATGCATACAGTGCGCCACGTGAGGTGCAGGGGCGGCGGCACTGCTCCCCTACGGGGCATGAGGGTGCTTGGTGGGTCTAAAATCGTGCCA
>NC_061088.1:3449670-3497170 GCF_015104395.2 Macrobrachium nipponense | reverse complement strand
GCGTGGCGCGAACCCATGCGGTGTGTTACGGGCATCTCATGGCGTGTTCTTGCAGTGTCTAGCGGAGTGTTACGGCGTTGGTGCGGTTTTATGGTCGTCGTTGCTATGCCAGGGCACGCGCTCTTGCGGCTTTGTTACTCCGTGTAGTAGTGTGTGTTGCGGGCGGCTTACGGTGTTGTTGCAAAGTAATAATAACATAATTCATAATAATGAGACAAATGAGAAGCAAATGATGGACTTAACAAAAATACTTATACTAAACAAACATGTAAAGCATAGAAAGTAAGAAAATGAAAATTAAAAGCATAGAAAGTAAGAAAATGAACATGAAAAGCATAGAAAGAAAGAAAATGAACATGAAAAGCATAAATGTAAGAAAATGAACATGAAAAGCATAGAAAGTAAGAAAATGAACATGAAAAGCATAGAATGTAAGAAAATGAACATGAAAAGCATAGAAAGTAAGAAAATGAACATGAGAAGAATAGAATGTAAGAAAATGAACATGAAAAGCATAGAAAGTAAGAAAATGAACATGAAAAGCATAGAAAGTAAGAAAATGAACATGAAAAGCATAGAATGTGAGAAAATGAACATGAAAAGCATAAATGTAAGAAAATGAACATGAAAAGCACAGAAAGTAAGAAAATGAACATGAAAAGCATAAATGTAAGAAAATGAACATGAAAAGCATAGAAAGTAAGAAAATGAACATGAAAAGCATAGAATGTAAGAAAATGAACATGAAAAGCATAGAAAGTAAGAAAATGAACATGAAAAGCATAGAAAGTAAGAAAATGAACATGAAAAGCATAGAATGTAAGAAAATGAACATGAAAAGCATAAATGTAAGAAAATGAACATGAAAAGCATAGAAAGTAAGAAAATGAACATGAAAAGCATAGAAAGTAAAAAAATGAACATAAAAAGCATAGAATGTAAGAAAATGAACATGAAAAGCATAGAAAGTAAGAAAATGAACATGAAAAGCATAAATGTAAGAAAATGAACATGAAAAACATAGTAAGAAAATGAACATGAAAAACATAGAGAGTAAGAAAATGAACATGAAAAGCATAGAAAGTAAAAAAATGAACATGAAAAACATAGAATGTAAGAAAATGAACATGAAAAGCATAGAAAGTAAGAAAATGAACATGAAAAGCATAGAAAGTAAGAAAATGAACATGAAAAGCATAGAATGTAAGAAAATGAACATGAAAAGCATAAATGTAAGAAAATGAACATGAAAAGCATAAATGTAAGAAAATGAACATGAAAAGCATAGAAAGTAAGAAAATGAACATGAAAAGTATAGAATGTAAGAAAATGAACATGAAAAGCATAGAAAGTAAGAAAATGAACATGAAAAACATATAGTAAGAAAATGAACATGAAAAGCATAGAGAGTAAGAAAAGGAACATGAAAAGCATAAAAAGTAAGAAAATGAACATGAAAAGCATAGAAAGTAAAAAAATGAACATGAAAAGCATAGAAAGTAAGAAAATGAACATGAAAAGCATAAAAAGTAAGAAAATGAACATGGAAAGCATAGAATGTAAGAAAATGAACATGAAAAACAAAGAGTAAGAAAATTAACATGAAGAGCACAGAAAGTAAGAAAATGAACATGAAAAG
Source organism: Macrobrachium nipponense (assembly GCF_015104395.2). Lineage (NCBI taxonomy): Eukaryota > Metazoa > Arthropoda > Malacostraca > Decapoda > Palaemonidae > Macrobrachium > Macrobrachium nipponense. The sequence continues at coordinate 3,495,531 of NC_061088.1, read as the reverse complement.
CATAGAAAGTAAGAAATTGAACATGAAAAACAGAGTAAGAAAATGAACGTGAAAAGCATAGAAAGTGAGAAAATGAACATGAAAAGCATAGAAAGTAAGAAAATGAACGTGAAAAGCATAGAAAGTAAGAAAATGAACGTGAAAAGCATAGAAAGTAAGAAAATGAACGCGAAAAGCATAGAAAGTAAGAAAATGAACGTGAAAAGCATAGAAAGTAAGAAAATGAACATAAAAAGCATAGAATGTAAGAAAATGAACATGAAAAGCATAAATGTAAGAAAATGAACATGAAAAGCATAGAAAGTAAGAAAATGAACATGAAAACTATAGAATGTAAGAAATTGAACATGAAAAGCATAAGAATGTAAGAAAATGAACATGAAAAGCATAGAATGTAAGAAAATGAACATGAAAAGTATAGAAAGTAAGAAAATGAACATGAAAAGCAAAGAAAGTATGAAAATGAACATGAAAAGCATAGAATGTAAGAATATGAACATGAAAGCATAGAAAGTAAGAAAATGAAGATGAAAAGTATAGAATGTAAGAAATTGAACATGAAAAACATAAAAAGTAAGAAAATGAACGTGAAAAGCATAGAATGTAAGAAAAATAATGAGCATGAAAAGCACAGAAAGTAAGAAAATGAACATGAAAAGCACAGAAAGTAAGAAAATGAACATGAAAAGCATAGAATGTAAGAATGTGAACATGAAAAGCATAGAAAGTAAGAAAATGAACATGAAAAGTATAGAATGTAGGAAAATGAACATGAAAAACATAAAAAGTAAGAAAATGAACGTGAAAAGCACAGAAAGAAAATGAACATGAAAAGCATAAATGTAAGAAAATGAACATTAAAAGCACACAAAGTAAGAAAATGAACATGAAAAGCATAGAATGTAAGAATATGAACATGAAAACCATAGAAAGTAAGAAAATGAACATGTAAGAAAATGAACATGAAAAGCATAGAATGTAAGAATATGAACATGAAAAGCATAGAAAGTAAGAAAATGAACATGAAAAGTATAGAATGTAAGAAATTGAACATGAAAAACATAAAAAGTAAGAAAATGAACGTGAAAAGCACAGAAAGTAAGAAAATGAACATGAAAAGCATAAATGTAAGAAAATGAACATGAAAAGCACAGAAAGTAAGAAAATGAACATGAAAAAGCATAGAATGTAAGAATATGAACATGAAAAGCATAGAAAGTAAGAAAATGAACATGAAAAGTATAGAATGTAAGAAATTGAACATGAAAAACATAAAAAGTAAGAAAATGAACGTGAAAAGCACAGAAAGTAAGAAAATGAACGATGAAGCATAAAATGTAAGAAAATGAAACCATGAAAAGCACAGAAAAGTAAGAAAATGAACATGAAAAGCCAATAGAATGTAAGAAATATGAACATAAAAAGCATAGAGTAACGCATGAACATGTAAGAAAAGAACATGAAAAGCATAGAATGTAACCGAATAGAAACATGAAAAGCATGAAGCAGAAGAAATGAAAACTTTGTAAAGAAAATGAACATGAGCAATAGAATGTAAGAATATGAAACATGAGCAAATAAGAAGTAAGGAAAATGGAACATGTAAAAGAAATAATGAAACATGAGAAAAATAAGAAAAGTAAGAAAATGAACATAAAAGGCATAAGAAAAGTAACGAAAATGAACATGAAAGCATAGAATGTAGAAAAAGAACATAAGAAAATGAACATGAAAAAGCTTAGAATGTAAGAATTAATGAACATGAAAAGAGCCCACCAGCAAAAGCTAAGAAAATGAACATGAAAAGCATAGAATGTAAGAAAATGAACATGAAAAGCATAGAAAGTAATGAACTGAAAAGCATAGAAAGTCATGACATGAGCATAGAAAAGTAAGCAATGCAACATATAAGAAAATGAACATGAAAAGCCATAGAATGTAAGAAAATGAACATGAAAACATAAAAAGTAATGAATGAAAAAGCACAGAAGTAAAGAAAATGAACAGGAAAAGCATAGAAATGTAAGAAAAATGAACATGAAAAGCTAGAGAGTATGAACATGAAAGACATAGAAATGTAAGAAATGAACTTTATGAAAACATGAAAGCTAAAATAAGCAACGTAAGAAAATGCACATAAAGTAAGAAAAATGAACATCGAAAAGCATAGAAAATGCTAAGAACAAAATGAACATGAAAAGCATCAGAAAGCATAGATAATGAACATGAAAAGCATGAGAATGTAAGAATATGAACATGTCAGCCAATAGAAATAAGCTCGAAAATTGAACATGAAAACAATGTAGAAAAATAAGAATGTAAGAACTTGAACATGAAAAAACATAAAAAGTAAGAAAATGAAACGTGAAAAGCACAGAAATAATAATGAACATGAAAAGCATAAATGTAAGAAAATGAACATGAAAAGCACAGAAAGTTAAGAAAATGAACATGAAAAAGCATAGAAAATGTAACGAATATGAACATGAAAAGCACATAGAAAGTAAGAAAATAACATGAAAAGTATAGATGTAATGAAATGAACTATGAAAATCGTGAAAAGCAGTAGAAAACTGAACGAAGAATCACAGAAAGTAAGAAAATGAATGAAAAAGCATAAATGTAAGAAAATGAACATGAAAAGCATGTAAAGTAATGAACATGAAAAGCATAGTGAATGTAAGAAATATGAAAACATGAAAAAAGCGATAAGAAAGTAAGAAAAACATGAACATGTAAGAAAATGACATGAAAAGCATAGAAAATGTAAGAAAATAATGAACATGAAAGCTAAAATAGAAAGTAAGAAAATGAACATGAGCATAAGAATGCTAAAAGAAAATGAACATTTAAGAAAACTGTAAGAATCATGAAAACCATGAAAAGCATAGAAAGTAAGTAAAAATGAACCTGTAGAAAATGAACATGAAGCATAGAACGAGTAAAAAATGACATGAAAAAGCATAAGAAAAGTAAAAAAATGAACATGAAAAGCATAGAATGTAAGAAAATGAACATAAAAGAATGAAAAGCAGATGAAAAGCATAGAAATTAAGAAAATGTGAACATGAAGAGCATAGAAAAGTAAGAAAATTGAACATGAAAAGCATAGAAAGTAAGAAAATGAACTGAAATCATAGAAAGTAAAAAATGAACATGAAAAGCATAGAAAGTAAGTAAAATGAACTGAAAAGCATAGAAAAGTAAGGAAAATAACATATTTTAAGAAAATGAACATGAAATGCATAGAATGTAAGAATATGAACACGGAAAAACATTAAAATTTAAGAAAATGAACATGAAAAGCAATAGAATAAGAAAAGGAACATTAAAAAGAAATAGAAATGTAAGAAAATTGAACAAAATAAGTAAGAAAATGAACATGAAAAAGCATAGAAACGTAGAAAATGAACATGAAAGCATAGAATGTAAGAAATGAACATGAAAAGCATAGAATGTAAGAAAATGAACATGAAAAGCATAGAATGTAAGAAATGAACATGAAAACAGACCGTAAGAAAATGAAATTGGGTACTTGGTTTATACATAACATTTTCAACTGCAAATATCATATATTATCATCTGAGGTTAATAAGTCTTTAGTATGTTACTGATTTTTCATTGTTCCCCTGTTAATAACTATGTCCAGTCAATGTTAATTATTGTTTCATTATCATATTTATATGTGTTCATGTTCATTTGATCATGTTCTCAATATTATATTATTGTTCTTTACCTTGTATGTTATTATATAATTTGATGGCCATATTTATTTCATGTTACATTTCATTTTACTTATTCCCAATTATCTTGCCATCTATATACTTATAATAAAATCAGCTATTATTACCATTGCTGTATTTTCATCCCTTTTTGAGTTTGCTTCAAATTCTAGTTTTAAAATCATTAACCTGCTAGTTTTTAATTTACAACATTTTCTAAGCAATTCGAATACCCAGGACAACAAATTCTTAACCAAAGGACAGAAATATACCATATGCATATTAGTTTCTATGCATCCACAACCGCATTCCTTAACATCTTTTATTTTCATCATGGCTAGCCTATCAATTGTAGTTAAAACTTCATGAACATACTTAAACAAAATTTCTCTACCTTTACTTTCTATATACTTATTATTTACATGTTCCCAAATTAGTTTCCAGTTGAATAGTGGATACAATTTTTCAATATTTTGAACATATTCACTGTTTCTCATTAAATATTCATATACCACTTTCGTTTTTATCTGTGGATAAGAGGTCATCTTATTAGCACTTCGTAATATATTTATCATACTTTCATAAAAACTTGGTGTAAAAATAGTGCAATCCTGATGTTGGCATTCATTTTCTATAAGGTAGGTTGCTCTGACTTTACAATAATAAATAATCATTTGGTAACCAAAACAACGATCTTTTGAACATTTTAGAAATGCACTAAACATGAATGACTTCGCTTTACACTAAATATCAATAATTCCACAACCACCTCTTAATTTTGACAAAAACATAGGTGGATTGGATGGAAGGTCGCCGCGCATTCTGGGGAGGATAAAAGGGGACGGAGAGACCACGGGGGCATCATTCGCGCTCTGACAGCCTGTCGACAATGTAATATAAATATATAGAATTTTATTTTTTTAATAATAAATGATTTTTTTGTTATTTTCTTAATATTAAATGATTTTGTACATTTTATATCATTCATAATGTTTCTCTTTGTAATACTATGTTAAATACTGACTTGCATTTTACATTTTCCTTATTGATGCTTAATTTATATGTCTTGACAATATATGATGATGATAGATTGGGTGAAATGAAATTGAAAAATGAAAAAGCATGGCCATAAAGAATAATAACATGAAGAAATATAACAGGAAATCTAACATGATATATGCTATATGAAATATGAAATAAATAGAACTCGGAAAATAACTTGAACTATAAAATGAAATGTAACATGAAATAAATATGGCCATCAAATTATATAATAACATACAAGGTAAAGAACAATAATATAATATTGAGAACATGATCAAATGAACATGAACACATATAAATATGATAATGAAACAATAATTAACATTGACTGAGATCATCAGTTATTAACAGGGGAACCAATGACCCAATCATGCCCTAACATACTAAAGACTTATTGACCTCAGTTGATAATATATGATATTTGCAGTTGAAAATGTTATGGTATAAACCAAGTCCCAATTTCATTTTCTTATATTCTATACTTTTCATGTTCATTTTCTTACATTCTATGCTTTTCATGTTCATTTTCTTACATTCTATGCTTTTATGTTCATTTTCTTACATTCTATGCTTTTCATGTTCATTTTCTTACATTTATGCTCATTGTTCATCTTGTTTCTATGCTTTTCATGTTCATTTTCTTACATTCTATGCTTTTCATGTTCATTTTCTTATATTCTATACTTTTCATGTTCATTTTCTTACATTTATGCTTTTCATGTTCATTTTCTTACTTTCTATGCTTTACATGTTTGTTTAGTATAAACATTTTTTGTTAAGTCCATCATTTGCTTCTCATTTGTCTCATTATTATGAATTATGTTATTATTACTTTGCAACAACACCGCAAGCCACCCACAACACACCGCTACACGGAGTAACAAAGCCGCAAGAGCGCGTGCCCTGGCATAGCAACGACGACCATAAAACCGCACCAACGCCGTAACACTCTGCTAGACACTGCAAGAACACGCCGTGACATGCCCGTAACACACCGCACGGGTCCGCCCCACGCCGCCCAATAACGGTCATTTTTTCTCCCCACCGCGTCAATTTTCTGGCGATTTCTTGCGGTACCACGCCGTAACAGCCCGCAACACAAAAGTGCGTAGGTGTAGACCTACCTTAACACGTCAGAGGTGACGCGTAGATAACCCAAAGAAGCACCGTTGGAGTGTCAATACGGACGAGCTGGTCCTAACAACGGAGATGTCACAACAAAAATCCGTCTGGATTTGCAAATCGCCTTCTGGAAATTCAGTCGCATTTTTGTTGTCTTTGTAATTATAATCATAACTGGAGAGCCCGTATAGTCCCTACCGTCTCAATCTAACGCGACGTTCAGATGTTCGTGCATTTGGGACACGCAAATGGTCTACTTAAACGTAGGCTTTAGCTGTAAGGGAAAGGCAATTATCATAAAATTAATATCAATATCAATAATAAAACATATTCATACCTTTTACGATCCATATAGATGATACTGAAGACTGGAGGTTATCCAGAACGACAGGAAATATAAGAAATCAATCAACAACTTGAATAAAACAAAGTGGAAAATATTTAGATGTTACAAGATGAATGATATTAAAACTACCTACACAATTTGCACATTGCAGGAACTGTTAAATATTAAGCGCATTGTTAAATGTCAACTGTCAGAAATGAATATGAAATGTCATTTTAAATCATGAGATAAGGTAAATCGAGTTAAGGATAATAATTATTGATAAATACTTGTAAGGATTAGATCTAAGCCGTAATACGTCTTAAACAATCTTAATTAAATAACAATGACAACTGGACGATAAAGCATTCCATTACATTGACAACTGTTGTAACGCCAGAAAAATTACATTCAATTAATCAATCATTCTTGCAACACTTAAAAGCAGAATTACGATCTATTTCTTAAACCAAACTTCGTCACTGATGATGGAATACAATTATCTTTTTATGCCACAAAAAGAATACGATTACTTAATAAGCAATAAAAACTAAATAAAAATGTTATCAAGTTATATTAGGATATAATTTACATTGCAGGTTTAATGGTAATTCAACGCACGAATGAATTAACTGAATTTAAAATGTCCTTGTTGTATATTTCACTTAATATTCCATGTGTAAAAAAAAAAAACTGAGTTTGCATTAAATCTTAAAAAGTCGTTCTGGATAACCTAAGTTTTATACTGAGTGCTGTTGGAGTCAATATATAATAATAATAATAATAATAATAATAATAATAATAATAATAATAATAATAATAATAGTCTACCACACAAATAAATTGCTACAGCAAAAAATCTTTGTAATGCATACATATAAATTATAGTGCCCACCAAAATAATACAATATAAAATTAACCTATTTACACATACAATAAAACGTGCATAAATGGATGGATTTATTGACTGACTGACATTTACTAGCGTCGCAACGGCTGTGGCCATTGACACTGGTAACGGGTTTTAATAACAGCGTCGCAACGGCTCTGGTCACTGACGCTGGTAACGGGTTTTAATAACAATCTACAGATAACACAATTATAAATGGGTCAATCAATTATATCATGCACATGGAAAACAGGAAGATAATAACGCTGGATATATATAAATACCGGGAAATTAAACAAAAATAACTATAAATAACGCTCCCCGGCAGAGACCATACGCAACGTCAGTACACAATTCAACACAAATCATCAATAACGACCTAGTGTTTATAGTCACACCGAGCACATGAAAAATGACAATCACTCCACTTATCCACACTTTCAAAGAACGTGATTGTTCTTCATAGTCTTCAAGATTGAAAATCATCGTGGTTATCATTCATCTGCCAATATTGTCTGTATTGTAAATTTCAAATTGCATTCATCCATTCCATGATGAATGAATGGGGAAACACGCGACTGCAACAGCACTAGACAGTATAAAACACTCACCTCATAAAGATACGGACCTGCAAAGAGAAATGAAACGAAATTAAACAATATGACATGAAATGAAAGGGTTTGAGTCTAGACATCGTACACAAATCATTTCAGCGGACACTTCACCTCGTAAATGTGTAACTGTGATTAATCTGTTCATCGTGTGATATTGAAAATATAAATTTATGGTATCAATTTACTCAGAAATTAAATCTATGAATTATAGAGAATACTTTGAGAATATTACGCTTTTCTGAAAAATCTTTGAAGAGTAATGGACATGTCGTCAACCATAGTCTCATATTTCTCTACGAAAAATGCATTTCCTAACAAAGCGTGCACGAGAGACAAATACTTAAAAAAAGAAAAAATAAAAGTGATTGATTTTAAAGATTATTTAGATACAAAAAAATTGAGTTTTTTATACGACTGGGTCTAATGAAACATAACAGGGGTTGGGTTTACTCCGATTCCCACATAAAAAGAAAAAGAAAAAGTCAGATCGAGCCACCTTACAGCTCGTTTAGGTCTTTCCCTTCCTCCAAAAGTCTCCACACTTGTTCATTTTCTTTTTTTTTACTTTATTCAAACCAATCGATTCTATGCACGTACTCACATGCTGTTTTTTTTTTTTTTTTTTTTTTTTTTTTTTTTTTTCGGAAGTGATGGTATCACTGAACGTTTCACCTTCGCATCCTTTAGCCGATGGTTTGTAGTGGCAGGAAGTATATACATATAGGCTACACTTCTTTTTTTTTCATGTGAGCACCAATATTCTCGTTTCATTTTGTGTAGACGAATGGCGGATTGTGTTTACCAGCCTCATGGTTGTGCCATACTAATTAAAAAAAATTTACAGTATTTGTACCTAATATTTCAGGATAATCGTAAACACATTTAAGTAGTATGTATGGATGCATAAGCGACTCTGCACCAATGCACTTTAATATGGGAAAGTTCTCACCAGTAAAAGAGAGCCTAACGGTTACCTTATGGTAAATAAAATTAATTAATTGAGAAAATAATTATAGCATCAGTAGGCCTGCTTTACTATTAACAGTTAACCGAAAACTCTTTCATTAAATCCCTTACAGGAAAAGGTTCTTTATTTCCTCAACCTTGGCTAGTAAGCTCAATCTACCAATCGTCTACACAAAACAACACGAAAATACAAGTCTAGTTATAAAAAAAAACCCTAATTCTTCCTAAAGAATACATACTTGGTTTCATTTCATGAACCGTAACCCAACGCTTTTAACTAGAGAACCTTGAGGTACTCCGAGTAACTGCTGAGGACGCTTGTGTCCGATTCCATGGGTCAAGAAATACGTGTCACAGAACAGTGTATTGAGGATTACTTATAATCACAGTCTACGCAAATGTCTAACTGGCTGAAAAAATTATATATACTTCACACACAAAAAAAAAACTTAGGAACACAAAAGTAAATTCAATACATGACGTCGAAGTCAGGGCTCGATTTCGGACAAGTCCCTCATACAGCACATTGGTGGCCGGGTCACCTCCCTCCTCCGACTCCCGAGTCCCTACCAGTTTGTAATTGTGAATTGTGACAATGGTCGGAGACTGGTCAATCTCCGGTTTTCTCGGTAAGAAATGGTATAGTGACGTGACCGGATGGTGAAATATGTTCTGAATGGTATATATTATACACTTATTGTGTATGCTTATTTATATATCGGTAGTGCTGCATGCTAGGCTAGGGCTCATACATCCGTGAGCCAACTCCGTTAAGTTATTATTATTATAATTATTATTTATTACTATTATATTATTATTATTATCAAGGTTATACTGTAATGTAGAAAACTCAACGCATAGTAGCCCTTTCAAATGGTTTTCGCTTAGAGACGTAAATAGCAGCCTAGGCCTACTTGATATTATGAGAATTTAATCTTTACCGTTACGGCCTACAGAGTGTAATACGTTCAGCATATATTTATTAGCCTTATGTATTATCTCATAGCTTACTTGAAAATGGCACTCGAGAAAAAAAATGTATTAAATAGCGTATATATGATGGACACAATGGTATAAAGGTCAACGGTCAAAGAGTTGTTGTCATTAAAAATGTTTTACCGGTACAACATTGATGTGAGGGCCTCAGTTGCGTCATCGGCGTGGTCTTGGTCTACCACCTTGGTAGCTGCGATTTCGATTCTCGGGCATTCCCCTCAGTGGAATGCCCGAGAATCGGAATCGTACGTTTATTTCTGGTGACAGAAGTTCATTCTCGACGTGGTTCGGAAGTCACGTAAAGCCGTTCGTTGGTCTCGTTGCTGAATAACCACTGGTTCCATGCAATGTTAAAACACCATACAATCAATCAACAATATTGCTGTTAGGCGAGTCTACAGTCTAGACTAGGATTTCATGTACCTACACTTACTTCCACAAGCAGGGTTGCGTTTGCAGTCTTAAATCACTTCCATATAGCGATTGAATGGAATGGAATATAGAATTGAAGCCAAAGACCAAGCACTGGGACCTATGAGGCTATTCAGCACTGGAAGGGAAATTGAGTGTGAAAAGGTTTTAATGGCGTAACAGGAGGAAACCTCGCAGTTGCATTATGAAGCAATTGTTAGGAGAGGGTACGAAGATGGAAGAATGAGAATACGAACGGAGATGGTCAAAGCAATGAAAGGGGCCGAAGGGACGCTGCAAAGAACCGTAAGTAATGCCTACAGTGCAGCGAGTAAGGTGCACTGACGGCAATATGCCCACCCCCAAACGGGTTATGTAGCGACTGAAAACTCAACCGTGTGATAACGGACAATGGTATGGCGCCACTACATCCTAGGCCTACTTCATGGCTATTATACACGCGAGCTTCCTAGGAAAATATCTTGGAAACAGCATGAATTTCCAGTCATGGAAACTGAAAAATTTATTGGACTTGTGCGCTGACAAGATTGTATATGACCCGAAATTGCCCCTCTACGAGAATGTAACACGGTTCAATAATACATAGAAGAGCATGGATGCTAACATTCAACCACACACTAGACAATTAATAAGAAATAAGTGATATAATCAAGCGTAGAATAGAACAGCATATGGAATTTAAGCCAAGCGCGGCAACCTACAATGTCATTCCCGACGAAATAGAAATTGACTAAAATGTTATGCAAGGTGTAACATGAGGAAAACATCGCAGTTGCACTATGAATCAGTAACGAGAGAGTGGGAAGATGGAAAAAAGAGAATATGAACGGAGGTATAGTAAAGAATTAAGTGTCAATCTTAAACTGCGGAAATAACTACTTGTACACCAAACATTCCGTTTATCCAAACATACACGGACATGAAACCAAACGAAATATATAGAATTTGTTTTTTTTTTATAAAGTTTTGCTTACTAACCTAGACCCAATCGAATTTATCCAAGGCCTATCTAAGCCTACCCACAAGACTGACATTAGTTTGCTTAGCTGATACATAATATATTATTTTTGTCAGGATTTTTTTTTATGAAATGATACTAAAAACACCTATCAGTACGCAAACTTCATTTGTTATATATACAGGCCTACTCTATAATTCTGTCATTTCAATAAAGAATAATAAACCATCACTACAAGATGGGTGGCTACATCCTATGTATGTAGTCAAAACTAGTCTAGGCTACGTAATGTATATTGTTTTCATTACATTAGCTTGTAGTACAGGCCTATACATGTCCACAATGACAAATGATGTATCCATATTTAGAAAGCAACGTAAAGCAAATGTAGGATTAACTAAGAGCATTTTATTTAATTTGAATTGCAAAGGCATTCTACTCCTTTTGTAACTGCTTGGGGTTATATATATATATATATATATATATATATATATATATATAGGATATATATATTATAATTCATCCCCTCTAACTCCTGTGGCACACATTTTACTCATTCATATCCCGAATATTACATCAAAACCACCTAACATCACACGCATCTTGAATTATGAAGTTTCTGTTTCGGTTTTTATTAATATAAATATATGGTAAAATACCGAATGGCCGGCCTCTACCGTAGCGCGACCACCTTCCCGAAAAAACGAGTACTTTAAGACGTCCTGTAACCCAGGATAGACATTAGTCGAAGCAACACCTCGAGAGCTCTACTTTCCTCTCGAAGTACGTTTCTTCTCCCGAGTCACAAACTAACCCCATAATTTCCGATTTTCGGGAAAGTGGTCGCGCTATGGTAGAGGTGGTGGCCATTCGGTATTTTACCCTATATCACAGGTTTCGATTGGACGTGAAATGGTGCTCCCTATGAGACGCCTTTGTGAAGAAACGAAAGCAGCTTCTTGCATAATATCACGTTTATTTTTAATCATTTATCTTGTTCATGTAGATGGCATTGCAATGGAAGGTTTTTTTGTATGGTGTTTTTACGTTGCATGGAACCAGTGGTTATTCAGCAACGGGACCAACGGCTTTACTTGACTTCCGAACCACGTTGAGAGTGAACTTCTACCACCAGAAATACGCATCTCTCACTCCTCAATGGAATGGCCAAGAATCGAACCCATGACCACCGAGGTGAGAAGCAAACACCAAACCAACCACGCCACTGAGGCGCTATCGCAATGGAATGAGAGCCACCATATTGATGCTGATAATGCAACCGTAATTGTATTCTGGACATAAGGGAACAAAGATTCTGTTTTTAAGCTTTAGTTAACGCATACGCATATATCTGTATATTAGTATCTGGATCACTTTTATCGATTTATTTACACATATATATTACATTTTACGAAATTATGTAGTATTTGATCAAATGTCCCGATACATTTCACTTCCCATAGTATAATTCTACCCCTAGTCACTTGCTAATAATCGGGCATAACTATAATTAAAGACAACAGTGAATCTGAGAGTCTATTCCTTATTTTTTTGTCCCTAATGTAGTATTAATTTTTGAGCTGACGGTAAATCTAAGCAGGTGATATCATAGCGTGTAATCGCGGTTGGTGGAAAAGGATTTAGTCTAATTGTGGCAGGTGGAAAAGCCCATGTTACTAATAAGCGTGGCGTTAGTACTAGGTTGCAGTTCAGATCCATGCATATTTGTTACTTTTGTAGTCACATAAAAACAACATTGGGGTATTTCAAAAGTGTGCTATTCAATACTTGTAAAATAAATAGAGAATATTTTGAAAACATTAATGTTCAATTTCAACTATAAGACGAAAAAGGATCATAATAGTGCCACTGTATTAATTGTAGGGTATTTACTATATGCTGTTTGGGTCAGTAAAAAGAAACATTACACAAAAGAGGAAACAGATGCCTTTGTTAAAAGCAAATTTTGTTATGATAGGTGGCTATTTTAGAACAATTACAAAGAAAGAATAGAAAAAGATTTTCACATAAGTACATTAATTACTGTTTTGAATAGCCAGTATTAGTTTGTAGTAATACTACAATTAATACCTAGTGATGAAAAAAAAAGTTTTAAAGCTTAGTTAATAAAAAAAAAAAAAATCCATGGTAATTTGTAAATATTGTAGGTATACATTTTAGAAATATTTTGTAATATCTTACTTATGTAAACGACATGTAATATTTTGCTAATAAAAGTTAAAAAAAAATAAAAAAAAAAAGTTCCGAATAGGCAACTCGTGGGTTGAATACTCTTAACTACTCTTGTACTTAAAGCAGCAGTGAAAGACGAATCGTATTTGACAACAAAGTTGTTATCCATTGTGATCTTGTAAATATAGCTACTCCTCTTAAGCCAATATTGAATTGATGTCTTATGGAAATCTGGCTTGCAGTAGTATGTGTCTTCTTGGTGTAAATTCCTTTTCTTGCAAAAAGTAATCTCCACTAAATCCTTGGTGTAGAATTTAATGCTGCATTTAGTGTTTTTCTATGTGAACAAATTGGCTGTTGTAGTATAATTTCTCACGTTGTCCTAGTTCCTTGTCAATAAATTTCAACGTTGAGAAAAAAAAAAAAAAATCCATACCTGAACTGACGCTGCCGCACCAACATCCCAACCCTTCTAGAAACCCTGGCATATCTCCCACCCCCAACACCTTTACCCGTCCAATGCAACCAACTCCCTAGGCTACACCTTGCTTCGTTGGGGTGTCAGGTCTGCTGTGGATTTGAATTGCAACCTTTAGTAACGGTCGCGTCTAACCAGCTTGGGTTTCTCCACCGACCACGACTAGATTCAATCCTTTTCAACGGATATATTTTAGAATTTAGGCCAAAAGGCCAAGCGCTGGGATCTATGACAACATTCAGCGCTGAAAAGGGGAATTTGAAAGTTTGTTTGTATGGTGCTTTTACGTTGCATGGAACCAGTGGGTTATTTCAGTGGCAACGGGACCTAACGGACTTTACGTGACTTTCCGAACCAATTCGAGAATTGAAACTTCTATCAACCAGAGATTACAACATCTCTCACTCCTCAATGTGGAACTGGCCGAGAATCGAACCTTGCGACCGCCGAGGGTGCGCCTCCAAAACCACCATACCAACCACGCAGTAAAAGGTTATAAAATTTTATCAGGAGGAAATCCTCGTAGTTGTGCTATGAAACAACTATTAGGAGGGCGTGGATAGGAAGATCCTTTTCAGCCAATCATGATTACAGTAATGAAATATCAACCACCTGCCTGGACGATTTTGTTGTCCCGAGGAAAAAAAGAAAAAAAAAAGTTTAGTGGCAAAACATAGGTGGTTGGTATTCAAGCCACAGGGAAGTAATAGTCAACTTTTGTAAGAAAAAAAAAAAAAAAAAAAAAAAAAAACTAAATTTATGGTGGCATGGTTAATAAGTGACCGGGGGAAAATTTAACAATATTTCTTGGGCGGAAGCCTTCAATTTTTCATTTTATTATTATTTAGTCTTTTGTTTTTTTATAGTCATACCGGGGAAAATAAAAAGCTCGTACTAAACTCTGTCAAACGATGGATATATATATTATATTATATATATATAGTATATATATATATTATATTATATATATATAATATAGCCGGTTCTAAAACAATCATTGGATGGCCCACTAATCTAAGAAAGATTATTGTGACTTTTTTACCTGGATGAAAAAAGTAAGGAATACTGAGATTCAATGTTATCTAGTTCTTCCCCATAACTACCGAGTGATTTAGGGTAAAATTACATTAATACAAAGTTTTATGTTTCATTGATGAAAATATTCTCCAATAGCTATCAAATAATGTAAACAAGATATTCTATCCAACAATCCTAATTTCGTAAATTGTGACAAATGTGTAAATAAACGGCAAAACCCACACCAAAATTAACACAAATATATAAGCCCCATTCGTATCATCAAAATCCAAAATCATTCAAAGTATGCAATTCTGAATTACGAGCATGAAATTTGTAATTATTATCTTACCTATCTCCTTCATTAACGAAAACATTCTCCAATAGCCATCAAATTATGTAACAAGAATATTTTATCCAATAATCCCTAATTTCGTAAAATGTGACAAATGTGTAATTAAACAGTAAAACTGACACCAAAATTAATATACAAATATATAAGCCACATTCCTATCATCAATCCAAAATCATTCCAAGTATGCAATTCCTGAAATTGACGAGTATGGACATTTGTAATTATTATCTTACCGTTATCGTTCAAAGCAATACGAATGGTGGCCGTGGGTTCTTGGTGTAGTGTCCTACGTAACTCCTGAAAAAGGTGAAGGAGTTTTAGTAACATCCATGAACTTATTTCTTTAGTTAAGGACGCCACTAACGTTCCGTAATACCTGCACAGTCGGCCCGTGCAGGCAAAACTGAACGTTAAATCATTAAATGGCGTTTTAATGTGAACAACCTGCACATGTTTTCCCGCCTGCGCAGGCGGCCTGAGCACATAAATCTTCATCAATCATCACCCTGTCTCCCGCCAAACGGCTGCGCATGCGCACTTCAAAGTTAAATGTGGTTAGGCAACATTTTGGGGTCAGTTCCCTCTGCGTCCCCGGATAGTATGTGCGAGCGGGAACATAATTTTGAGTTTTATTTGAAATTTAAAAGCGTTTATACCTAAATTAACAATGTATCGAAATTACTTTTCCTTAATAACTGATATGGATGTCAGAATAATATGTATTGATAATTTTGCAATTTTCCACCGGAAAAATAATTATGCACAATCAAGGCTGAAGTGGCAGCACCATTCCTGAATGTCTCGTAGATGTTACTGAAATCTATATGAATGAAGTTTTGCTTGGGTAAGTAAAATCCCAAGGTTATGTAACAGATTAAGCCATACCTGCTACGGAAGACTGAAGATAAACTTTAAATTAAATGAGGTGACAATACTAATAAGCCTAAGAACATTAACCTATTCTCACCTACTTATATAATCATTAGCCTTCATTCACCTAATAATAGCCGAGTTATTTATAAATAGCCTTCATTTACCTAGTTACTAGTTACATGATCAAAAGTTGATGAAATACGTTCAATTTAACGTCTATGAAACTAAATACGTTCAACGAATCGCACGGATGAAACTATTAGGATGAATTGGAACGTATTACCGTTCTGCTCAGAGACTCAAATGAAACGAAACACTTTTTAGTTGCTCAAGTGCTGCTTATTAAAGACTTGGGGGGGGGGGGGGTAAAAACGTCCGTTAATAACTCTTTGAGTACCCTCGATCTACTATTTACTCGAGATGTGAAGTAGGCCTAAGCCTAGAGAGTTTTTTTCATTACCATTCCACGTCTGATTATTAGGTAACTTAAGACAACTTTTTTTTAAAGAAAACGTTAATCACAGACATTTCTAAACCACGGGAGAAAAAGCTGGCTTCATTGCGGATCTTAAGACTTTAATTAAATGCTGCGCTCTCTCTCTATCTATCTTCGGTCAATTCCGTTTATGGGAATAATAAAAAGGCCATAAGATATTAGCGCGTACGTCTTAACTGGCAAAACTTGCATAATAATTCATGCCATTTTTAAATTTTTAATTATAGTAACAACAACCACAGTCTGAACTGGGATGCATTGCAAATTATTTATGGGAATACATAGCGTTGTTACTATATCTCAAAAGACAAACCACATCAATTTCTCGCGAATTCATGGAATCCATAAAAAGATCGACCAAATTTATATCTAATCTAATTTTAATGACGATCACTCCTTTACCTTTGGGCATAGCCGGGCCGTAATGAATTTCATATCCCTTATTTGCCTGGCATTTAGAAAAATACAACGTTTTTCCTACTCCGATGTAACTATTTTCAGTCTCTCTCTACATGTCAAAGGTTGAAGATGATGAGACGGAATGTTTGCGCATTATACTTAACACAAGAGCTAAAATTTTAGCACGAGATATGTGCAGATAAGTTTAGAAAGTTGTAAACAATGATGGCTTTTATGTGCTTGAAGATGCTTACGTCATGGAGAACCCATCCAGGGACACGAGTTGGTGCAAGGTGTATAATTTAAAATTGCTAGGGAAACGGAAACAGAAACAGCAGAAGGTAGCGAAGAGAAGGCGTGCCAGATTAAATGGAGCGGGTTTTGATATGTAAGAAACCATCACTTACGTACAATAGAGAAGAATGGCGAAAAGTGTGCGTATTAACCAATCTGTTGAAGCGGATAATGGCATTATGGTAGATCTAGGGTACTAATCCGCGGCGGATTATTAGTGATCATGTAATGAATGTCACGGTTTTTGCCAAGAGAAAGTTTTCCTTAATCATTCAGGAGGTTATCAAGCCATTGGCTCGAATAGGGGTGTCTCTAGAGAATAAAATTAACGGCCATGGGACCCAGCGCTTGGCCTGAATTCTAGCCGGTAAATATAGGGTACTAATCTGCGGCGGCGTAGACTATGGCAGTTACGGGTTTTTCTAAAAAAAAAAAAGTGTGGCAGTTTCTACCTCCTGAACAAAGAATTTAAAGTAATATTTATTCGGACCGACTGTTAATTAACCCCCAAGGGGCCAGTACTAAACACGGCGAAAATACATTGGTGTGCCCCAATCCTTAGTGGATGTCGTATCCGCGGTCCCACGACATCCACTAAGGCTTGGGGCGTCCCAATGATATTTCGCCGCGTGTTAAGATGAACTGGGAACCCTGGGGTTAACTACAGTCGTCCGAATAAATATTACTTTAAATTCTTGTTCAGGAGGTAAAACCGCATAGAAAAACCACAATTGCCATAGTCTACGCCGCCGCGGATTAGTACCCTATATTTACCGAGTAGAATTCAGGCCAAGCGCTGGGACCAATGGCCGTTAATTTTATTCTCTAGAGACACTCCTAGTTAGAGCAATGGCTTGGACCAAAAAAAACAAAACCTCCTGAAGATTTGGAAGGAACACTTTCTCATTTGGCAAAAAACCGGTGACATTCCATTACTGGATCAACTAATAAGCAAAAGTGCAAGCACTACATGCAGTTATCATTTAAGCAAAACAATCTGTTTTTCCATGTTCGTCATTATTTAATTAATAACATTCAATTAACACCCTATATTGCCAGCTGGTCTTTATGAATATAGGCTTCATTATGACGATAACCTTTCAGTATAAAGCCCAAATCAGTGACACAGTGCGAGGTCTATTTACATAGGTTATATAACGCCTGCCTATACACCATATGATCCTTGATGAAATAAAGGGGGTTGTTTATAAGCCCTCAATTTCCTTCGTCATATAAACGCATCCACACAATAGCCAAGGGCCTTGTACTTGCCCGTAAAACACATCAAATGACGGTTAACAATGATACGATATATTATTCGCACCATTCGGTGTTCAAAAGTAAATTAAAATCTAAAAGAAAAAAAATAGTACCTTAAAGCAATCCAAATCAAGTAAAGCCTGTGAACATAAGACGAAAAAGCGACGACAGGCGTCTTGTCTACACTTCGAATGGCAGCAACATAGTGAGGAGTCTGAGGCCCGAGGGGAGGGCTAGAATTGTATGGCGGGTGTAAGGGAACACAGTTTCGAAGCCCCAACTAAACTAGTCTTCGGGTGGTTTGGTTAAGATGACTCGTTCGTCGACGGGGCTATTTTTTTTTTTTTGTTCTTTTATAGTGACAATAGTGCGCCTAGTCATTTATTATTATTAGAAGCGCGTTGTGCGTGGTCACATGCACCTTTTAGTGAATCCTCGAAACGTCCAGAGTTTGGTGTAAGTAATAAAAAACATTAAATATGTGTTGTTTTGTTCAAACACTAGACCTATGTTTGGCCTACAATATTCATGGGCAGATGTTTAAACCTAAACCTTTCTCTCCATATGCATACACGCATAACTATTGTTCTGTATGATTTAGGCTGCTTGATATTCGTCACAGGCTTTTCGAAAACAGTATGTAACCCGTGTTGGCATAAGGCCGGAACGAACAAGCAAAGAGTGATATATTACCTTTATACCCGTTGTGGAAACACTAGACCTAGTTTGGTCTACAATGTGTATTGACAAAGGGCTAACCGTAAGCTATGCATAATGCATTCCATATTCACATATGCATAATGACTTTTTTTTAGTTTGTTTCGGGAAGCTTGATATTCATCAAGGGCTTCCGAGAACGAGAACTGACAACTTCGAATTGGCCAGATTTGACATGGCGCATGGTTTCATACCGTTAGACCTATATATGATGTTTTCGTAGCTGGTTGTTTTGTAGTGAAATTTATTGAAAGGTATAGCGATTATCTGGGTATAGGGTACCCATACTAATGTGCTAGGTCCTGTTCGCGTAAGGATAACGGTATATTAGTGAAAAACCGAGGACTTCAGTCATGTAATCAAACCATATGAGTAAGGTGTACCGGCGGACATGTCATCGACCTCATATATTTTTTTTTTTATTGTTGAGGAAAGTCATCTGAATTTTGTATTGCATTGTTTTCAAATTGATGAAATATATCGTAGATAAAGTTGAAATTATTAATCGAAAGGCAGTCAATACTTATCATCAACTTTTAATAGGCCTAGCTGATTCATGATATACATTAGAGATCGGTATCGTACCTAGTTAGAAATTCAACTTTCCTGCAAACTATTAGCCTGTGCTTTAGAAAGTGAAAATAGTATAGGGTAGGAGTATAGTATTTCGAAAACAGAACATTAATCAAGTGAGCTGTCTTTTATGTTTAGGCAACATACTTATTTAACTAGTTGAATTTTATTTCTCTATTTTACTTCGTATTCCTAGATTTCAATGTAACTTTTACCATTATAATAACTAATAATTATTGTCTTTATCGTAACTGGGTCCTCATGCGGTCATTTGTGTGTCTATTGTGAAAGTTGAAGTTTTTGCAATCACCCTCCTTAGGCCTTATGCTTTGAACAATATTCCATTACGTATTTCAAAATATTATAATATATAAATTTATACTCAATTACAGCTTTTACTGCAATAATTAGTATTTGCATCCGGGCATGACACTAATGCCTTACTAACTTCACTTTATTCAATTTTATTCCGTGTGTTTAAAGCGTGTACTTGTCTAATTAAATACACGTCATCCAAGCCAGTCATTGCTGTGACTACTAATTATATTCTAAATAAATATGATAATATATATATATTATATCTATTATAGTATATAGTAATATATATATATATAATGAAAGAATGTAAATGCTCGTTGTCATTGAAATTTTAACTGTTAAGACATTTATCGTAAGATGTAAGTAAATTCCGTTTCCCGTTTTATTTTGGGGCAGGTAGTTGCGTTCTAAACAACCCTACCAAGAGCAGCCAGTGGCCCCTCCTGTCAATCCGGAAAAAGGAAAGTAGGCTTTGCATACGAGGTCAATTCAGAACCTGTATAGTTAGTTCCTTTTCTTTTTATTTGAAAATAAAAAGCATGTGGTTATTATATATATCTATATATATATATATATATATATATATATATTATTATATAAAATTATATTATATAAACTGTAGGTCATGTTAATAACCAATTGGTTCCTTAAAAATTCTAATCCTTCGGGCCAGCCCTAGGAGAGCTGTTAATCAGCTCAGTGGTCATGGGTTAAAGCTTATCTGTAACTTACCTTAAGGGATAAAAGATTCTATTCAATTCTGACCTTAGCAGTGGAAGTTTTGCATGATTGTAAGTCGAGTATCGTCGGTTTCAGTTTGCGTAGAGGAGAGAGAGGGTGAGAGTGAGAGAGAAAGTGTCCAGCGCTCAGTCAAAGCGTACACGCCATATCACACTTGGGCAGGATACAGGCGGATGACGCAGTGTTTATAGGGGGGTTTGAGAAACTCCTGAAGAGCCTCTGTAAGCAGAAACACAAACAATGACGCTCCGTAGGGGATGTAGTGCCGTCGGTGCACCTCATTCGGTGCAATGTAGGCATTACTTAAGGTTCTTTGCAGCGTCCCTTCAACCCATAGCTGCAACTACTTTCATCCCTTTTACTATACCTCCGTTCATATTCACTTTCTTCCATCATACTGTCCACCCTCCCCTAACATTTGTTTCATAGTGCAACTGCTGCTTTGAGGTTTTCCTCCTGTAACACCTTTCAAACCGTTTACTGTCAATTTCCGTTTCAGCGCTGAATGGCCTCAGTTGCCCCAGTGCTGGGCATAATGCTAAAACTCTATAATGGATCAAATCAAATAAAACAATGACGACAAAACCTCATCCGCTTTTAGCTCGGGTGAGTCAAAAATCGGGATGGCCTCGAAGAGGTAATCCTTGAAGCATGAGAATGAAACCATCCGTCAGTCACGTTTATGTGGCTGCTAAATAAAGCATTTCTGACCATTGGCACACTTCTTTCTATCTTAAGTTGCAAGGGGATGTCAGGAATAACCGTTAAGGTCTGAGAGAGAGAGAGAGAGAGAGAGAGAGAGAGAGAGAGGAGGGGGTGGGGGAGAAGCACAGACCAAGGTAGTGCCTTCATCCTGCTTGCTTGTCTAGAGGTGTAGGTAAGAGAGGCTTGCCCAGGCTTGACGGAAGGCTATCCTTGTTCCAGACTGGGAAAACATCAGGGAAATTAAAAGCAAACTGTTAGATATTTTACAAACAGGCAATTTTGTACTGTGATTTGTAGTAATTGCATATTTCCACTTAGTATGTTTTTTTTAACAGTGTATTTTTACGTAAGTAGCTTGTTGACATGTTTTATTATCTGTGACCCCATATGGCTTTCTTGTGTAAGTTGTTTTCTTAAAATTGTTTAAAAGTTAAGTCTATCTTAGTTTAACCAGACCACTGAGCTGATCAACAGCTCTCCTAGGGCTGGCCCGAAGGATTAGATATTTTTACGTGGCTAGGAACCATTTGGTTACCTAGCAACGGGGACCTATAGCTTATTGTGGGTTTCGAACCACATTATATCGAGAAATCAACTTCTAATCACCAGAAACGAATTCCTCTGATTCCACGTTGGCAAAGCGGGGAATCGGTAGGCGAGCACTTACACCACTCGTTCAACGAGGAACTTTAAAATTATTTAGAACCCTGAAGAAGATTTTTGAGTAAAAGTTGAAAGTCTTGATACCACTTTCTTTGATTTGCACGCGAGGAGCTCTTATATAAATCATCCACGGGACCACTGTGGAAATACAAGAATTAGGGCAATGCATAGAAATACTCCCGTACAATTATACTGTATTCGGCATTTTTCACTTGAGCCAGTGGGATTACTCCTTCCAAATTTAAAACTACGAAGCGGTTAATTTTTTTTTATTTTTCAATTACTTAACAATAAATTCAACCTCTCCATATCTCAGGTCAGGTATTAAATGGTGAAACTATTTCTCACAATATATAAAGCGTTCTCTTTTAAGTTACCGAAGGAATGAGGCTGCTTCTTTGAAGTATAAAACATGCAAAAGCATATTTATCATTACCCTCCCCACCTTCACCCCCCCCTCCCCACCCCCCCCCCCGTCTGACCTGAGGGCAGGATGGGTAGTAAGAGATATCAATAAAAGGAACTATTCTTGGTCTTAACAACCTCTTATATCCTGTATTCAATAAAGCAACTCAAAGGTTAAACTTAGACATGCGAAGTATTGAGGTTAAACAGATTTCTGAGCTATAGATAGAAGTGACCTGGTTTGAACTTCTGCGAGATATTTACGCAACTCGTAATCAGATGTTAATGATATGTATAGTTTGATTGTGTTAGTTTCCATAAACGAGATACAAAGTTTCCCCTGTAGTTAATTACATACAGACTGGTTCGCTGTTCATAGTCGCAGAACATTTAAAAAATTAAAGTTAAATGACATGTTTCTGATATGTGCTACCCTTATTCACCTTGTAATTTCATAACAGGTTCGTAATTTCCTCAGTGACATTTTGATTAGTCGTTTATAACAGTTTCTCAGATTTCTCATCACAAAGCAGTCGTGGAGGCAGTTTACGATTCGAATTATCAATTATTATTAAGTAGGCTGTCTAGCTATTTTACAGAATAAAATGCAAATATTTCCGTATTATTTTACACTGATTCCAAACTGTCGCTTTCTCTCCAAAAGCTACGTTCCTATCTCTCCCAAGATCGTATCGTTTCTTACCGATCTCAGTGCTCGCTTTTAGTGGAATTATCTCAAAAATCCACTCATGGGCCTAACTGCTGGACCACGAACCTATCAGTCCACCTAAATACCTACTTTCCTCTTTGAAGATTGTGGCTTCCGAGTGATCAGCAGGTTTCTAGGGATGAGATTGCAGGCCTCACACCCTTTTCCTGACACCAGTTGGGTCGACTGATGGGAGTGAGACTGGTCGCGAATCACAGACCTAACGATTGTGAGCAGAGGACTGTACCACCGAACCATATATTATGGCACTTAAGATTTGCCTTCTTCACATTTTGTAAAATTTTAGGAAATTGTGCCAAAATTGGTCTCGGTTTTTCTGAAAATTTGAACCAAAATTGTGCTTCCTGACTAGCAGCAACAAGGGATTAGATTTCACAGGAAAGCAGGGTGTGGATAAGCTAACATTTGGAATGGTGGGGGACGTGGGTGGATAGCTTTGCCTTGACGGAGGTTTGCGTTGTTCAGGCGCTTCCGTCATCGATATTTCCGTTTCCACCGTTGTTACATTGGATATTGTCGTTTGTTTAGAAGACCTTACTTGTACATTTTAGACCTACGAGATATGAAATAGGTAATCCATAAACAGGCTTGCACTAAACACACCGCAAAGGTGGATATTGACCTTTGAGGGTCACTATCTAGGAAAGATGATTGTGTCATTTTCCCCCCGTGACCTTTTTTTTTTACTTTTTCCATTAACTTCCGTGCCTTTTTTTAATGACTTTTTCCTGTGATTTTTTTCCCTGTGAATTTTTTTAGGTCAATTTTTTGTGACTTTTTTTTCCCTGTGATTTTTATTTTATTTTTTTTTTGGGTGACTTTTTTTTCCATTGACTTTTCTGGGATTTTTTCCCCGTGACTTTTTTCCGTGTGACTTTTTTTGTTAATTTTTGTGTTACTTTTTTCCCGTGACTTTTTTCCTTGTGGCTTTTTTTATGTGACTGTTTTCCCGTGACTCTTTTCTGTGACTTTTTTTTATTAATTTTTTGGTGACCTTTTTCCACTGATTTTTCCCGTGACTTTTTTCCTGTGACTTTTTGCCTTTGACTTTTTTTTTACCTGGATCCATATAGGCATCCCACTTAATAGCAATTTCAATTTACCAGAAATCCATAGTTTCCTGAAAATCGTTTTTGACTCTTTCGTGATTGACGAATCATTCCCTCCAACCTTTGATCCTTTCATTTATTTCATTTCCCTGTCATTTCCCCTGCATTTCATTCATTTCGTTTCGCAAACGATTGTTTGTGGCCGGGAAATGACTGGTAATGATTGGTTCTTTGTTGACTTACCGAGATGAGTCGGTCGCAGAATTTTGAATACATTTTCAGTTAAGCTTTTCATTTTGTTTATGTTGGATTCGTTTTAAAAGAATGAAATATTCACATAGCAGTTTACTGAATTACAGAATTGTCCTCAGTTTATAACCACAATTAGCGTCTAAAAGTATTTATTGACGATTTGCACTTTATGAACTTGCTTCAGTTTTCATATAACTAATTTGAGGACTCGTATTTTACCTACGAGGTTAATGTGGCTTTTATAATATATATATTATTATATATCTAATAATCTATATATATATATACTATATATATATATTATATATATATGAAGAGGGTTTTCTACGCTCTCTGTATAAACTATATACTTTCTTTGCTGAAATTTGAGACATAAGCAACCTATTAAATCATACGTTTAATAACCTCATATGAGTCGTTAGTCTAGCGAAGCCTTGCAGTAAAACAAATCACGGTAATATAAGAGAGCATCGGGAGGGCTTTCCTCACTCTAAAGACATTACTTACCGCCAAACAAACTCAAACTAAAGTACCTTCATTAGGCCTACTCAGACAGAGGCCAGTGTTGAGATATGGTAACCCTGGGATGGTTAGTATACAAAATACACCCTGAATCAATACCAAATAGAATATCCTTTGTGCGTCGAGACAGGTATTACTTTCCTATCTGTCCGTCTTATCGATATTCAAGGGAATTCTGAATTTCTCGTCTAAAGGTTAAGTCTCCAGTCTCGGATCCACCGTGATATGCATATATTGAGCTGCTCGCTGGGATATAGGGAATCGATGCGAGAGGCGTATACGCGTAGAACACGTGTCAGTTGGAGAAGTAACTTAATAATATTTCGTTTATCGTTTTTTTTCGGTAATACGTAAAAAAAAAGTTTCTTCGACTCGGTGGATGAATGAATAAATAATGAAATAAAGAACTGGGAAATTGTTATGTTGACAAATGGTTGTCAGCTAATATTAATACAGTCTCTCTCTCTCTCTCTCTCTCTCTCTCTCTCTCTCTCTCTCTGTGAGATTGGTAGCAAAGAATAGAACATGTATTAAGGATCATACTGAAAGCCACGTCTCTCTCTCTCTCTCTCTCTCTCCTCTCTCTCTCTCTCTCTCTCTGTTAGCTTGTTTGTCAATCTGTGTCTCAGGAACATAAGTCACATCTTTCAGAAACATCAGTAGTGTTGAACAGTCGAATTGACGTCGTTTTATTAGACTGAAAATGGCCTTAAAAACTAAAAAAAAAAACGAAAATTATCGGACCTTGAATTGAAGACCAGGCTTGTATTGGCAACATAACTTTAAAAGGATATATTTAGAGAATGTTGTGGGTGTTTACAATCGCCTCGGTAGGAGCTTTGAGGTTGAAAATCGAGGAGAGTAACTGAAAAACTTTTGCGTAAAACGGATGATTCATTATAAAGATAGTGAAAGTGTCATTTCAGTTTTTTTGTCCTGAGATATAATCTTAATTGTGAAAGAAAAGTTTTAATTGGCGATTTATCAAAAGTTCGGTGGATTGACCAGGTTTATTTTTCCTTTTTAATTCTAAAGAAGAGTTTGCATAGCCTTGAACGAAAGACGACCATAAAACTGAAATAAAACTAGTAAAAAATGAGCCGAAGTTTCTGCGGCGCAATCGAGTTTTCTGTACAGCGTATGAAACTCTCAGCCATCCGCGACCGAGCAGCGCTCAGTTGCTCCCCATATGCAGTCACGTGAAGATGCGTCGGCAGATGGCGGCTCTGGCGGTGCTAGACGCACGATCCATGGTTAACCTTAACCTTGAATAAAGAAAAAAAAAAACTACCGAGGCTAGAGGGCTGCAATTTGGTGCGTTTGATGATTGGAGGGTGGATGATGATCAACATACCGATCTGTAGCCCTCTAGCCTCAGTCGTTTTAAGACCTGAGGGCGGACGGACAGACAAAGTCATCTCAATAAAACTAAAATAATTATTCAAGGGGTACCAGTCTGTAGAGAAACGATCCTGGAATATTATCGCTTACTCGAGGAGTAAGCCTCACTTTGTTGTTGTTGTTGTTGTTGTTCTTGTTGTGGGGGGTAGGAAAGGTCTATAAAGGAGCCTAAAAAGGTCTGGAAAAGGTGTTTCACGTTCAGTTGAAGATACAGGAATTTCAGGATAGGATATTTATGATCTATTTATTAGAATGAAAATGTAAATAAAAAAAACGAATAATGTGCACATTAAACATTACAGAACAATTATTTCTATTAAGATATAGCTTATTCATTTCAATTTTCGTTGGTGAAACAACGCTCTATTTGGCCACAGATTTTTAGACGCGCCCCGAGTAAGCTGGAAGTCGGAACACGCCTTGTTTTGCTTTTACAAACTTTTCTCTGTTCGTGAGATACTTATTATTATTGAAAGAAAGATACAGGCTTACACTTCAATTTTTGTATGAGGAAAAATTCAGCTTGACTTTCAATGACGCTATGAAAAACCACACGAAGTATCTTTTATCTCTCTCTCTCTCTCTCTCTCTCTCTCTCTCTCTCTCTCTCTCAGAGATAAGTAGTAAAGAATAGAACAAGTATTAAGGATCATACTGAGAGCCACCTCTCTCTCTCTCTCTCTCTCTCTCTCTCTCTCTCTCTCTCTCTCTCTCAGAGATAAGTAGCAAAGAATAGAACAACTATTAAGGATCATACTGAGAGCCACCTCTCTCTCTCTCTCTCTCTCTCTCTCTCTCTCTCTCTCTCTCTCTCTCTCAGAGATATTTAGCAAAGAATAGAACAAGTATTAAGGATCATACTGAAAGCCAAGTCTCTCTCTCTCTCTCTCTCTCTCTCTCTCTCTCTCTCTCTCTCTCTCTCTCTCGCCGAAACAGAGCCGGCAGCAAAACTTAGTAAGCGGGTACGCCACTTAAAATATACAGATAAAAATGTTTACGTCGGTAATTTTCAGTACGCTGAAATAAAATAAAATAAAAATATCGGTCTTGTTAAGTTCTCGGTCTGATGATCAAAAACCCAACCTTCGCATCAAAGGCCTGTGGCGAAAAAAAAAAAAAAAAAAAAAAAAAAAAAACACACACACACACACGCAATCCCAAAGGGACCAAATCCCAAATTAAAAATGTCGGGCTTCGGGTGCCACTAGAATAAAAAATGAATAAAAAATGGAATCCAATCAAAACGAGAATGCCTTGTTATACAAAAATACATCGTTACCAGAACCATTCCGGTGACACGACAGAGTATACTCTGAAAGGTGCGTTCACGGGAATTAACATTAAATCTTTGAAGGATTTCGTAATAGAGGTACTGTATGACGTCATTAAATGCATGACTGCTTCGCATCTGCATTCAAGATTTAGTAAATGACAAGAGTGGAGTAAGAAAGACTGAGGAAAAATGATGGAAGTAACATCAGGGGTTTGTCTTCGTGTCTGTATTTCTAACGTCTGAAAACCTTCTCTCTCCTTGAAGTTCTTTGTGGCGTCCCTTCGGCCCCTAGCTGCTGCCCCTTTCATTAATAATCGCTTTCTTATTCTCTTTCGTCCAACTTACTCTCCAACCTCTCTAAACCTTTGTTTTATGGTGCAACTGCTTTGAGGTTTTCCTCCTGTTTACACCCTTCAAACCTTTTTGCTCTCAATTTCCCTATCGGCGCTGAATAACCTCATAGGGCTCTAGCACTTGGCCTTTGGCCTAAATTTTATATTCCGTTCCATTCCTAAAATCTTCCAGTCCTATTATTTTTATTATTATTATTATTATTATTATTTCGGAAGGAGATCCTCTCGAAGGCAAGTTTCCGTATGATCCTTAATACATGTTCTATTCTTTGCTGCCTATCTTTGAGAGAGAGAGAGAGAGAGAGAGTGTCTTGATCCATAATACATGTTCTATTAATCTTGTAGAGAGTCTTCTCTATTTTTCTGATGACACCTTTCTCCCTGTTGCTTAGACTGGCGAGCAACGCACCGAAGGGGATGGTAAAATTTGGTGCTGAAGCAGCAACCATATTATTATTATTATTATTATTATTATTATTATTATTATTATTTACCCGGATAAGAAATGTGTTATACCACAGCCAAAATTGTTTGAAAGGTCTGGTCTTGTCTTTCTGTACTGGAGACCCCATTTTTTCCCTTTAGAACTTTAGCCTTATCTGAAAGCAATCCAATAGTTGAGCAGAGAACTTAAGTTTTCAGCTCGCTCCCTGAGACTTCTTTTCGTAAACTTTTACTCGACGTATTTTCAGGTAACGTCTCTTCTCTTCTTTACTCTGGATTTCGTTCGTTCAGTTTGTTCGTATGGTGTTTTTACGTTGCATGGAACCAGTATGGTTATTCAGCAACGGCACCAACGGCTTTGCGTGATTTCCGAACCACCTCGAGAGTGAAATTCTATCACCAGAAATACACATCTCTAACCCCTCAATGGAATGCCCGAGAATCGAGCTCGCGGCCACCGAGGTGGTAGGCTAAGACCATACCGATCACGCCACAGGTGCTTCGTTCAGTCACCCTCCTTTGTTTAGTTTTCGAAAGAATCAGATTGACATACTTTCCCACCTTCCCATCCCACCAATTCTCTCTTTTTTTTCACATTCTAGATTTTTTCTGATGTAAAATTCAATTAACATTAACTTGAGTATTCTGAGAACGTTTGGACGCACTGTCTAATCATCTCAGTTCCTCGCCAGAATCGTGTTCTCAATGTAAATAAGATAGTAGGTGATTAAAATCTTAATTATATTATTTCTCATTCCTCAACAGGTCACTGGCTGATGTCAGGTGTTGGGTGTTGCCACGTCATTCGAATTCTCTCAGGTTTACATGTAATTTTGAGAACATTATTGATGCTGCTGTAATTAATATGTTTGTGTCTACACTTGCGCGCCTTACACACACACATAAACAGAATATATATATAATATATATATATATATATATATATATATATATATATATATAAATATATATATATATGTATATGTGTGTTTTATATACATATGAATACACAACACACACACATACACACACACACACACACACACACACACACACATATATATATATATATATATATATATATATATATATATATATATATATATATATATATATATACAGAGAGAGAGGGAGGGTAGTCTTGCTCATGCAGCCTTGCGATGGTTCGAATCCCACTACAATGTAAAGTGGATTCCTCATTTATCCCCCTTCTGGATTCAAATCTCGAGTGATAAAACATATTATCCTAAAAGTGTTGGGGAATCAAGGCAGTTAAGAGTTGAAGTTGTCCATTGATAAAACGTACATCTCCCTCTCTCTCTCTCTCTCTCTGCAACGAAACCCTCGCAGAGGTTTAATATTCTACCAGATTTCCAGAACCTCCTCAAATAAAATGGCCGGAGGTTAGGAGGCCTCTAAGCCTCGGCATTAATCCTAATGAAATTCAAAGGAGAAGTTCCCCTACCCCTATTTTTTTTTTTTTTCCCCTACCCCGCATCGCCACCGGCCCCCACGGTCCCCTTATAAGAAGGAAGCTATCCTGCTTTGGTGTTGTGATCGCCCGTAGGACTCCAGATCCCATCACCCACAATGCCCTGCGTTCCCCCAGGGATGTCAGGCTCGTCCTTCAAGTTAGTTGTTGTTGTTGTGTTATTGCTTGGGTTGAGCTTCTAGTATGATAATGATATTAATAATGATAATAATAATAATAACAATAATAATAATAATAACAATAATAATAATAATAATATGGGTTGGGAGTCAGTATATAATAATAATAATAATAATAATAATAATAATGATAATATAATAATAATATGCTGGAAACAGACCTTCTTTCAAACAAGTTTTATTAAAAATAATGGCAGAATTCACAGAATTGATTTTGTACAATATTCTTTCAATTTTCCTTATGATTTGCCTTTCTGGCACGCTGGTATTATAAAGCAGCTGTCCAATATTCATCGTGCTGTAGGTTGTCAACGGAAATTTCGGGCGGGCTGGTGTTGTCAAAAGCAAACTGGTTATCAGGGACAGGCTGGGGTCGTCAACAGGTATACGGGTGCGTTTCGTAGGTCGGGAACAGGCCGTAGTCGTCAGGGGTCTATCCTGTATTTCTTGTTATTTCTTCGTTTCTGGTTTTTAAAAGGCGTCTACATGTTTCGGCCACCTCGTTTGGCCATCTTCGGGACCGGATCGCTGAGTGCAATGGTCTGTGTCACATGTATTCACGCTATTTATTGCATTCGGGTGGCTTGAAGAAACGGGTACCTCACTTTTTGGGCAATACCTGTGACGTCACGAGCGATGTCATCAGGGGGCCCATTGCTGGTTGGCTGTCCTCTTCGTGGGCGGAGCCTCATCCTTATTGGTGATGGTGGAGGTCCCATCGAAGGGCGTGCTACCAGGTCGTCCTCAGGGCAAGAGCTTGAGCTGCGATCACCCTCAGGGTTACTAGGGACGTCCTCAGGATGAGAGCTAACGCTTCTATCATCCTCAGGATCCCTCTGGTGCGATGGTCGTTGTGGGGCGGTGTCTGCTGCTCTCCTGACGGCGGTGGAGAGGAGGAAGGTCTGTGTGACGTTCAAACTGGGCTTCTCCCTCCCGATGTGCAGCGCTTCTAAGATTTGCAAACGACGTAGATCGGGTGCTTGGTCGATAACCTCGAAGTTAAGTTACCGACGATGTCGCTGCGGCGGATTCTTTTATTATGTGCAGTCCTTGCATGATTAAATACTGCTCCTTCCTGCGCGTGACAGGAAATCCTCTTGGAGAGGCGCATTGACGTCATCCCGATGTAAGTTCCGAGGCATCCTCGGAACTTACATCGGGATGACGTCAATGCGCCTCTCCAAGAGGATTTCCTGTCACGCGCAGGAAGGAGCAGTATTTAATCATGCAAGGACTGCACATAATAAAAGATCCGCCGTAGCGACATCGTCGGTAACTTCGAGGTTATCGACCAAGCACCCGATCTACGTCGTTTGCGAATCTTAGAAGCGCTGCACATCGGGAGGGAGAAGCCCAGTTTGAACGTCACACAGGAGACCTTCCTCCTCCCCACCGCCGTCAGGAGAGCAGCAGACACCGCCCCACAACGACCATCGCACCAGAGGGATCCTGAGGATGATAGAAGCGTTAGCCCTCTCATCCTGAGGACGTCCCTAATAAACCCTGAGGGTGATCCGCATACTCAAGCTCTCGCCCTGAGGACGACCTGGTAGCACGCTTCGGGGACCTCCACCATCACCAATAAGGATGAGGCTCCGCCCACGAAGAGGACAGCCAACCTGCAACGGGCCCCCTGATGACATCGCTCGTGACGTCACAGGTATTGCCCAATGAAAAAGTGAGGTACCCGTTTCTTCAAGCCACCCGAATGCAATAAATAGCGTGAATACATGTGACACAAACCATTGCACTCAGCGATCCGGTCCCGAAGATGGCCAAACGAGGTCCCGGATCATGTAGACGCCTTTTAAAAAACCAGAAAACGAAGAAATAACAAGAAATACCGGATAGACCCCTGACGACTACGGCCTGTTCCGACCTACGAAACGCACCCGTAATACCTGTTGACGACCCAGCCTGTCCCTGATAACCAGTTTGCTTTTGACAAACACCAGCCCCGCCCGAAAAATTTCCTGTTTTGTGGGTTGACGACCTACAGCACGATGAATATTGGACAGCTGCTTTATAATACCAGCGTGCCAGAAAGGCAAATCATAAGGAGAATTGAAAGAATATTGTACAAAATCAATTCTGTGAATTCTGCCATTATTTTTAATAAAATAATAATAATAATAAAAAGAAGGTCTCTTTCCAGCATACTGTTATTATTATTATTATTATTATTATTATTATTATTATTATTATTATTATTATTATTATTATCATACGAGACTCCCAACCCATATTCTTATTATCATTATTATTAATATTATTATTATCATTTTAGACTCCAACCAATATTATTATTATTATTATTATTATTATTATTATTATTATTCATTATTATTCATACGAGACTCCCCACCCATATTATTATTATTATTTCCCCTTATAAGGGGAAATAATAATAATATGGGTGGGGAGTCTCGTGTGATAATAATAATGATATGGGCTGGGAGTCCAGTATTATAATAATAATAAGTATGCTGGAAAGAGACTCCCAACCCATATTCTTATTATCATTATTATTAATATTAGTTATTATTATCATTTTACGAGCACTCCCAACCCCTATTTCCTTATTATATTATTTATTAATATTTATTATTATTATCATTTTGACTCCCAACCCATATTATTATTATTATTATTATTATTATTATTATTATTATCATCATCATCATCATCATTATACGAGACTCCCCACCCATATTATTATTATTATTTCCCCTTATAAGGGGAAATAATAATAATAATATGGGTGGGGAGTCTCGTGTGATAATAATAATAATGATATGGGCTGGGAGTCCAGTAGTATAATAATAATAATAGTATGCTGGAAAGAGACCTTCTTTCAAACATTTTTCATTGAAAATGATGGCAGAATTTACAGAATTGATTTCATATAAAATTCTCTCAATTCTTTCAAACAGAAAAACAAATCATTAGAAGAATTGAGAGAATTTTGTATAAGTTCAATTCTGTAAATTCTGCCAATATTTTCAGTAAAATAATAATAATAATAATTGGGTTGAATACCTGGCTGCCGGACAAAGCTCCTCTGTTGCCAGAGGTTCCATTTACGTCGTTGTCGTTTATTCCTTCATTTCTTAACATCATTGCTGAGTTTTGCTATTTAACCCATAGCTGGACCCTAACCCATTGATTAGGGATAGGTACTCATTTACAGCTGAGTAGACTGAGGAAATTATGGTAAAGATCCCTTCCCAAGGAATCAACGCCGAGGAGAGCGGTTACCCATCCAACAACTGACTAGCCCCAATGTTGCTTAACCAGTCCATTGACGACCTAACCCACTCTGCCAATGCGCCATAGTCAACATACAAAAAGGCAAAGTAACGAGAACTGAAGGGATAAAACTACCAGATGGGAGCAGCATCAAACACAGATGAGACTGGATACAAATGCCTGGGAATAATGGAAGGAGGGGATATAAAACACCAAGAGATGAAGGACACGATCAGGAAAGAATATATGCAGAGACTCAAGGCGATACTCAAGTCAAAACTCAACGCCGGAAATATGATAAAAGCCATAAACACATGGGCAGTGCCAGTAATCAGATACAGCGCAAGAATAGTGGAATGGACGGTGGCAGAACTACGTAGCATAGATCAGAAAACCAGGAAACATATGACAATGCACAAAGGACTACACCCAAGAGCAAATACGGACAAACTATACATAACACGAAAGGAAGGAGGGAGGGGCCTACTAAGCATAGAGGACTGCGCCAACATCGAGAACAGAGCACTGGGGCAATATCTGAAAACCAGTGAAGACGAATGGCTCAAGAGTGCTTGGCAAGAAGGACTGATAAAAGTAGACGAAGACCCAGAAATATATAGAGACAGGAGAATGACAAACAGAACAGAGGAATGACTCAACAAACCAATGCATGGACAATACATGAGACAGACTAAAGAACTAGCCAGCGATGACAATTGGCAATGGCTACAGAGGGGAGAGCTCAAGAAGGAAACTGAAGGAATGATAACAGCGGCACAAGATCAGGCCCTAAGAACAAGATATGTCCAAACAACGATAGATGGAAATAACATCTCTCCCATATGTAGGAAGTGCAATACGAAAAATGAAACCATAAACCACATAGCAAGCGAATGTCCGTCACTTGCACAGAACCAGTACAAAAATAGGCATGATTCAGTAGCAAAAGCCCTCCACTGGAGCTTGTGCAAGAAACACCAGCTACCTTGCAGTAATAAGTGGTACGAGCACCAACCTGAAGGAGTGATAGAAAACGATCAGGCAAAGATCCTCTGGGACTATGGTATCAGAACAGATAGGGTGATACGTGCAAATAGACCAGACGTGACGTTGATTGACAAAGTCAAGAAGAAAGTATCACTCATTGATGTCGCAATACCATGGGACACCAGAGTTGATGAGAATGAATGAATGAATGATTGGAAGTTTTCTGGCATCCTGACATCGAAGGTCATTGACGCCGAAGTTGATGAGAAAGAGAGGGAAAAAATGGATAAGTATCAAGACCTGAAAATAGAAATAAGAAGGATATGGGATTTGCCAGTGGAAATTGTACACATAATCATAGGAACACTAGACACGATCCCAAGATCCCTGAAAAGGAATCTAGAAAAACTAGAGGCTGAAGTAGCTCCAGGACTCATGCAGAAGAGTGTGATCCTAGAAACGGCGCACATAGTAAGAAAAGTGATGGACTCCTAAGGAGGCATGATGCAACCCGGAACCCCACACTATAAATACCACCCAGTCGAATTGAAGGACTGTGATAGAGCAAAAAAAAAAAAAATAATAATAATAATGATAATAATACTTAAGCCTGTATATGTGAGGATAATAAAGGCCATTTTCTTGAGCGCAAATCTTGGTGCATTGTTAAAAAGTGCACTTTAATAATAATAATAAAATAATAATAATAATAATAATAATAATAATAATAATAATAATAATAATAATAATAATTATAATAAAACATTGCAGACTGTGTAAGTTTGGTGAGAAAATACGCCTCTTTCTGTGAGTGTAAATCTTGGCGTATTGTTAAATAGTACACTTTGATGATAATAATAATATTGGAGACTGTGTAAGTCTGGTGAGAAAGTACACCTCTTGGTGTATTGTTAAAAGTACACCTTAAACCCTTATTAAGTCTTACGAAGACAACTGTATCCTAATGCCATCCCTCCGACTAGCAAATTATGGGGGTGGGTGGGTAGGATGAGACCCCATTATAAACCATCTTATGGGTCCCCACTATAACCCTGCCAAGTTTCATGCCCATCGGACCAGCCGTTTGGCCGTGATTGAATGACAGACGGACGGACGGACATTACGCCCATTGTAGTAAGATGGTGAGGTCAGTAGTGCTTTTAAAGATTAAGGATTTGGAAGAGTATTTTCAACAATATACCAGGATTTACACTCGGGTAGAGGGTATCATTTTATCCTCGGTAATCCTGATAATAAATATATTTGATCTTAACTAAAGGTTGCATTGAAAGGTGAAATGCAGATAAAGTTCAAACGAAATATGCAGGATTGTACAAACAACAGCAACAATGATAAAAAAAAATATTAGTGAAGATATAATAATAGTGAAGGAATCCACAATGATGTCATTGTAAATATGTTTAAAACGATAGCTTTCGAGAAACTGCTAGATTCTCCGTCTCAGTCTTATAGAAATAGTAAGGTTACCTTTGAAGCAACAACAACAAAAAATGTGAGTTTAAAAAGTGTCGCAATTTGAAGACAACCAATTCCGTAGTTTAGGTTATTATTATTATTATTATTATTATTATTATTATTATTATTATTATTATTATCATTTCAGTAGATGAAACCTATTCACATGGACCAAACACGGAGGGGGCCATAGCCTTGAAATTCAAGCTTCCAAAGAATGTTGGTTTCAGCCTCCCGCCGCAGACCCCCACACTGCAGCAAGAACTGATCTTGATAACAGAGCCAGTGATCTCAAGGGACACTTGATATGTAAGGAAGTTACTTCTGACCTTTCACTGCACAGACTTTTGCTACTCTAGTTCAGGATATGAATGAGTCTCTTTCTAACACACTGGATAAGATCGTATCTCAGATTTACGTATATCTGTTGAATTCAGGGTACTTGGGCAGCAACAAAAATAGTTAATTTATCTAAAACATATCTTTCAGCCTATCCATTTCGTAATTTTTGTGTAAGTGTGTATGCGTGTGTGTGTGTGTATACAGTGGGAAAAAAACCTTGGTCAATTTAGTGAAGCCTACACCTCGTGCTTATGGGAGCATATGTTAATACCTAGATTTCTTCATTTAAAAACCCACACCCGAGAGAGTCCTCTGAATGACTCAACTTTCTTATCTAAATGGTAGGTAAAGCGTTCCATTCAAAGTAAAGCCTAAAAGAGGAGGACTTCGAAAGTAGTTCTGAACTTTTTTTTTTTATTTATTTATTTTCTTAGCGAAAACCTCTTCGGGAAGGTGATAAAATCTAGAGACTAGCACTTGGTGGGAGTATGTTAAAAAAAACTGATAAAAACTACTTATTCAGCGCACTTAGTGTCCACAAATATGAAATTTTTGTGGCTTTTAGAATTTTTTTTCTTTGAAAGTCTAGATAAGTACGGATGTACACACCAAAATATCTCCACGTATTTGAGTGAGTAAACATATTCACACACTCTCACACTAACACACACATTTATATATATACTTATGTGTTTGTATTATAAATATTCATACATAGACATGCATATGAAGCATTAAAGTACAAAAGTACAAAAAACTTCCACGGCATTATCCGTTTCATAAACAGAAGGTTCACGTGCAGTCATCGAACAACCCATATGTATTATACGTACCATTCACCTGTCTTATTTTACACATGCCGTAGCTCTCCTTTTGATTTTAAGGCCCTCCTTCTCCCACACTTTTCAAATTCCTCGTTGGACGAGTGGGTTACGTGCTCGCCTACCGATCCGGTAGTCGCGAGTTCGGTTCAACGCTCTGCCAACGTGGAATCAGAGGAATATATTTCTCGATGTCATGCGGTTCGGAGCCCACAATAAGCGGCAAGTCGCAAGTCCCGTAGCTAGGTAACAATTGGTTCCTAGCCACGTAAATAATATCTAATGCTTTGGGCCAGCACTAGGAGAGCTGTTCAGCATGACCTGATCGCCTGAGAATACTCAGATCGGTCTTTTGATTTGAGCTCATTTTTAAAACTCTTTTTACTACTTCCACGCATAACCGCATTTCGCAGCCATACGCGTCATTTACTTCGCAAATACTTAAACTCAGCAAAATTTTGTTTTATATATATATATATATATATATATATATATATATATATATATATTATATATATTATATATAGCCAAGGCAAACAGGAAAAATGAAAGGAGTACCAAGCGCTTTCGTGTTATTTCAACACATTTTCGAGGTACGAATAACACGAAAGCGCTTGGTACTCCTTGCATTTATCATGTGGCCTTGGCCAAATATATTGTCACACGCTATTTAGTGACAAATAAGCATATATATATATATATATATTATATATATATATATATATACTATATATATATATATATATATATAGCGACAAAGATTATTTCATCATCGAGGGATATTGCCACCAAAATCCTTTTTATTATTTTTTTATTTATGTTTTTTCGGTTGTGCTGCTCTCGATTCAACCTGCCACCATTCCAGAGTGCATGAACTCCTTATGGAACACTGCCAAAACACAGGAAATGTAAGCACTTATCTCTAATTCAAATTGACGCTCCCATTACACGTCTGATATGCTCCTGACCATTGGAATTTCATGTAAGCAACTACAAGGCCATTCTCATTTTTTATTCCTCAGCGTGCGTTTGGATTTTCATTGCTTCTCATACCCAAATTCAGATGTGTAAATAAAATGTCAAGTGAGTTCATAATCGTCCTCCATAAATCATTCGTCTTTCGTTCTGCCTTGTCTCGCACATTCTGGCCACTTAGGGTTTGCTGTTTATGACTGAATCTTGCTTTCACTCGAAATGCAGTCGCTCTCAAGCGACCCTCCTTCATCCTGATTAAGCCTTCGTGTGGCGTCGCCCGGCAAATCCAGATCCAAACTCAGCATTATTCACTTCCTTTTAGACCGACCAGCCGCTTTAACGTGGCCCTTAGATCTCTTAGGCTGCATTTTGCATTCATAAACTTCTCATTTCATCTTCTGAATGACTTTTGAATGACTCCCGATTATATAATGCGAGTCCATTTCGTTTCACTTACCTTTGGATCACGTTTTTGTCGTTAATTGCTAGGTTTGATCCCTCATTTACGTATTTAGACGCCTAATGATCTTATGTCACCATTTGCGCTCCGGGAATAGACGCTATTTTTCGCAGCGTCCACTTGCATCCCGTTTTCTTTCTCCCTTGATTCTCGTTTCCTTTCGAAGAAAACGGGTGTCGGGGTTTGCATCCATGCACCCGAGAGTAATCAATTTCCTTCTCGTCTTGGTGTCGAGAATTCCGTCGAGAATTCCCTCACAAAGAATTATGGGAGAATTAAAAGCATAAGAAAGGTGACTAACTGATGGACTGATATATCAAAGAGATTTGTACTAATTTCAAAGGGCACAGAAGCAAGAGACAGGCAGACTGAGTGGTGGCAAAAGGGGATCTTTGTGAAGAGAAAGTCATGTAATTCCATCCCCTTTTCACTTTAAGGTCTTTTCTGATAACGCATGAATGTCATGTTAGATGTTCAGATTGTAATGAAAATAATTCACTGCATGACTCATACAAACTACAGGTATCCATTTCAAAACAAAGATTTACTATTATTATTATTCTTTCTTCTTCTTCTTTTTGCTCTATCACAGTCCGCCAATTCGACTGGGTGGTATTTATAGTGTGGGGTTCCGGGTTGCATCCTGCCTCCTTT
The DNA here is from genome assembly GCF_015104395.2 of Macrobrachium nipponense. Lineage (NCBI taxonomy): Eukaryota > Metazoa > Arthropoda > Malacostraca > Decapoda > Palaemonidae > Macrobrachium > Macrobrachium nipponense. The sequence continues at coordinate 3,456,317 of NC_061088.1, read as the reverse complement.
GGAGTCCATCACTTTTCTTACTATGTGCGCCGTTTCTAGGATCACACTCTTCTGCATGAGTCCTGGAGCTACTTCAGCCTCCAGTTTTTCTAGAATCCTTTTCAGGGATCTTGGGATCGTGCCTAGTGCTCCTATGATTATGGGTACGACTTCCACTGGCATATCCCATATCCTTCTTATTCCTATTTTCAGATCTTGATACTTATCCATTTTTTCCCCTCTCTTTCTCTTCAACTCTGGTGTCCCATGGTATTGCGACATCAATGAGTGATACTTTCTTCTTGACTTTGTCAATCAACGTCACGTCTGGTCTGTTTGCACGTATCACCCTATCCGTTCTGATACCATAGTCCCAGAGGATCTTTGCGTGATTGTTTTCTATCACTCCCTCAGGTTGGTGCTCGTACCACTTATTACTGCAAGGTAGCTGATGTTTCTTGCACAGGCTCCAGTGGAGGGCTTTTGCCACTGAATCATGCCTCTTTTTGTACTGGTTCTGTGCAAGTGCCGGGCATTCGCTTGCTATGTGGTTTATGGTTTCATTTTTCGTATTGCACTTCCTACATATGGGAGAGATGTTATTTCCGTCTATCGTTCTTTGAACGTATCTGGTTCTTAGGGCCTGATCTTGTGCCGCTGTTATCATTCCTTCAGTTTCCTTCTTTAGCTCTCCCCTCTGTAGCCATTGCCATGTGTCATCGCTGGCTAGTTCTTTAGTCTGTCTCATGTATTGTCCGTGCATTGGTTTATTGTGCCAGTCCTCTGTTCTGTCTGTCAGTCTCCTGTCTCTGTATATTTCTGGGTCTTCGTCTACTTTTATTAGTCCTTCTTCCCATGCACTCTTTAGCCACTCGTCTTCACTGGTTTTCAGTTATTGCCCCAGTGCTCTGTTCTCGATGTTGACGCAGTCCTCTATACTTAGTAGTCCTCTCCCTCCTTCCTTTCGTGCTATGTATAGTCTGTCCGTATTTGCTCTTGGGTGTAGTGTTTTGTGTATTGTCATTTGTTTCCTGGTTTTCTGATCTATGCTGCAGAGTTCTGCCTTCGTCCAGTCCACTATTCCTGCGCTGTATCTGATTACTGGCACTTCCCATGTGTTTATGGCTTTTATCATATTTCCGGCGTTGAGTTTTGACTTGAGTATCGCCTTGAGTCTCTGCATATATTCTTTCCTGATCGTGTCCTTCATCTCTTGGTGTTTTATATCTCCTCCTTCCATTATTCCCAGGTATTTGTATCCTGTCTCATCTATGTGTTTGATGTTGCTCCCATCTGGTAGCTTTATCCCTTCAGTTCTCGTTACTTTGCCTTTTTGTATGTTGACTAAGGCGCATTTTTCTATTCCAAACTCCATCCTGATGTCCCCAGATACAATCCTTACAGTCTGGATTAGGGTATCTATTTCCTTGATGCTCTTACCATACAGCTTGATGTCGTCCATGAACATCAGATGGTTGATTCTGTTGCCTCTTTTCTTGAGTTGGTACCCGGCATCCATCTTCTGTAGTACTTTTGTCATGGGAATCATGGCTACTACGAAGAGTAGTGGGGACAGTGAGTCGCCCTGGAAGATCCCTCTCCTGATATTAACCTCTGCTAGTCTTATTCCAGAGCTTGTAAGTATTGTATTCCAGTTGCGCATTGTATTTTTGAGGAAGCTGATGGTGTTTTCCTCTGCCCCATATATTTTCAGGCATTCTATTAGCCATGTGTGTGGTACCATGTCGAAGGCTTTCTTATAGTCTATCCATGCCATGCTTAGGTTGGTTTTCCTTCTTCTACTGTTCTTCATTACCATTTTATCTATCAGGAGCTGGTCTTTTGTGCCCCTACACTTCCTTCTGCAGCCTTTCTGTTGGTGGGGAATGATGTTTGTCTCCTCTAGGTAATTGTATAGACTTTCACTGATGATACCTGTTAGTAACTTCCACATTATTATTATTATTATTATTATTATTATTATTATTATTATTATTATTATTATTATTATTATTATTATTATATGCGTGTATGTACATATATAGAATACCAAATGAAGTATAGGAATTACGATTGACATCTGGCCTAGGCCTCCTTTTGCTCAAGCAGTTTAATGTGCCACCGATATTGTCATTTCTAGTACAAATTTGCCAAGTATAGAGTTTATTCATTCTGCTGGCTGGACCACCAATTGTCAATATATATGTATGTATGTATATATGTATATAATATATATATTATATATATATATATATATATATATATATATATATATTAATTATTCGAGCTACATCTAATTCGCTCTACCTGGGAATTGATATATTTTCATATATGTAAACTGAAGGGGAATTTTTTTTATGATAATAATTTCATCCTCTCGTGGGTTCGAACCACCACCAGGCGGAGAGAAGAAATCAGGACGTCAGTGATGTTATCGATTCGGCCAACAAGTGACGTTATGTTTATACCGATTCCGACCTTACAAATCACCGTCGAACTTCGGATATTCGCAATTAGAATCGATATCCAACCCCCTCTACCATGTTAACAAATTCGAACGTTTGTCTATGTATTATATATGCTCACACATATATATGTGTATATATATTTATTTATTTATATTGCAGAAACCGGAGGTATACCAGAAATAAATGAAAAACGAAAGTCAAGGTTTTAAAAGCGCGGATAGCTACTACCCTGACGAAGCGATAGAAACGCCACTACGTGGAGGGCAGGTTTTATGAGCCAAGGGAAAATGTAAGAAAAAAAAACTCTCACAGCTTCTTGTGTCCAGCATTTCCTTTCATTTCTCAAATATTTCCCAAAGTTACGAGACTATTTCCCTTACGAAAACCTCATACAATTCTTGGCCAGACGCGCTTCTCGATATCATCAGGGACTCTTTATTGCTTGCGTTGATTTTTTTTCTTTCTCTTATTGGGCTGCAGAAGTTTTTTTTTAGTTTCATCTCACAGGCTTTGTCAAAATTAAATTGTTTTTCGTTGCAGGCGTTTGAACGAATCCTGAGTCTGCGTGGAAATGAATCCTGAGGTTTTGTGGAAATGAATTCTGTGGCTGTGCGGAAATGAATCTTGAGGCTGTGTGGAAATGAATCCTGAGTCTTCGTGGAAATGAAACCTGAGGCTGTGTGGAAATAATCCTGAGGTTTTGGTTGGAAAATTGAACCTGAGGCGTGTGGGAAATGAATCCTGTGGCTGTGTGGAAATGAATCCTGAGGTTGTATGGAAATGAATCCTGAGGTTGTGTGGAAATGATCTTGTGGCTGTGTGGAAATAAATCCTGAGGTTGTGTGGAAATGAATCCTGAGGTTGTGTGGAATTGAATCCTGAGGCTGTGTGGAAATGAATGCTGAGGCTGTGTGGAAATGAATCCTGATGTTGTGTGGAAATGAATCCTGAGGTTGTGTGGAAATGAATCCTGAGATTGTGTGGAAATGAATCCTGAGGTTGTGTGGAAATGAATCCTGAGATTGTGTGGAAATGAAATCCTAGTGTGTGGAAATGAATGCCTGAGGCTGTGTGGAAATGAATCCTGAGGTTGTGTGGAAATGATCCTGAGACTGTGGAAATGAATCCCGAGGTTGTGTGGAATGAATCCTGAGGATGTGTGGAAATGGAAATCCGAAGACTAGTGGAAATGAATCCTGAGGTTGTGTGGAAATGAATCCTGAGGTTGTGTGGAAATGAATCCTGAGGTGTGGTGGAAATGAATGCTGAGACTATGTGGAAATGAATCCTGAGGTTGTGTGGAAATGAATCCTGAGACTATGTGGAAATGAATCCTGAGGTTGTGTGGAAATGGAATCCTAAGGTTGTGTGGAAATGAATCCTGTGGCTGTGTGGAAATGAATCCTGAGTCTGCGTGGAAATAAATCCTGAGGTTGTGTGGAAATGAATCCTGAGGTTGTGTGGAAATGAATCCTGAGGTTGTGTGGAAATGAATCCTGTGGCTGTGTGGAAATGAATCCTGAGGTTGTGTGGAAATGAAGCTCCTAAATGAAAGAGGCTGTGTGGAACCTGAATGCCTGAGGCTGTGTGAAACAATGAATCCTGAGGTTGTGTGGAAATGAATCCTGAGGTGGTGTGAAATGAATGCTGAGGCTGTGGGAAATGAATCCTGAGGCTTGTGTGGAAATGAATCCTGGATGTTGTGTGGAATGAAGCCTGAGGGTGTGTGGAAATGAAATCCGGAAGGCTATGGAAATGAATCCTGAGGTTGTGTGGAAATGAATCCTGAGGTTGTGTGGAAAAGAATGCTGAGGCTGTGTGGAAATGAATCCTGAGGCTATGTGGAAATGAATCCTGAGGTTGTGTGGAAATGAATCCTGAGGCTATGTGGAAATGAATGCTGAGGCTGTGTGGAAATGAATCCTGAGGCTGTGTGGAAATGAATCCTGTGACTGTGTGAAAATGAATCATGAGGTTGTGTGGAAATGAATCCTGAGGTTGTGTGGAAACAGGGAGCCATTGATTCATTTGGTCTTCGTTATCGTGGACTGTCAAGGAGCCTCGTTTCAGAAAATAGCCTTCAAAATCGACTTCCGTCTGACCTTTGACCGACGTCCTTAATGAGGTAAGTTACAATCTCTTTTTTTTTATTTCAACAATTCCACTTGTAGGATTAACGATTCGATCCTAGGAGCTCTGACTAAAGTAGGTCAGCGTTTTATTGCAATAAATGTTCAGGACGTTGCCGTGAGAAAGTGGGTTCAACAGAATCAGATCTTTTAATATTAAACATTTCGACAGTATATGACTGAAAAAATCTTATTGTATATATATAAATATATATATATATAGATATATATATATATATATATATATATATATATATCTGTATATATGTATATATATACATACACACATATATATATATATATATATATATATAGTTCTGGTAATCTTCGTAGGCACGAAAATATGTTAATTCAGTTGTATTCCACAAAGATAAGTGAAAAGAGTTTTTCTCAGAAAATGCTGAAGAGCTTCGTCCTCCAATGGACCTCTTCTTGGAGCATTCATTAATAAACTCTTTTCATTTTCCTATGTGGAATACTTAATATATATATATATATATATATATATATATATATATATATATATATATATATATATATATATAAGCATCACTGGGAAATGTATCAAATGTAATCATAATTACATACACATACTCATACACACACACACACACACAGATATATATATATATATATATATATATATATATATATATTGTTACGAAGTTCCAAGTATCTGGTTACCATTCATCAATTATTACCTCACCAAAAAACCAGACACCTAAACCCTCATAACATGTACTAAACGACTGAATACTCTAAAGGCAACAGTGATCCCTTAACACTTACCAGTATTGCAGAAAATCAGACTAAGTTCATCAAAACAGGTGTGAGGTAATCTTGTAAGTAATTAAATTAATCAAAGGGCATCACTCCATCAACAACTTTAAAGGTCTAAGTATTTCCCTGATTTCAGAAGTCTAGGTACTTCCCTGGTTCTAAGTCACTTCAAGTAAATTGAAGGAAAGCAAATCAATTACCATTCTATGTTCCTACCTAACATAAATATAATCAAATGCAAATATACTGGTATGAAAATAAAAACAATTATAAAAATTTTAAATACAAAAATTTATTATTAAACTCAAAATTTATAAGAAAAATTCACAATATCAGGGAAAATTACTATTACTTGAAAACAAAGTAAAGTTTAATTAATTCTTGAATCAAATTAAGTAAAATTAAATCAAAATTAATTTATCACAAAATTCAAGAAAATTAATTCAATTGAAATTCAAAAGTGTTAGGCAATAATTGAAAATTTGAAATTAATTCACAAGTGCTAAACAACAACAAAACTTGAAAAGAATTCTAAGTAAATGCAAATTAATTCACAAATGTTAAATTTAATTAAATGTGCAATGATTAAGCAATGAAAATAACTAAGTCAATTAAATTGTGAATGCAAATGAAAATATAAAATAAAAAGGCACACTTCAATAAGAAAATGAACAAGTGCACAAACAGTGGAACAAACACAAACACAAAAAATCAGCAATGTGTAAAAGTGTAAATCTTTTCACTCAAAACATTATAACCATCAGTTTTTACCAAACCTTCATAACCACCTGTTATTAGTTATTAGTTAACCAAACCATCATAACCATTAAATATTAGTTATTAGTTAATCACTGTTCCTAACAATTATTAGTTATTAATTATTACCTAACCGTTATTAGTTGCAACTAATGAAAATATAACACTTTACCTTGGTATACCAATTTCTTTCTTTGCTTTGCTGCAGGCTTGATTCACACTTTCATAAAAACCAGGCGCCGTTACGAAATAATGTTTGTTCAGATTCCACAAAAGACACTATTTAACACTAAATAAACTCTAAGAAATATCAAATCTGAAATTCTAAAATGTTAAGAGTGACCAATTTACATTACGTTACTTTAAGATCAAAAGTGCTATGCAATGGAGAGAGAGAGAGAGAGAGAGATGTTATCGCCTCGCGGTTCTAAGATGTAATGAAATCCTCTTCCTTGCGGAAACTGGACTGAGGAGATGACACAAAACGTATTGAGACAAAAATTCTAGAAGCTTCGGAAATCTGACGCAACTTCAC
>NC_061088.1:3424670-3447170 GCF_015104395.2 Macrobrachium nipponense | reverse complement strand
TTCGGGAATCTGTTCGGTTCCCCTTATCAGTCTGATTGATAAGGGGAACCGAGCAGATTCCCGAAAGCTATCCTTAAAGTTTTAAATTTCATTATATGTACATTTACATAATTGTGGATTTGTTTCTCCATTTGTAGAGCCGTGCTACTATGAGGATTTTTTATAATAATAATAATAATAATAATAATCAAGCACTGAGCCATAATTGCTGTCAAAGTGAAGGGGTGGACACAAGCTGATAATAACATGACATCCCGAATATCCTCTCTACAGTCCTTTTTTTTTATATTTATTCAACAGCTGCAGTAGTCAATTTCCTCCGCAGGGCGTCCCCTCACTCATTTCTCCTTCGCAAATCGTTAAATAATGCAGCTGATCCGCTCCCCTTCCGAATCCAGGATCCCTGAATTCCGGAATTTTGGTGTCGTCGCAAATTCGACGGTAATTGGATTTCGCTGGGAGGAACTTTTACGTCAGGGAATGCGACGCCCTTCTTTCTGTCTGTCCGTCTGACCTCGCGTGCTCGTTATTTTAGAGCGTGACCTGGATCAAGGCTGGATGTGTTATAATCATATTCTTTTTGCCCCAATTTATACTTTTTTCTTATTACAAATAAGTAAGTGTGAACTTGGACAAAGTGTGTTCGTCAAGGTATTTCCTGACTGAGTGTATGATGTTCATAATATTTCTGGGCCAATTTAGTCTTTCTTGATGGAAAATATTTAAAAACGAACTTGCACATCATATGGTGCTTATCAGGTTTTTTCCTGGCCGGATGTATAATATTTTTGGTTCAATTTATTCTTTCGTGAGATATATATATATATATATATATATATATATATATATATATATATCATATATATAATATTATATATATATATATATATATATAAGGACTTGCACATCTTATGGTGCTTGTCAGGTTTTTTTTTTTGGCCGGATGTATGATAATTTTGAACCAATTTATGCTTTCGTGATTAAAAAAAATATATATATATATATAAATATGAACTTGGACATCGTATGGTATCATACGTGAATGATTTCCTGCATCATTTGACGCTATCAGAATGTCAGTAACTGGATGCTTAATACCCTTTCGTCAAAATATGTTTACCTGCACAGCTGGTAAATTGTGTTTACAGATTACATCAACGGTGTGTTTACCATCTGGAAATACAAGTGCAGGGATCGATGCACTAGACAGAACTAATTTCTTTCCTAAAACTCGATCTCTCGTCATTAATTGGTCCGCTCTTCATTACAAGGTTCTCGAGTACCTGGAAGGGTGGCCATATTTCAGAAATTTCTCAATATTCCTCCATATTGTTCCCTTCAATCTTAACCAAACTTTTTTCTTGAAAACAGATAATTCTTGAACGCTCTGTTACTGCCAGTATACGGCCTGCTCTAGGAGCAAGAGCCTGTGCTGGCATAAGGCCAGATAAATCTAAAACAACAACAAATACTGTCAGCTATAGATATGAAATACTATACTGGTCCGCTGGTATGGTGGCTAGCGTCGTGACACGCCGCTGAGATGTTGCAAGTTTGCGCCTCCCCCTAGGGAAGATGAAAAATCGCTAGCTCTTCATTACGATCAGATATTCTTTTCCATTCTCTGCTTTTTCGATAAAGTTTTCGCTGCCTGATAATTTAGGGGAGAATTTTTCAAATTCCGTCCGGGGTAAGATTTTGCAACGACGGTCTCGGGCTAATGAAGGGTACATTTCAATTTTTCGTAGAGGGCTGTGCTTGTTACTCTATTTTACGAAATATGCTCCCCTTTCCGTACACGCATGCATGCACGCGCGCGCACACACACACACACACGCACACACCAGAGCTGCCGTTTTGAGGAATTTCGTCTATTAGTGTGGCTTTCTGGAGACATCTGGCAACCCTCCGTGGCTTTTCCGACCACAGGCCACGGCACTGAAGAAAAAAATTCTTCACTTTGCCTTTTTATGTTTTATTATGAAAATAAAGATATAAAACATATCTTGCTTATTTATACAAATGAATTTTATTGAAATCCTTTATTTTTCTTCGTCAAAAATACTTTATATTGAGCTAGTGACGTGTAGTTTTCTAACATCACGGGAAATAATTATACATCGGAAAATACGCATTCTAACCATATCATCAATAAATAAAGTATAAGATGAACTGCCTATGGTAACACTGCTGAAAGCCAATGTTGTGAAGAAAAAACGGGCTCACTGACACACACATATATATATATATATATATATATATAGTATATATATATATATATATATATATATATTGTGCGTGTGTGTATGTATTACTGAATCACGAAATTTTGGAACGTAATGAGTTTATATATATAAAAACAAAAACCACAAAGGGAAGTGAAACAATGGGGTACCGCTGCAAGGCCTTGCAACGGCACGCCATTGTTTCACTTTCCTTCCTGGTTTTCTGCCTTTATACATATATATATTATATATATATATATATATATATATATATATATATATATATATATGTATATATATAATATATATATATATATATATATATATAAATAATACTAAAAAACGTGCCGCAAGTAAGTAATGAAAAAACAGTTATCTTCTCAGACTTTTCCGAAAGAGCTGGTACACTGGACGCACTAAGTAATGACGCCAGTTTTTTTCCTCTCCAGCAAAAATGATCAAATGAAAGTGCTGATGATGAAGGATTCGAAAACGAGAATGCTAAAAAATGCCGTCGTTTTCCCTGGTCTTTGTTCTCTCCTTGAGAGAAAAAAGAAAAAGAACTAAAAGATCTCTCACACGTTCTGAAGTGACCGTGAGAATACGCCCACTTCCACAGGATCATCTGGTCTTAAGTCTGGAAGTTTAGCTCTCTCTCTCTCTCTCTCTCTCTCTCTCTCTCTCTCTCTCTCTCTCTCTCTCTACAACTTTTTGTCCGGCAGCAAATAAAGGTGAGTTAGAGGAGGGAGAAGGAAATGTATGAAAGTTTGGAATAATGGTGTAAGAGGAAAGAAAGACTTACTGATAATTCTCTCTCTCTCTCTCTCTCTTCTCTCTCTCTACACTTTTTGTCCGCGCAAATAAAGTGATTCGAGGAGGGAAAAGGAATGTATGAAACGTTTGGGATAATGTGTAGAGGAAAGAAAACTTACTGATATTCCCTCTCTCTCTCTCTCTCTTAACAACATTTTATTTGAGGAAGGAGAAGGAAATTTTTCAAAATCTTTGATAAATTAAAAAGAATAGAAGGAAAGGAAGATTTTCAAATTATTCTCTCTCTCTCTCTCTCTCTCTCTCCTCTCTCCTCTCTCTCTCAAGAAAGTTAGAGATGAAGAGACAAAAGGAAAGAAGAATTTACAGATAATTTTTCGTAGAACTATATACTGTATTTTTAACTCAAAGTTCTGTTCTAATATAAGATATTAACACGCAATATGTTAAACTACAGTAAACAAGGCATATGGAAGCCATGGTCTTTGTAAGGCATTACCTAAGGGTCTTTGCAGCGTCCCTTCGGCCCCTAGCTGCAACCTCTTTCATTCCTTTGACTGTACCTCCGTTCATATTCTCTGTCTTCCACCTTAATTTCCACAATCCTCTCCTAAGAATTGATTCATAGGGCAACTGCTTTGAGGTTTTCCTCTTGTTGCACCTCTCAGACCTTTTCATTGTCAATTTCCCTTTCTGCGCTGAATGACCTCATAGGTCCCACCTCTTGGTCTTTGGGCTAAGGTTTATATGTCTTTCCTGTCAATGAAACTGAGGATTGCGTAACCTGGTTTAATGTGTTTATAATTCATCAGAGCAGTTATTAATTAAGTTAACCCCTAATATCTTCAATTCCTACACGAAGTTACTGATGCCGTGAATCATTGCTAAGTTGCAAACCATATTGCAGTGAAGAGTCATGAGGGAGAATTCGCGCGCGGTATGAACAGTGAAAGCCTTACGGGGGAAATTGTTTTCCTAAGTCCTTACGGGAGAAAATCAAATGTTAAAGCATTGTTTGAGAAATTCACTCGAGCAGATAATGAATAGCAAAGTTCGCTCTGTAATTAGATTCTTCAGCCGTCATCGGGAGTTCTTGATTCAATGTAAAACTTCTGCATCTGATACCAGCGTCCCACGGCGTTTGTGAATGAAAGGGACTAATACATTTATATGATTTTTTTTTGTAAGTTTTAATTTTTTTATAGCAGAGCTTTATAGCTTAAAGAATATGGTAGAGCCTAATGGAAACTACTACTACTACTACTACTACTATTATTATTATTATTATTATTATTATTATTATTATTATTATTAAAACAGGATCTCAGGTCCAGGCCAAGCAGGGGGTGGTAATCTGTGCCGTGCCGGTATCATTCCATAGGCGTAGTTCAATTTCAGGCCGGGCTCGTCTTTTGGTTTAGAGCTGGTGTTGATGCTGGTATCACGTGACGTCTCGACCTCCTCGTAGGTCATCTTCTTGACGAGCCGATAGAAGGACTGCAGCTGGAGGGTTTGCGTGACGGTATTTATAGCGGTACAGACCTTGAGCTGAGTTCTCATTGGTCGGGCCGATCTTGGGCAAAGTCGAGGATCTCGCATTGAGGGTCGCTATTATTATTATTATTATTATTATTATTATTCAGAAGATGGACTCAATTCTTACGGAACAAAGGCATATGGGCCACTGACGCGAAATTCAAGCTTCCAAAGAATATTATGGAGTTCATTCGAAAGAAGTGACAGAAGCCGATGGGAAATTTAGAGAAGATATCAGTCATCAGAAAAAATAAATAAAATCAAGTAAACTATAAAGATATAAAGAGAATTTTCACAACTAAATAAATAAATAAAAATATGAGCAAATGACTGAACCAGAAGGAAAATTGTACACTACTGACGCAGCGTATAACAGCCGTCCATTCAGTTAAACGATATCCATCAATGAAATGGGAACGTTTTATTTAACGAAAAACAGAAGAGTTGCGTTCATTTATTCCAGCGAGTTCTGTCTTGAAGGCATTTCCCAGACCCTGGTGCCATTATTATTATTATTATTATTATTATTATTATTATTATTATTATTATTATCATTATTATTATTATTATTATTTATTATTATTATTATTATTATTATTATTATATTGCTTTTAATTTTTATTTTGTATATTTTTATTTTAGTTTTTTATTGATTTTATTTCATTTCAATTTTTATATTTTATATTTTAACATTATATTTTTATTTGTGCTTTTAGTTAATAATTTTAATTTTTGTTATCAAATTTATTACTAATATTTTTCATTTTTTTTATTTTTATTTTTTATTATTTTTATAGCTATTCTTATTATTATTTTATTTTGAACTTTTATAAATTTATTTTTAAATTTTATTATTTTTATTTATTTTTATTTGGTAATATTTTATTTTAATTATTACTATTTTATTTTTTTATGAATTTTTATTCATATTTTCTTTGAATATTTTATTATTTTATTTTAATTTTATTTAATTTTTTTAATTTTTTTATTTTTATTATTTTTGTGTTATGTGAATTATATTTTATTTTATTTTTGTTTTTTAAATTTATTTTTTATAATTTATATAATTATTTTTTTTATTTTATTTTCTATTTTTTATTATATAACTTTTATTTTTATTTTATTTTTATTTTTGTTTTATTTTATTTTTTTCTTTGATATTATTCTTAGTTTTCTGTCTATTATTATTTTATTTTATAGTTACTATTTTTTCTATTTTTATATTTATTATAGTTATTAATATTGTTTTTTGTTTTTGTTTTTTATTCATGATTTTTTATTTTTTTCATTTACTTTTTACTTATTATTATTTCATCATTCTTATTTTGTTATTATTGAATTTTTTTTTTATTTTATATATTTTATATCAACTTATTATTATTATTTTACTATTTTATTTAAATTTTATTTATTTTTTTTATTTATATATATTAATTATTATTATTATTTTATTTTTATTTTTTATTTCTAATATTACTATTTTATTTTCAATTATTTTTATGTTTATTCCTGTGATTTTTTTATGTGCTTATATTTATTTTTATTTTTATTCTTTATTTATCTTATTTTTATAATTTATATAATTATTTTTATTGATTTTATTTATATTCTTTATTTATACTTACTTACTCTTTTATTATTATTATTTTTATTGATATTCTTAGTTTTTCTGTTTTTTATTATTATTTTGTGTTGTTCCCATTATTATTCTTATTTTTATTTTATTTTTATTATTTTTATTAGTATTTTTTTAGTTTAATATATTTTATTTTATTATTTTTTAATTTTTGTTTTATTTTTATTTATTATTTATATTTTCCTTATTATTTCATTGTTTTTATTTTGTTATATTCATTTTTTATTATTTTAAATTTATTATTATTATTATTATTATTATTATTATTATTATTATTATTATTATTATTATTATTATTATTATTATTATTATTATTATTATTATTCTGTTGAGTAAAATGGCAGAATTCAGCTAATTAATCTTATATATTATCTTTTCTATTTTTCTTATTACTCGCTTTTCTGGCTTAGCGATACTTTGCAATAATTGGCCAATATTCATATTGGGGTATAATGCTGAAAGTGGTATTTTATTTATAACAGAATTAATAGTAAAAAAATTGGTACGTATTATATATCAGAATACTGTTGTATGGAAAGGCGTTCCTCTGGTCCAGGTCAAGCAGGGGTCGTCGTCGGCGTTGGTATCATTCCATAAGAGAGGTCAATGTCAGGGCCGGGGTCTCTCTGGTATTCAGGTGGTATAATGCTGGTGTACCTCTGGCTTTTTTCCATACACCAATATACTGACAATACAAGTATCTGATAATACCAGATTTTTATTAATAAATCCTGTTCTAAATAAAATACCACTTTCAGCATTATCCCCAATATGAATATTGGCCAATTATTGCAAAGTATCGCTAAGCCAGAAAAGCGAGTAATAAGAAAAATAGAAAAGATAAATATATAAGATTAATTCGCTTAATTCTGCCATTTTGTTCAACATTTGTTATTTAAAAGAGGGTCCTCTCCCAAAATATTATTATTATTATTATTATTATTATTATTATTATTATTATTATTATTTTTTTTTTTTTTTTTTTTTTGTTTTTTTTTTTTTTTTGCTCTATCACAGTCCTCCAATTCGACTGGGTGGTATTTATAGTGTGGGGTTCCGGGTTTGCATCCTGCCTCCTTAGGAGTCCATCACTTTTCTTACAATGTGTGCCGTTTCTAGGATCACACTCTTCTGCATGAGTCCTGGAGCTACTTCAGCCTCTAGTTTTTCTAGATTCCTTTTCAGGGATCTTGGGATCGTGCCTAGTGCTCCTATGATTATGGGTACGATTTCCACTGGCATATCCCATATCCTTCTTATTTCTATTTTCAGATCTTGATACTTATCCATTTTTTCCCTCTCTTTCTCTTCAACTCTGGTGTCCCATGGTATTGCGACATCAATGAGTGATACTTTCTTCTTGACTTTGTCAATCAACGTCATGTCTGGTCTGTTTGCACGTATCACCCTATCCGTTCTGATACCATAGTCCCAGAGGATCTTTGCCTGATCGTTTCTATCACCTCCTTCAGGTTGGTGCTCGTACCACTTATTACTGCAAGGTAGCTGATGTTTCTTGCACAGGCTCCAGTGGAGGGCTTTTGCCACTGAATCATGCCTCTTTTTGTACTGGTTCTGTGCAAGTGCCGGGCATTCACTTGCTATGTGGTTTATGGTTTCATTTTTCGTATTGCACTTCCTACATATGGGAGAGATGTTATTTCCGTCTATCGTACTTTGAACATATCTGGTTCTTAGGGCCTGATCTTGTGCCGCTGTTTATCATTCCTTCAGTTTCCTTCTTGAGCTCTCCCCTCTGTAGCCATTGCCAATTGTCATCGCTGGCTAGTTCTTTAGTCTGTCTCATGTATTGTCCGTGCATTGGTTTGTTGTCCAGTGCCTGTCCTCTGTCTTTCTGTCTTTCTCCTGTCTCTGTATATTTCTGGGTCTTCGTCTACTTTTATTAGTCCTTCTTCCCATGCACTCTTTAGCCACTCGTCTTCACTGGTTTTCAGATATTGCCTCAGTGCTCTGTTTTCGATGTTGACGCAGTCCTCTATACTTAGTAGTCCTCTCCCTCCTTCCTTTCGTGTTATGTATAGTCTGTCCGTATTTGCTCTTGGGTGTAGTGCTTTGTGTATTGTCATTTGTTTCCTGGTTTTCTGATCTATGCTGCGGAGTTCTGCCTTCGTCCATTCCACTATTCCTGCGCTGTATCTGATTACTGGCACTGCCCATGTGTTTATGGCTTTTATCATATTTCCGGCGTTGAGTTTTGACTTGAGTATCGCCTTGAGTCTCTGCATATATTCTTTTCCTGATCGTGTCCTTCATCTCTTGGTGTTTTATATACCCCTCCTTCCATTATTCCAGGTATTTTGTATCCTGTCTCATCTATGTGTTTGATGTTGCTCCCATCTGGTAGCTTTATCCCTTCAGTTCTCGTTGTTAACTTTGCCTTTTTGTAATGTTGACTAATGGCGCATTTTTCTATTCCAAACTCCATCCTGTGTCCCCACCCCAGATACAATCCTTACAGTCTGGATTAGGGTAATCTATTTTCCTTGATGCTCTTACCATACAGCTTGATGTCGTCCATGAACATCAGATGGTTGATTTTGTTGCCTCTTTTCTGAGTTGGTACCCGGCATCCATCTTCTGTAGTACTTTTGTCATGGGAATCATGGCTACTACGAAGAGTAGTGGGGACAGTGAGTCGCCCTCCTGGAATATCCCTCTCTGATATTAACCTCTGCTAGTCTTATTCCAGAGCTTGTATATTGTATTCCAGTTGCGCATTGTATTTTTGAGGAAGCTGATGGTATTTTCCTCTGCCCCATATATTTTCAGGCATTCTATTAGCCATGTGTGTGGTATCATGTCGAAGGCTTTCTTATAGTCGATCCATGCCATGCTTAGGTTGGTTTTCCTTCTCTACTGTTCTTCATTACCATTTTGTCTATCAGGAGCTGGTCTTTTGTGCCCCTACACTTCCTTCTGCAGCCTTTCTGTTGGTGGGGGATGATGTTTGTCTCCTCTAGGTAGTTGTATAGCCTTTCACTGATGATACCTGTTAGTAACTTCCACATTATTGGTAGGCAGTGATAGGCCTGTAGTTACTGCTATATTTCCCTACTCTTGTCTTTTTGTACTAAGGATGTTCTTCCTGTGGTCATCCATTTGGGTGCTTGGTGATTTGAGATACAATGCTGGAGTTGTTCTATTCGTGGGTGTAGGGCCTTTGAAGTTTTGAGCCAGTATCCATGGACTTCATCGGGACCTGGGGCTTTCCAGTTTGGCATTTTCTTTAGTTGGTGTCTGACTGTGTCTGTCGTGATGTCTGTGAATCTTTGTTTTATTCTCCCTGTTTCTTCTTCCTTGACTTCCTGGAGCCAGTGTGCATGTTTTTTTTATTATTATTATTATTAATTATTATTATTATTATTATTAATTATTATTATATTTGATTTTTTATTATGTTTATTATTTTATTATTGTTAGTTCTGTTTTTATTATTTGGTTTTTTTTTGTATTGTAATTATACTAATATTTTCTTACTTTTATTATTATTATTATTATTATTATTATTATTATTATTATTATTATTATTATTATTATTATTATTTATCTTATTTTGTTATTATAATGTTTATTATTTTAGTATTGTTAGTTCTATTTTTATTAATTTTTATTATTGTTTTATTTACAAAATTATTACTAAATATTTTCTTACTTTGATTTATTATTATATTATTATTATTATTATTATTATTATTATTATTATTATTTTCATTGTTATTCCTATTTTTCATATTTATTATTTTATATTTTGAAATTTTATTATTATATTTTACTAATTGTATTTATTTTTTTTATAATTTTATAACTATTGTTTATTGTTATAGTTATTGTTTATATTATTAAATTTCATTATCATCATTTTACTAGTTGCATATATGTTAATATATTTTTTCATTTTTTATTTTTACAAATTATTTTTAAAATTGGGATTTTTTTTATGTCTATAACTATCATTTGAGGTTCATTTTTATTACTATTATTTTACTTATACTTCATTTCTATTATTTTTATTTGAATTTTTAAAATCTTAATTTTCATTAATATAATTTCATTATTTTTATCCTTAATATGGAAGTAAACCATCTTTTAAACGTGTTAAATTAGAAGCAATTGCTGCCTCAGCTACAGTAATTTTTTGTAGGTCAATTTTCATAATTATGATTTTCTCATTGTTGCTTAAACTGCTGAACAACGCACCGAAGGTGAGCATGTCTAAAATAGGTAATTTATGCAAGTCAAAACTTATTTTTATTCAAAGATCCCAGAGGATGTGTTTGTTTACATTTCGTTCTATAATAACCCGTAGAGTTTTTGAATGATCAATTTTTATTCCAAGTCTGGATTCTGACACAACTTAAACAGGCTAGTAGTCGCCTATGGAGGTCATTTTCACATGTAGGGTCAAGATCAGTGTACATATTTATATATCAGTCTTTACAGATATACTATGATATCAGAGTCATTCTCTCTCTCTCTCTCTCTTCTCTCTCTCTCTCTCTCTCTCTCTCTTCTGATACTTCTCAATCTTTTCCCTTCTACTCTGGTGTCACATGTTATTGCGACATCAATGTGTGATACATTCTTCTTAATGTTGTCAATCAACGTCACGTCTGGTCTATTGGCACATATCACCTTTTGTGTATTGATACCACAGTCCCCGAGGATATTTGCTTGATCGTTTTCTATCACTAAGCTCCTCCCCATTTCTTCTCTGTTCGTCATATTTCAGTTCTCAAAGACGGAGGTCGATCTTTTTAACTATATGTTGAAATTTTTACATAGCTAAATTTTGGTGTTTGGTGATACATACATAAATAAAAAAAACATAAGGAAATGTTTAGATTTTTATTGATATCCAAGAAATATTTCGGTATGTGACGTCATACCTGTAGTATGATGTCATCATCGTTTAGCAAATTTCTGTTACAACTAGATTTAATATTAAGCAGAGATTTCTTTGAAGAATTACAATTACAGTTACCTTAAGAATGTATAATGATTAACATTTCAATTCAATTACAATTACTACAAGCCTGCCTTCATCATACAGCCACCCAGGTGTAAAAGGGGCGTGGCCTAGGCAGGCAAGAGATGACGACAAGCCGATTTTCTTCGCTCCAGGTGCAACCACCTTACTTATGCCCACCTTTGGTATGACCAGCATGCGCCTGTCTAAGATACTCTCCAGCCACGCCCAGGAAGAGGCTATAAAGAACCACGCCCGCACCAAACATCAGGAGACTTTTTGTACAGACGTTCAGCAAAGTACACATAGAGGCTTTGGGGATATTGAGTGGGGATGACGCTACCTTTCTCTCGAGATACCTTGGTTCCTGGAGGACTGTAGGAATGGTCTGGAGGAATGTAAGGAACTGCTGGGGCCCAGGGACTGTGAAAAGGTAGGAGGAGGCTTAAAATCTTGTCCTAGCAGGACGGTATAACCTCCATAGTACATACCTTAGAGCGGTGAGGTCGGATGACTCTCGACCAAACTGTAGGCAAGAACATCTTAACATGGTTTAGGCTTTCCTTTATGACGAATTGGTGCCTGTCAACCCGAGTTCCGTAAGGAATCATCATCCTCGCGAATGATGACATCTGCGCACCAGTGTCATCGAAAGCTCGGAGCTGGGAGGTGCAGTAAATATAGGGCCCTGTCATTGCAATGGCGGTAACCGTAGTTGCTTTCTTGGGGCATCTCGACCAGGAAGAGGTGTGCCCATGCACTTTGCACAAGTCGTAGAAACTCTCGCTGGATTCGTGCTTGGGTCCATCTTCTGTAATACTTCTGTCATGTGAATCATGGCTACTACGAAGAGCATGGGGGACAGTGAGTCGCCCTGGAAGATTCCTTTCCTGATGTTGATTTCTCCAAGTCTTATCCCGAGCTTTTAATACTGTATTCTAGTTGCCTATTTTATTTTTTGAGGAAGTTGATGGTACTTTCATTACCCCTATTTATTGAAGGATTCTTCTTATTATTATTGTTTTATTGTTTTGATTATTTTTTTATTTTCATTTTATATTTATTATAGTTATGACTTATTTTTATTTTCATTATATATATATTTTATTTATTTATTTATTATTATTATATATATTTTACTTACTATTATTTCATCCTTTTCATTTGGTGTTTATTTTTGTTCTTATTTTTAATATTATCATTTTATTTTCATTATTTTTATTTTTATGATATTGTCATGTGTATTATATTTTTTTATTTTTATTATTATGTTTAATTTGTTTTATTTTTTCATTTTTAGATATTTATTTATTTTTGTTTATGTATTTTAATATATATTATTATTAATTTACTTCTTTATCTATTTTCATTTTTTTTTAATTTATTTCTTTATTTATTTATTTATTTTATTTTATATTTATTTATATTTATTCATGTTTTATTTTTGTTAATATGTATTGTATTTAATTATTTTTATTATTATTATTTTTTTATCTATTATTGTTATTATTATTTTCAGTTTAATATTGTATTTTTTTTTATTTTTTCATTCATTCATATTTTTACTCATTTTATTTTTTAAGTATTTATTTATTTATATATTTTTCATTTTATCGAGCTATAATTTATTTCTATTTCTTTTTATTTATCTATTGATTTTATTTACTTCCTATATTTTTATGTTTCTATCTTTATTATTTAGTTTAGTTATTTATTTTTATTTATTTCTTCTTATTCATTATTCCTTTTGTTCTTTTATGATTTTGATCTAATTTTTATTTGTGACATTTATTTATTATATTATCATTTTTTTTAACTTTTTTGTACTTTAATTTATTTATTTGATTTTGTTATTTATTTTTTATTTTCATTTTTATTTGTTTTTATTTATTTATTTATTTAGTGATTCTTATTTATTTTTATTATGCTTTTTCTATGTTAGGTTTTTATTATCCTTTTTTTAATTTTTTATGTTTATTTTGTTATTTATTATTTTTATTATTCTTAAAATTAATCTATTTATTGTTTTTTAGATTTGTATTTATTTTATATGGTTTTTTTATTTGTTTATTGTATTTTTTATTTGTCATTTATTTTTATTTTATTTATATTTATTTATCTTTATTTCATGTTCTTTTTGTAATTATTTTATTGATTTATTTATTTTTATTTTTTTTTATTTATGTTATTGTTTATTTTGTATATATATAGAATAGAAAATTATCAGTATTATATATATATATAATATCATATATATAATATATATATAATATATAATTAATTTTTATATATTATTTTATTTATGTTATTTATTTATTTTTTATATTTATTTATTTGTGTATATAGTTTTTTATTCATTTTTTTATTTTTTTTATTTTATTTCGTTTTGATTTATTTTTTTATTTATTTACATAGGTTTATTTTTATTTATTATTTAAGCTTATTTTCATTTTTCGTCTATTTTATATATTTTATTTATTCAGTTAATTGTTTATTTTTATTATTTAATTATGTTCTTTATTTGAAGTTTTTATTTATTTGTTCATTTATTTTATTGACTAATTATTATTTTTTATTTATTTATCTATTTTTTTTTAAAATTTTTATTTTACTTTATTGATTATTTTTCATTCATTTCTATTTATTTTATTTTTATTTTATCCTCTATTTTTCTATTTTTGGTTATATATTTATTTATTTTTGTTTTCTTTATTAAATTTTTTATTTATCTTTATTTTTATTTTTATTTCTTTATCAATTTTTTATACTTTTCTATCTATTTTTTTATGGATTATTTATTTATTTATTTTTATTTTCGATATTTATTTTTAATTTTTATTTTATTTACATATTATTTTTGTATTTATTTATTTATAATTGAATTTTATTTCTTTAGTTTTTTTATTTATTTTTTATGGTATTTATTTTACATAGTTTATTTATTTATTTTATGTATAATTGTTTATTCATTTATTTTTTGTTTTTTATTTTGTTTATTTATTTAATTTATTTTAATTTTGTATTTTTTGTAGACTTTTTATTCACTTATTTATTTTGATATATTTTTATTTTTTATTCATTTATTCATTTTATTATTTTATTCAATAATTTTTATTTATATATATTGATATATATATATATATATATATATATATATATATATTTAATTTATTTATTTATATATATTTATTTATTTATTTATTTATTTATCTTTTATTAATTATTTATTTATTCGTTTTTTTTATTTATTTAGTTTATTTATTTATCTTTATGTATTTATTTCTATTTTCTTTCAATTTTATGTTCTATTTTTATTTTTCTATTTTTATATTATCAATAATATTAGTTGTTATTTCTAATGATTTTATTTTAATTTCCATATATATATTGATTTCATTATATTTTATTTTTTATTTATTGTATGTATTTGTTCTATTATTTCATCATTATTTTACAGTTTTTTTTTTTTGCTGATTAAATTCATATTTTCTCAATTTTCTAGTTTCAGTATAGTATATTAATATACTTTTATACTTCTTATTTTTATTTTTTATTATTATTTTTATTATTTTTGTAATATAGCTATTAATTTCAGGTTTATTTTTATCACTATTATTTTCTTTATACGACATTTCCATTATTTTTATTTCTATTTTTTAATTTAAATTTACATTGATATTATTTTTACCTTTATTCTTTAAGTAAACCATCTTTTAAACATGTTAAAATAAAAGTAATGTCTGCCTCAGCTGCAGTAATATTATGTAGGTCTGTTTTCATAATTATAATTTTCTCTTTGTTGCTAAACTGCAGAACAACGCACCGAAGAATGGCATGTCTAAAATAGGTAATTAAGAAAGTGAATTTTAAATTTATTCAAATATGCCAGAGGCTGTAGTTAAACATTCGTTGTATAACCCGTGGAGTTTGTGAATGATCAATTTTTATTCCAAGTCTGGATTCTGACTATTCCTTAACACTCTTAACCAGGCTAGTAGAGCGCCTATGGAGGTCATTTTCACATGCAGGGTCAAGATCAGTGTACATATTTTACTATGATATCAGACTCTCTCTCTCTCTCTCTCTCTCTCCTCTCTCTCGTCTTCTCTCTCTGATACTTTTCAATCTTTTCCCTTCTACTCTGGTGTCACTTAATGATTGTCAATCAATGTCACGTCTGGTCTATTGGCACATATCACCTTTTGTGTATTGATACCACAGTCCCCGAGAATATTTGCTTGATCGTTTTCTATCACTAACTCCTCCCCATTCCTTCTTTTTTTGTCATATTTCAGTTCTAAAAGACGGAGGTCGGTCTTTTTAACTATATGCTGACATTTTTACATAGCTGAAATATGGTGTCTGGTGATACATACATAAATAAAAAAACATAAGGGAAAGGTTTAGATTTTTATTGATATCCAAGAAATATTTCGGTATGTGACGTCATATCTGTAGTATGAAGTCATCATCCGTTTAGCAAATTTCAATTACAACTTGAATTGAAGAATTACAATTACAGTTACCTTAAGAATGCGTAATGAATAACATTTCAATTCAATTACAATTACTACAAGGCTGCCTTCATCGTATAGCCGGCCAGGTGTAAAGGGGGCGTGGCCTAGACAGGCAAGAGATGACGACAAGCCGATTTCCTTCGCTCCAGGTGCAACCACCTTACTTATGCCCACCTTTGATATGACCAGCATGCGCCTGTATAAGATACTCTCCAGCCACGCCCAGGAAGAGGCTTTAAAGAACCACGCCCTCACCAAACATCAAGAGACTTCTTGTACAGATATTCAGCAATGCACCCAAAGAGGCTTCTGGGATATTGAGTGGGGATGACGCTACCTCTGTCTGTAGATACCTGGGTTCCTGGAGGACTGTAGGATTGGTCTGGAGGAATGTAAGGAAGGGCGGGGCTTCTTGGACTGTGAAAAGGTAGGAGGAGGCTTAAAATCTTGTCCTAACAGGACGGTATAACCTCCACAGTACATACCTTAGAGCGTAGGGTCGGATGACTCTCGACCAGACTGTAGGCAAGAACATCTTAACGTGGTTTAGGCTTTCCTTTGTGATGAATTGGTGCCTGTCAACCCGAGTTCCGTAAGGAATCTCATCCCTGCGAATGATGGACATCTGCGCACCAGTGTCATCGAAAGCTCGGAGCTGGTGAGCAGGATAGCGACTTCTTGGAGGTGCAGTAAATTTACGGCCCTGCGCTGGAGGGCCTACTAGAACTGAAGGATTGTCCGTCCCTGTCATTGCAATGGCAGTAAACGCAGTTGCTTTCCTGGAGCATCTCGACCAGGAAGCGGTTTGCCCATGCACTTTGCACGAGCCGCAGAAACTCTTGCTGAAGTCGTTCTTGTGTCCATCTTCTATAGTAATTTTGTCATATGAATCATGGCTGCTACGAAGAGTAGTGGGGACAGTAAGCCATCTTGAAAGAGCCCTTTTCTGATGTTAAGCTCTCTTAGTCTTATCCCAGAGCTTGTAAATACTATATTCCAGTTGGCCATTGTATTGTTGTGGACGCTGATGTTTTCCTCTGCCCCATATATTTTCATGAGGTATCATGTCGTAGGCTTTCTTATAGTCGATCCATGCCATGCTTAGGTTGGTTTTCCTTCTTCTACTGTTCTTATTACCATTTTGTCTATCAGGAGCTGGTCTTTTGTGCCCCTACACTCCCTTCTGCAGCCTTTCTGTTGGTGGGGGATGGTGTTTGTCTCCTCTAGGTAGTTGTATAGCCTTTCCCTGATGATACCTGTTAGAAACTTCCACATTGTTATTATTTTTTTATTTATATTATTATTTTTATTTAAATTACTTTCTTTTTTATTTTTCTATTTTTCTTTTCAAAATTATTAGTGCATATTATTTTACGAATTTTCATGTTTATTATTATTATCATTATTATTATTTTATATTATTATTATTTTTCATTTTCATTTGTTTTTTTATTATTTTATTATTTTTACTTTTATGTTTATAATTTTAAATTTTATTATCAAAGTTATTACTATAATTTTTATATCTATTTTTATTTTTTTATTTTTATTGCTGTTATTTTATTAATTTTATTGATATTTTTACCGTTTTTTTATTTTTATTTTTACTTTTAATATTATTTGTTAAAATTATTATTATTATATTCATTTTATATTATTTTTTTTTATTTTTATTTTTATTTTAGTTAATTTATTATTATTATTATTATTAGTATTATTATTATTATTATTATTATTATTATTATTATTATTATTATTATTATTATTATTTATTATTATATTAATAATGTGTATTATAATTATTTTTCCATTTTTATTATTTTTCATTATTTTTATTTTCAATTTATTTAATATTTTTATTTAAATTACTATTTTTTTTGCTTTTGTTTTAATTTATATTTATATTCTTATTATTTTTATATTGAAATTTTATTATTTTATTTACTTTTACTTATTCGTTATTTTTTATTTTTAAAGTTATTTTATTTTCATTATTATTATTTTTATTTTTTAAATTTTACTTATTTTTTTTCTTAATATTTTAATTTTAATTATTGTAAGTTTTATTTTTTATCTATGTTTTTTTAATGCGAAATAGATTTTATTTTTTTTTTTAGTGTTTTTAATTTTCTAATTTTATAGTTAATATAATTATTCTATTTAATTTTGTTTTATTTTTTATTTAAACAACTTTTATTTTTACTTTTTTGTTTTTGTGTTTTATTATAGTTTTTTAGTATTATTTTAATTAAATTTTATTATAATTATTATTTTATTATATTACTTTTAATTTTTTATTTTTTTTTTATTACTTATATTTTACTTTTCATTATTTCACATTTTCATTTTTATTATATTATTATTTTTAATTATTTATTGTTTGTAATAAATTTATTTTTATTTTAAATATTCTTATTTCAATTTATTATTATTATTATTTTATTAGTTTTATTTGTATTTTTATTTTCTTATTTCTTTTTATTTTTAATATAATTTTATTCTAAATATCATTAATAATTCTATTTTTATTATTTTTATTAATTTTTTATTTTTTAATATTATTTTATTTGCATTATTTTTATTTTTATGATTTTTCCATGTGCATTAGATTTTTTTTACTTTTATCAACTTTTTTATTGTTTTTTATTTCATAATTTACACAATTATTTTTATTAATTTTTTTTTATTTACATTACTACTATTTTTTTTATTATTTTTTATTGATATTCTCAGTTTTCTCCTGTTTATTATTATTATATTATTTATTGTTTCTCATTATTATTATTTTTATTTTTATTTCTATTGTTTTATTTGTATTGTTTTTATTTTTATTTTTATTATTATATGTTTTTAATAATTTTAATGTTTAGTTTTTTAGTTTTTATTTATTATTATATTTATTTACTTATTATTTTTTTCATAATTTAATTTTGTTTATTAAATATTTTAATTTTAAATATTTTTATTTCAATTTATTATTGTTATTTTATTAGTGTTATTTAGTATTTTTTACTATTTTTATTTATTTTTATTTTTAATGTTATTATATTTTTTTTTTTTAATTATTTTTTTATTCGTTTTATTATTTTTTTTTAATATTGTTATTTTATTTTTATTATTTCTATTTTTTTATTTTTATGATTTTTTATGTGCTTATATTAATTTGTATCTTTATTAAGATTTGTTATTTTTTTTAGGTTTAGTATAATTATTTGTATTAATTTTATTTTTTTATATCACGACTTTTATTTTCATTTATATAATGGCAGAATCACAGAATTGATTTAATGCAAAATTCTTCAATTCTCCTTATGATTCGTCTTTCTGGCACGTTGGAATATTACTGTGGATCCCTCTACTGATTCCTTAGACGCACGATACTGGGGTTTTTATATTGTTCACACACACACACACACACATTTACATATATATATATATATATATATATAATATATATATATATATATATATATATATATATATACGTACACACACACATACATATATATATATATATATATATATATATATATATATATATATATATATATATATAAAATATGTATGCTCTGTTTCTCTCCGGGCAAATACTCAGCCCTCGAAGACTTACCTGGCGTAACTCCTCAACAGTCGTTTTGACTCATCTCAATCACTCTCTCGCTTCTTCCTGACCTGAAATGGAGCCAGGAATTGAGGAGGAAGGGAAGCAAGCCCCGTGTTCATGAGGAGGAGGAGAGAGGAGGAGTGAAGAATTCGCATTTTTGAATTCCGGCCCGTGTTTGCTGAGACAACATCACGCTGGGGAATGCCCCGAATCGCCTCTCAGTTTGCAGAGTTCCACCGAGTGGTTGCTTCCTCTCTCTCTCTCTCTCTCTCTCTCTCTCTCTCTCATCTCTCTCTCTCTCTCTCTAGCTTGATTTTGGTATCGTTTTTCGTTGGAAAAATTTTTTCATTTACGCATGTCTGGACACACGGATTTCAGGTTTTAGTCGCTGGTGACGTGGTATTAGTTAGGGCGTTGATTATCGTAGCGAGGCATTTTCGTTTTATTTTCTTATCTGTAAAAGAGGAATATTGGGATACTTATAGATAAATCATTGAACGACATGAAGGAAAAGGGTCTGAGAGAACAAGATGTACAGGACAGAGGTAGATGGAGAAGGCTGACTTAAAACAGCGACCCCATTTAGAAATGGGAAAAGCTGAAGGCAAAGAAGAAGAATCGGGATACTTCTGCCTTCTTCGAAATTATTATTATTATTATTAAGCTTTAAGGCATCCATTTGCTTCCTTTATACTTCCAGCAAAAATATAGTTAAGCGGATGTGGATCGAAGGACCTCATTTTACAAATTTTTTTTTTTTTTTCTAGTGGGTAAACTAGAAATGGTAGTGGGCGTGAAAAGAATCTATAGGCGGTTGGAGAATATGGGTAAATGGGTGAAATATAGAAATGAGGTAAAAAAGATACACATTTATATACATATATGTTTATGTAATATATATTATACACATAAATATACATCTATATTTGTACGTAATTATATGTATGATTCTGTTACAGGAACGTAATATAATACTCTCTCTTTCTCTCTCTCTCTCTCTCTCTCTCTCTCTCTCTCTCTCTCTCTCTCTCTCTCTCTCTCTCTCTCTCTCTCTCTGTTTATGTATGTATATATATATATATATATATAATATATTATATATATATATATATATACATATGTATATATATATATATATATGTGTGTGTGTGTGTACTTCATATTTATCAGGGTGTATATTTGAACAGTTATATGATAATATCTAATTAAATGACTGAGTTGTCCTGTTCATCTCTCATCTGAATAAATAATTACACACAGAAATGTCGGCGTCCACAGAGGCATTTCATATTTATCTCCCCGAATCTCAAAACTATTGAATAAATAATGACCGATGCAGCCCACAGCCGTTGATTTGGTAAACAGAAACCAGATGCAAAATTGAACGTCATAAGGGAATTTCTGTATCATTGTCAAATGTTTTATGTCCAGAAATCAGGGTAGAATGATGATAACCTTTATGTCCATAGAACAGCCTCCCCGGGGATGTTGTTGTTGTACAGTTTAAATCTGAAAGGTTCACGCGAAGATGCGATGTTTACTATCCTATACCTATTCACTTAACATTTTATTAATTTGTTTGTATTGTTATCTAATTTTTTTTTTTTTAAATTTCTTACTGTGGTTTTGTAACTTACAAATGTACAGTTCACAAAACCCCCCCCCACACGCACACACACACACACACGCATATATATATATATATATAATATATATATATATTAATCTCACTCGTAACAGGAGTGGCTGGCTGCAGGCGCACTTCAGGACACAAAAACAAAAAGCCAGAGAATACGGCTACCTAACAAGTGATATAATTAATATATACGTTATACACACACACACAAACACCACACACACATATATATATATATATATATGTGTGTGTGTGTGTGTGTATAACGTGTATATTAATTATCTATACTTGTTAGCAGCCGTATTCTCTGGCTTTTTGTTTTTGTGTCCATGAAAGTGCGCCTGCAGCCAGCCACTCCCATGTTACGAGTGAAGATGAATACTATTATATATATATAGATATATATAAATATATATAGTATATATATATATAAATACAAATATACAATATATATGAATATATATAATATATAATATACATATAAAAATATTATATATATATATATACCTATATATATATATATCTATATTATATATATAATATATATATATATATATATATATATATATATATATATATCGTGTATTTATCACATGCCGTCATAGTGAAAGCTAGAATATATCTCTCTTACTTATTACATTGTCTCATAGGTGAAGCTAGAGGTAATACTCTTGGCTTTGGGCGTGATGTAATACCTGGTTCATTTCGATCTGAAGTCAAGAGATGTGCTTCGACATTCAGACGCCTCTTGCTGTATCGTCTTCCCATGATATCTAGACCGTGCGTTTTCCGACGGTTTCTCGCGTTTGCGTAATCACCGACTACTTACGATTATTGTCGTTCGCGCCCCTTGAGTATATTGTTCTGAGTGCCTTATCAGTTCGTCGTTAATTAGGCTGAGGATGGAGGCTGCGCAAGGTGGATTTAATTAATATAGTTATTGCGGTTCAGTGGCTCATCTGTGATCGATGGTTTTCCAGACAGATTTCATGGAACGCGAAGGTCTTTCCAGGTAAATCATTTGCCACCAGTCACACTTCCAGTAACCGATCGTGCGTAGGTTTCAGAGAAAGGACCCTCTGGTTATTTATTTATATTGCGAAATGTTATTTTCGTGTTTTGAAAGTATCTGCGAAAGTTGCAAAGAACTTGTTATTATGTCCAGTCTCATCGATACCTTTAGCAAAAGCAAATCAACTAACGAATAACCGTAGTAATTAACATACTGCCATTCCTAGCCACTGAAAGGGATTATTAAATTTTTTTACATCAGATCACTATGAAAAAATAAAGAATAACTAATCTTGCAGGAAGCCGAAGCCAAATTGTCGCAATGATCATCGCAAGAGCTGTTGCGAACCTTATTAGTAATTATTGATAATCTGGTGCCATAACTTCAGTCATTAAGTCCATAAGTCTCGTATGATTATTCGACTGAACAAACCTGGCACAAAAAATAAATAAATATTAAATAAGAAAAAAAAAAAAAAAAACATTATTAAAAGGCCTATCGACCAGTCCTGATCTTTTACTAGTTAAGAAATTCGCAGTCTCGCGAAGAAAAATCTCTTATAAAAAATCAACAATT
>NC_061088.1:3419670-3422170 GCF_015104395.2 Macrobrachium nipponense | reverse complement strand
AGCAGAATGACGGTTAGGAAGTCAACGCAAGAAATGGACGTGCGGAGACTGTTCCTAATATATCCCACATGTTAATTAGCGCCTCATTGGCGTGGTTGGTATGGCCTTTGCCTGTCACCTCAGTGGCCGCGAGTTCGATTCTCGGTCAATCCATTGAGGGGTGAGAGATGTGTATTTCTGGTGATAGAAGTTCACTCTCGACGTGGTTCGGAAGTCGCGTCAAGCCGTTGGCCCCGTTGCTGAATAACCACTGGTTCCATGCAACGTAAAAACACCATACTAACAAACAAACAAACAAACACATGTTAAATTCCATTGAAAAATAGCGAAAGCATTCGAAATAAACGTAAGCTTGGTTAAAGTCAGAAGGAATGAAAAAAGTTAAGTATATCTTAGTTTAACCAGACCACTGAGCTGATTAACAGCTCTCCTATGGTTAGCCCGAAAGATTAGATCATTTTTACGCCATAGAAACCAATTGGTTACCTAGCAACGGGACCTGCAGCTTATTGTGGGATCCGAACCACATCATATCGAGAAATGAATTTCTAATCACCAGAAACAAATTCCTCTGGGTCGACGTTGGCAGAGTTGGGAATCGAACTCGGGAATATCGAATCGGCAGGCGAGCGCGTAAAACACTCGTCCAACCAAGATGTCAGTTAAGAGTTATGCAAAAGCTTTGACTAAAATAACCACTATAGGCTAAGAAATCGGCCTCTAATTGATAACTTACTTTACTATAGCCAGTCTGTTGCGGATGTTACACTCTTCAATAAAAAAAATAAGCTTTTAAATGACTTCAGGCCATTAATTTCCCGGTATATAAGTTTAGAAGTTAAGTAGAAGAATCCCTCGTCACTTTCTAATCAGCGTAAAAGTAAATAACGCCTCTGCTAATTAGAAGACTTAATTAGAAGACTTGATTAAACATTTGCGAGAGAAAGGTCGAAAGGTACCGTTTATGGCGCGCCCGGGGGTCGAGGGTGGGGGGGGGGGGGGGGGGTGGGGGGGGGGGGGGGTGTGGCTGCAGGGGGATCAGGTAGATTTCAAGGCGAGAACTCTACTGAGAGTTAACGCCTGAAAATGGTACATGAAAAAAATATAATAAGAAGGGAACGAGTAGAAAAAAATAACAGCTTAAAAATGCTCCTAAGTTTCTTCGGCTCAATCGAGTTTTCTGTACAGCGTATAATCAAGGCCACCGGATATAGGTCTATCTTTCGGTGGTCACGGGATAATGCTGCATAAGCCGCGCCCCAAGAAAACTTTAACCGCGGACCGGTGGTAGCTTATCTTATATAGTTGCCAGAAGCACGGTTATGGCTAACTTTAGCCTCAAATAGAATAAAAACTACTGAGGTTAGAGGGCTGTAATTTGGTATATGCGATGATTGGAGGGTGGGACGATCACCAAACCAATTTGCAGCTCTCTAGCCTCAGTATATTTTAAAATCTGAGGGCGGACAGAAAAAGTGCGGACGGACAGACAAAGCCGCTCCGGCACATTAGTTTTCTTTGACAGTAACGCAAAAGAAGGAAGGGAGGCCTGTGTCTGTATTTAGCCATCGGAGGTTTTTCCAGGCTTCGGAAGAGCTGAGTAATTGGATCGATCACACTTCCATATGTCACTGTCCGACCCCGAAGTTCTAATTAGGAATTGTTGAATGTCTTCCTTGAACGTCTTCCTCAAGTTGTTCCCCATACTTATGTGTTTCAGATAGATGGATTCTGAGTTCTCGTCTTTTCTCCAACTGGTGTTTGCGCCGCCTAATTCAGCCGTTTGCTGTATGAGCATTCTCCTTTTAGATCTTAATAATTTACATAACATTTTTATCTGTTTATTTGTTCATTTATGTTTTCCCTTTATAATGGTTTATCTCTTCTTTCTGTATTTCCCATTGCCCTCTGTTACTTCCTAGAAAATTTGAATTTTCAGTCAGTGGCCCCTTGTGGATTTGTTCCATGTGAATAGGGATCATCTTCTGAAAAAAGAAAAGAAAAGAAAAAAAAATAATAATAATAATTTTGTAATTGAAATTTACCATTACAACATAAACCACATCTCTTACGAGTTACAATTATGACTCGTGAATGTAACCGTATGGCTGGGGAGAGATACCAGGTAACCCCCTCTCTCTCTCTCTCTCTCTCTCTCTCTCTCTCTCTCTCTCTCTCTCTCTCTCTCTCTCTAATCATCTTTCATTCTTTTGTTCTTACTTCAAATTCTGTCTCTCCTTATTTCGGGGACTCGTGTTTTTTTGTAATTAACATTTGCAATATGGTTATGATCTCTCTCTCTCTCTCTCTCTCTCTCTCTCTCTCTCTCTCTCTCTCTCTCTCTCTCTCTCTTCCCTTTAATCATCTTGCAATCTTTTATTCATTCTTCAGTTTCTATCTCTCCTTATTTTCCTTCTTTAAATTTTATAATTAATATTTCCGAAACAGTTGTTCTCTCTCTCTCTCTCTCTCTCTCTCTCAAATCTCAACTCTCACCTCT
>NC_061088.1:3382170-3414670 GCF_015104395.2 Macrobrachium nipponense | reverse complement strand
CTCTTGGCAAGAAAGAAATATGATTGATGAGTCTGTGAAGGATTATCGGAAAATATCGTAGACGTAAGACTTGAGACATTGACTGAGTGATTGCTTCATTATACGTTGTAGTTCGTTTTTTCTCGTTTTAAACTTAAATTTCAGAGCAGTCGTTTAAAATTTGGAAGGTTTCAAAACAGTCACTGCAAAAGCTGAACGTTTCAGAACAGTCTCTGCAAAAGCTGAACGTTTCAGAACAGTCTCTGCAAAAGCTGGAAGTTCCTGGAACATTCCAAAACAGTCCCTGCAAAAGCTGGAAGTTCCTGGAACATTCCAAAACAGTCTCTGCAAAACCTGGAAGTTCCTGGAACATTCCAAAACAGTCTCTGTAAAAGCTGAAAGTTCCTGGAACATTCGAAAACAGTCTCTGCTAAAGCTGGAAGTTCCTGGAACATTCCAAAACAGTCTCTGCAAAAGCTGGAAGTTCCTGGAACATTCCAAAACCGTCACTGCAAAAGCTGAAAGTTCCTGGACATTCCAAAACAGTCTCTGCAAAAGCTGGAAGTTCCTGGAACATTCCAAAATAGTCTCTGCAAAAGCTGGAAGTTCCTGGAACATTCCAAAATAGTCTCTGCAAAAGCTGGAAGTTCCTGGAACATTCCAAAACAATAACTGCAAAATCTGGAAGTTCCTGGAACATTCCAAAACAGTCTCTGCAAAAGCTGGAAGTTCTGGAACATTCCAAACAGTCTCTCGCAAAGCTGGAAGTTCCTGGAACATTCCAAAATAGTCTCTGCAAAAGCTGGAAGTTCCTGGAACATTCCAAAACAATAACTGCAAAATCTGGACGCTTCAGAACAGCCGATGAAAGAGCTGTAATGACAGGACTGTTGATTCAAGGCACTTGTCACGTATTGCATCGACTCTCTCTGGGTCGACGATTTGCTATGGATGGGATGTACCAATCTTTTTCCAATATCTCTCGAATCTCATCCAACCGTTTCCTGTGTGACAGGAGGTTTGCAATTCACAGAATCGTTCTCGTAGCTATTTAGTCTCCAGTGCAGCTGCGACTGACCTAAATTTCATTCTAAATTGAACAAACACATCCGTGCAAGTGACCAAAGACGGGAGGCCGTTAAATTTGCTGCAGTAAGTTTTTTGTTGGGTGAAAGACCTGTGACATAATTCCTGTTCTACGCAGAGTAAATGTCGCTGGTTCTTGAGCAGTGCTTAGTAAACATGATGCTAAAGTTATACATAAACGCATATCTTTTACATAAGAAGATTGGCGGGGATTTTTGTAAACACATTTTGCTTCCAATCTCAATTTAGAATTGCTTCTCTCTTCCCCAGTATGAATGTTATTTTTTATCTTAATTCTTAAATGCAAATTTATACCACAGACACACACCACGACACACACACACGACACACACAACACAACACACACAACACATAATATATATATATATATCTATATATTTTATTATTATATATATATATACATTATACATACATATAATTAATTTTGTTATCTTTATGTATGTGTGTGCGTGCGTATATTTTCTGATAAATATTTATAAGTGTATACACACACACACACATATATATATACATATATATATATATATATATATATATATATATATATATGTATGTATATATATATATATAGATATATATATATATATATATATATATATGTATATATGTGTCATGTATGTGTATATGTGTATGTGTATGTATGTGTATACCTGAATCACAAAAATATGGAACGGGATGAATATTATTATATAAATAAAGACCAAATCCACGAAGGAAAGAGAAACGATGGAGGGCTGCAAGGCCTTTCGAATTCTTGTCCTGTACTTAGCTAAGTAAAGGACAAGAAGTCGAAAGGCCTTGCAGAACTCCATCGATTCTCTGACAATCCTAAAATAGAGAAAGGTCACCAAAAGGACACAACATGTCCGACAACTTCTGACATGACAAACGAGCTCTGACAAACTCTCGCAACAAGCAAATGGAAATACGCATGAGATAGTCAAGTCAAGCAAACGGAACTGAAGACCTGCAAGAATTTTTTTTTTTTTTTTTTTTTGGAAATAAAAACAAAAGTCAAATAAAAGAAGCCCATCTGGATGAGAGATAAGAGGAGAGTATGACCTGCGCAGCATTCCGCTGCAACACGACACATTAGCGACAAAATTCGTCGCTAACTTTTGCTGCAAACATTGCCTCATAAAACGGTCCGTAAAAGTTGCAAGTCTCAGGACACGACGCGAAACAGCTTTGCAACAGAAGGAGCGAAAGAGATGAGACTGTCTCTTTTAAAGAGAGAGAGAGAGAGAGAGAGAGAGAGAGAGAGAGAGAGAGATGGCAAGCCATCAGGACGTAAGGATAAACAAAGAAATTAAATGGTGTCTGTCGCAGTTGTTTTACTCTTATTGAAAAGTACTGTATTTTTCCATTTTGATTCCTTCTTCTTTTTCTTCTTCTTCTTCTTAGTTCACGTTTTGAAATCTTTCTCTTCTCACTATTGTTACTAAATACGTTTATGAATTGTGAACATGTGCATTAGTGCAAGCGTAAATATCTAACCTTTGAATGAAGAAGATTGCACATATTAGAGGAGGAAAACTGTTCTGAAAAGAAGAGAGGATAAACATATAATATATATATATATTATATATATATATATATATATATATATATATATATGTGTGTGTGTGTGTGTGTGTGTGTGTGTGTGCGCGCGCGTTTGTGTGTGTAGAGTGTGTACGAGTTTGTTTGTTTGAGTACCCATTTTCTCTTCTGATTACTGGGGAGGTTTGACAGTAAACCAAATAAAGCCATCGTCAGTGGAGCTTTTGACTTGAAACGCATTGTGGTCAACCATTCGAAAACGATAGTCCAGAGACAATTGCTCGGAAATCACATCTTCAGACTATCCTATACTCTTGGTGCAACAACTGCAATAGCTACGCACAGGTGACAGAATAGAATCGAAGTGATTATTGTCCTTGCAGTTGTCTCAAGCTTCTGAATGTATTCTTTGCGACGCTAGAAACCAGCTGTCGTAAATTTTTGTAAACTGCTTTGACGGTAGTCAATGATACCACAGTAACATCCTATAATGTTATCATATTGACCTCGGATGATGTTATGAAAACCATAAATGCTGTACAGGAGTCGTTTATACGCAAATCGCTTAAAGAAATCAACACCCATTTATGTTTACAGCAAGCAATATTTTTTAACTGATGGAAGGAGTTTCAATAGTAATTGTGAACTATTGGGCTTAAACGGAGCTAGACTTTAGCTAGACTGTTTATATGAATTATAGGAATGACTTAACTGGAATATATTCGAACTGGAGTCATTAATTTTAGAGTCCATAAACCTATTGTTCATTTCAGGGCCGTGTCCAATTGATTTTCATTGATAAAATGTTACCAAAGCATCGGATATGGATCGTATTTTGGAAATAGCTATTTGAAGCCACAGCCTAATTGGCAAAAATATGCAGTGATGTATACTGTTGGTAATTAAGGCACTTATCAGAGTGAATCAAAGAAATTCAAAGGGAAACTTTGCTAAATTTAGTAAGCACCCAGAGAGACGCTAGTTGTGACGTAAACTATAACATCAGAGAATAGCAGGGTGCCCATTAGTATGGTAATGATTGTAGAAACACAAATATATTTGACCCTCTTGTACAATAAGCACTGAAGGAAAGGATAGGTAAATCATTGTAGAGAAATGCGACAATATTGCGGATTGGTGATACTACAGGCAATGAATAAGAATTTTGTATGACAATATTATAGCAAATGAATTGGGTGAATATACATATGGCAATATTACTGTTTTCATTGTACAATTTTATATTGACTACAGGAATACATATGGTGGCAATTATAACGCAATGTCTATTTATCCTTTGACTATGTTATACAAAATATTTGGAATTGGTCAAATACAATCATATTGAAATGAATATACGATCACTTAGAGGTGTTTGGTACGATATTTTGGCCTGATATACCTTGCTTAATAGTAAACACCGCCGACGTATTTATAATAAAGAATAACTGTGATGAATGTTAATGTTAATGTGATTATTATCATTATGATTAATAATATCATTATCATTACTTTATATGGCCGTGTGCATAGGAAAAACAAAGTATGTTATATCATGCATTTTTAGTCATTGGCTAAATACTGGTCTTTATCCACACATTCCCTACGACCGCGTGGGAAATTTCGTGGGTATCTAAAGTATACTTTACGTATCCTTGAAACGCTGGGGTATCAATGGTTTTCACAGAGTGTGTGTGTGTGTGTGTGTGTGTGTGTGTGTGTGTGTAAGGCTTGGTGCATATTTCAAGCTAAAAGAAGCGTGAATTGCGCCATGGAACTGTATTACACTATTAATATTTTCATTTGATGCGAATTCCCGTATTGTACTCTACTTAAGAGTTTGAGTGTGTGTAAACTATACATAGACTACTGTTACTACTACTATTACCATCATCTGAGTCTTCATTCATAAGGTATATGGGTGGGGTGTCTAGTAAAGTACGATATACTACAGTATCAATGAGTGGGAGGGCCTACAATAATGTCGTTTTACTAGCCTCTATCTGTAAGCCTACTAGATTTAGCTAAGTTTCATTTTGAATATCTTTGATTTACTCTGATAAGTGCCTTAATTGTCAACATTAGACATCACTGCATATTTTTGCTTTGGTAAAATTTAATCAATGAAAATCAATTAGACACGGCCCTGAAATGGACAGTGTGCTTAAGGAGAAACAAAAATAAGGTATATGTATCTTACCTACAGACCTTTCTTACGGATAATGGATTGTGCAGTTTTTGTTATGTCTCTATGATAACCACTCTGAAAGCAATGTATAAATATGCAAGTTATTCAATGTGATTTATGCAAGAAAATATGCAGCATTGATCTTAGTATTATGCTCACCTATACATTACTGAAAAAGTACCACTGATATAGCATTTTTTTTTCAGGTGATCTCAGAAGAAAACCCTCACTGGCCACAGGCTCTGAATCAGCCAGTTACTATATTTCTCAAAACAGCAGTGTCACTTTTCTAATGGATGCACCCAACATATGTGACCTTACCCGCATAGCGAGTGACCTTTTATTTCAAAAGAATAAAGTCCCCGAACTCGGGAACCGATAGGAACTACCTGGCGCAGAAGAAGACTTACAGGAAATACGTTCAAATGGGACATGCGGTGTTCGTCCACACCAGTGACGTCATCAAACCAGCTGTTACTCTATGGACGGGTTATTGGTGTCCTTTAGCAACTATTCATAGAGTAAGAGTGCTGGACGCTGGTAGCGGTAGTCGTTTCTGGTAGCTGGTAGTGGCTGGAAGTGGTGTCCCCTTGGGGTGGTATCCTAACGTGAAGATAACTAGTATGTAAGCTGTAATAATAAGAAGAAATTATAACCAATGAAAAATCACGAAATGAGAAAAGGCACTACGGAAGAGATCACTATGAGGCCACGTAAACACACCACGATATGTGTACTTAATGATCGTCATAACGGAAACTATATTGGAGCACGGGTTATGTCTTCGCCGTCTTCATTACTTCTGCATACTAATTAATATCTTCCTGTAATCTCACAGAGAATGAATCTAATGGACTTGAATGAATAAGCTTTTTCAATGCAAGACCGAGAGGCATTTATTTCCTTTTGGAAGACAGCCTTAACGGCTTCTTTGGAAGATGAAAAGGATAGTGACTGGATTCCGAAGATAATTCCGAAGATAATAAGGATTGTGACTGGATTCCGAAGATAATACCGAAGATAATAAGGATTGTGACTGGATCCCGAAGATGATAAGGACTGTAACTGGATTCCGAAGATAATTGTGACTCAATTCCTAAGATGGACAGCCGTCGCTTTCACCGGCTGATGGTGAGTGTTAGATCACTGTCACGAATTTTTTTTTTTTTTTAGGAGTATCATTATGGGTTATAATATTTTTGGTTTATTACTTGAAACTGGCAATAACACTTTACTTCCCATGTATTGACGTTTCATGTCAACCTTTCCTATAATGCCAGGTCCTGACCTAACCAGATCTTACGTACCTAACCTAACTTAGGGGCATCACCCTCCCTGGAAACATCCCCCCACACCCCCGCTCCTCCCAACGAAACGGAGGTAACGTGTCTCAGTCGGCGATTGGCGGGAAGAATCAGGCCGCGCAACTAAAATAGTTTTACCAAATTTTATATTACTACTATATATATATATATATAATATACATATATATATATATATATAATATATTAATATTATATAGTAATATATATGTGTGTGTGTGTGCGAGCGCGCGTATTTACGTACATATATACATAATATATAAAGAAAACTTCGTCAAATACCTCTCCCGAACACCAGCCACTTCGAACAGTTATAGTTTCTGTCCGAGAACTCGTTGTCGTACATCTGGTTCCAAACTATCATACGTTTTTCGACCAACTAACTATCCTGATTATACGGAATCGTTGCGCGCGACGCCGCGTTGCATAAACCAGTAATTAGTATAGATCAAATTTCCGGCGCCTTGTGAATGGAGTCGTTCTTATTAAGCCTTATTAAGGAGTCACCTGAAACTGAAACTTGTCTCCGCGTTGCCTTTGATGAGGTGATTAGGCTGTCGGGCAGGTGTACCTGGGCAGGTAGTAGGTGAGCCTAAGCGTACCGTACGTAGGTCGTGGTTTCTCGCCGTTGTGATTATTCGGTTATTGATTTAAAGTTCTCTTTGTGTTGCTTTCTACGCAGATATAATATAGATATATATGCAGACATATATATATATATATATATATATATATATATATATATATATATATATATATATATACCACACATATATATATATATATATATATATATTAATATATATATATATATACATGTATATATATATATATATATATAAATATATATATATATACGTGTATACATATATATATATCTTATATATATATATATATATATATATATGTATATATATAATATATATATATATATGTATATATATATATATATATATATATATATATATATATATAACGTATATATATATACATACATACATACATACACATATTATATATATATATATATATATATATATTATAATATATATATATATATAATCTTTCTATGAAAGAAAAAAGTTAAGCATATCTTAGTTTAACCAGACCAATGAGCTGATCAACAGCTCTCCGAGGACTGGCCCGAAGGATCAGATATTTTGACGTGGCTAGGAACCAATTGGTTACCTAGCAATGGGACCTACAGCTTATTGTGGGATCCGAACCACATCGAGAAATTGATTTCTATCACCAGAAATAAATTCCTCTGATTCCT
The DNA here is from genome assembly GCF_015104395.2 of Macrobrachium nipponense. Lineage (NCBI taxonomy): Eukaryota > Metazoa > Arthropoda > Malacostraca > Decapoda > Palaemonidae > Macrobrachium > Macrobrachium nipponense. The sequence goes on along the minus strand of NC_061088.1, from coordinate 3,407,256 downwards.
TGTTGGCAGAGCGGGGAATCGAACCCGGACCCTGAAATCGGTAGTCGAGCACGTAACCGACCACACATAAATATTTATATGGATATATGTGTTCCTTTAAGTTCCTCGTTGGACGAGTCGGTTACGTGCTCGACGACCGATCTCAGGGTCCGGGTTCGATTCGTCACTCTGCCAAGGCGAAATCTGCCGAATTTATTTCTGGTGATAGAAATTCATTTCTCGATGTGGTTCGGATCCCACAATAAGCTGTAGGTCCCGTTGCTCGGTAACCAATTGGTTCGTGGCCACGTCAAAATATCTGATCCTTCGGGTCTAACAAGGATCCCTTTTTTTAAAGCAATTAATTTGTCCAGTCTTCTCTGTGTTTATAACCTTTTGTATGCTGATATGATAATATTAATAATACACGTAGTTGTTTCTAAAGCTCTTAATGTGTAGAGATTGATGGAAAGGAGTGCTGGTAAAGAGTGTGATGTAAAAGAGAGGAAAAATGGGAACTGGAAGAAATTGCAATTGGGTGATTTCAGAGATACAATTAAAGCGAAAAAGGGAGATAGAAGGGGAGATAAGAGAATTGAAAGAAGAGAATGGAGAGAGAGAAAGAGAGAGTAGTTGAAGGGGCTGGTGGCTATAGTTCTCACTTGTTTAATTGGGGAGCCGCAAATACTTGAGTCAGACCTCGAAATGGGTCAGTGCCAGGACTGACTCCTTGTCTCGAGTGGGAGGTAAACACTTTGTTTCCAACTTCTTGTCACCTCCTCCTCCTACTCCTCCTCTCCGTTATGTTAACGAGGAGTCTATTTCTCTCTCTCTCTTTCCTTAAGTTATATTTACCCTTTAGAAAGGATTCTCAGTTTAATCTCTCTCTCTCTCTCTCATCCTTTAGAAAGACAGTTCAGTTTAATCTCTCAAACTCTCGTGTATATATATTATATATATATATATATATATATATATATATATATATATATATATAGATATATAGATATATAGATAGATATATATATATATATAATATATATATATATATATATATATATTAAGAAAAAGCAAATATGTCGGTGAATTGTCAGACCTCAGCTTTCTTCGCTTAGAGACAAGAGAGGGCCTAGCGACAAGCCTTCCTCGAAGGCTGCTGAAATGAAAGAACTGTTTGAACTGATGATCATGCAATGTGAGGTCGGTGATCCGTACAGCCTGGGTGAAGCTCGCGGTTGCTATGTCATTTTTGAGGCGTGTCCGGATGTGTGCATGTGTTTGTGTGTGTAATGATGGGTCCAACCGCCCGAGATCGGAGAGAAAAGGTGACGCTCTCCTTAGATAGTGATAAGACAAAGGAAAGCTTTAGAGATCTCGAGGTCAGGAAACCCCATCGTAAAAGGTATGGCACATATAAAAGGACTTAAGAAAAGTTGCCTTTTGAAAAGAGAGAAGTGTAATGTGTATACATTTATTTAACATTTATTTATGTGTTGGGGAATATAATAGATATGTCTCTTTGATTCAGATGGGTTCATGGCATTATACAAGAGAATGGGATTCTCTAAAAGACTTGACTATTTAAATGTAGAAACTAATAATTTGTGAGTTTTGGGGGTAATTACTTAGTTTCTAATTAGGAGAATGAATCAGTTTACAGCTTTTTGTGGGGTCAGACTTTAGTCTTATATTCCTCATTTAATCACTTTGTTCCATATCATGTTCAGCTAGTTTGGGAAATAAAAAGTATATTTTTGTATTTACGAGAATTCATTATCTTAGCTTAACACCGTTTGCAGAGAGAGCCAGCAACCAAAGGTAAGGGATTTGTCACCTGTTTTACTTTTAGTTTTTAGCCAGTGCTGAATGGTCGAATATGCTCGGTAATAGGTGGTGGCAGCGAATAAAAAGCTTTTTATAGGCCGTAGGTACCGCTTCCGAAGAGACTATAGCTAGTTTAGGCATATTTATTGGGGGAAAAGGGTTATAATTAGTATATCACAGGCGGGTAACGCCGGGTTTTTGCTGAGTTAAGGGTCTGTACACTCTCAGAGTTCGGGGCTGTATGTGTCTCTCTGCGTTAGAGCCAGTGTCGTTAGCTAGCACTCTGTGAAAACTTGTGTTTCGATGTTTTGGGAATTAAAGTTTAATTTTTTGGCATATTAAAGTGTTTATCGGGTGTGGTGAATAAGTTATGCATATTCGTAATGGGTCATATGAATATGTGAGTGTAATTTCATTGTTTCCTTTTTTTCTCTCTCTTTTTATTGGTAATTAATTTGCTCATAAGTGTGTTTTTGTTTTGATGTCCCTCAAGATTCGAATATTAACAGCTGTTCATAGGGTGATTTACTGGGCGTGGTGCATGTTTGTTTTTTATCTTTTATTGGGGGATGTTTGTATTAATTTTTCTGGATTGGGATTTGTGTGTATATAAATACATTAATGTTATTGAGGTCGGGAAATATCATAAAGCATAAAAGCTTTCGTAAAGATAGCAAAATGGCAGACGCAAGTGGTACGACGACTCTGCTTCATCACATTACGAATGTTAGTGCGTGCATGAGTCCATTTCATGGAGTCGTAGATGGAGTTCTTTTGCAGCTAGTACAAATCTTTATTGAAGGTGTGAATAATTATTTAAGCACAAAAAAGATAACAGATGGTGTAGAGGCATGCAAAAGTCGAACCTGGGCTGATTTGCAAGCATTTTTAAGAGCAGCTTATGGCTCAAAGGAACACGGTGATATGGTGGGAGATCTTAGAGGACTATATTAAATATGGAAAGGCACAACTAGCCTCGTAGAACATAGTTCAAAACTTTTTAACTCACAGAATGGATAGAAAAATTGAAAACATCTAAATGGGTTAAAGGAGGTAGTGTCTCACTTGACAATTTACATAAACTGATCCATTTTGCGATGCTCTTGCATGATGTACCGGATGCAATAGTGGATAGTTTTGATGAAAAGATTGAACCTACATCAGACGAAGAATTAATTTATGCCCAAATTGAGAAACATATGTCTAAATGTCCCACTGTAGACAGTACATTTTTTAATGGGACAGGCCCGAGAAATACGGTGCAAAGAGACACAGAATTTTCTTCTCCCCGTTTGTGTGCAAAAGTTGAATATAACAGAAGATCGGTCGATCAAGGGCAACAGCAGTTGCGTTCCTTCAACTGTAATAAACCAGGGCACCCAAAGAAAATGTGTAGAGTTAAATATTGGCAATCTTGTCCATCTCAGATACGGAAAGATGCGAGGCCTACACCTTAAAGTTCTGGGAGTTATAATATGAGAACTTCCCAGGCGGGTCATTTAAGAGGGCAAAGGGATTGGCGAAATTTTGGAAGCCGATCAACAAAAAAGGGTACAGATGATTAGTACGTGCCATTGGGGTGGTCTCGTGGGGGACGCCCAGAGCCCAGGCCTATAGTTTACGCAGCAGTGGAGGACGTTGATATCCCAGTATTTATAGATACTGGCGCACGCGTGAACTTGATGGATCACAATTTGTATCAATCCATGTTCTCCCATTACCCTTTGAAACCCTCAACGGAGACGGTGTGTGATGTGCAAGCCCATAGATTAAACACCTTGGGTTGTGTTCAAATACAGTTTACTCTCGGTGACAGAGTATTAATAGAACCATTTTTGGTTATAAAAGGGGTTGCGTTGGGCAACAGACTTTTGCTGGGTCAGGTCATCCTGCATGGGTGAAAACGGTTGGAATACCTGGTGTTTTTCTTCCTTATGAGGACGTGATTAGAACTGAGGCTATGGAGATTATTGAAAAAGGGGATGTGTTTGGCAGTGCTAATGGTGATGATACTGGGGTTATGGGGAGTGGTAATATTAAAACCCACACTGGTGATACGGGGAATAAATGCGGTGATGCTATGCGGCATTTTGGAGTTCACGGTGGTAACAATTTTGGTGAATGTGACAATGGTACTATGGGTGGTGATACTGATACTAATATTGATGTTATTTCTGATACTAACAATGGGGTGGATGTAATGAGAACCAAGAGCGGTGATGTTTATGGGATTGTGGAACGGGGAGGTACTAACCACAAATATAAAGGTGTTTTACCAGAGGATGTTATGGTAAAAGTCAAATTGAGGGAAGTGAGAAAACCCGCGGATGTGTATGTTATTGAAGGTAGCAAGAAGCTAAGAGGGATTATCAGCACGACATCAGTGAACAGTGCATCAAAAACTGGGGTTACATGGCTAGAATTATTAACCTGTAATGATACAGTTAGGAAATACCAAAGGAATACATAATATTATGAATTGGATCTCCAAGATTGGAGTAGTGATAGTGGTTCAGTGGCTATCGTAGAGGGGAAACCTGAGTTTTCAGAGGCAGAAATGCAATCAAGGAAACGAATATTTAGAGAACATTTAGCTAATGTGGATCATAGTGAGCATGTTGAAGCGATAAGCGAGCTCTTGGCAGAATTTGGGGATACAGTAGCCTTACAAAGTGATAAATTGGGATTGACTAATGTGTTAGACCATAAGGTAAATGTGGAGAGTGGCACAAAACCTGTTTATATTCCTGCATGCCGCATACCTTTCAAATTCAGAGAACAGATAGAGAAAGAGGTCAAAAAATGGGAGGAAGAAGGAATCATTAGGCCTAGTGTGTCTCCATACAACTTTCCCTTGCTAGCAGTGCCTAAGAAGGACGCATACCAGGTCTTTTTGTTGAAATCGGGGGACATAATATTTATAGCTCAATTGATTTGGCTCAGGGTTTTCTACAGGTCCCTCTTAGTGAAAGTAGCAAGGAATATACGGCTTTTTCAGTGCCCAAGGGACACTGAATATACGCGAATACCGTTTGGTTTATCGAGCAGTCTGATGACTTTTACCAGGTTGGTAAATACAGTTTTGTACTTGTTACTGGGTAAAAATGTTTTTGTATATATGGAAGATATTTTAGTAGCAACAGACACGATCGTGCAACACCTGGAAGTGCTTACAGAAGTACTGAAGAGGCATAGATTAGCGGGGTTGAAAATTAAGCTAGCTAAGTGTTCATTCTTGAAAAAGCAAATCCCATATCTAGGCAATGTCATATCCAAGGAGGAGGTTAGAGTAAATGACGATAAAGTCAAAGCAATAGTGAATTTTCGCACCCCGAGATCAAAGAAAGAGATTAAGTCATTCCTGGGTATCGCCGCTTTCTTTAGGAGGTTTGTGAAAGGGTTTTCTAATATAGCAGCTCCCCTATCAGATATATTGCGGGAAGACGTTCAATTTCAATGGGGGGAACCCAAGTCGGAGAGTTTTCAAAAGCTTAAGGACGCGAAATGAATCCCCCCATTCTGAAGTTTCCAGATTTTAGCAAACCATTCACAATAGTGACTGATGCCAGCCAGGAGGGTATAGGTGCTTGCCTTATGCAAAAGTTTGATGGGAAATTCCATCCCATAGCCTTTTACAGCAGGAAGTTCAGGACAGAGGGCAGAAATGAGAGATCAATGGCTACCATAGATAAAGAAGCCTTTGCAATAGTATCAGGTTTGGTTCATTTTAAAATGCTACTGATGGGGAATAAAGTAGAAGTCCTTACAGACCACAAGCCATTATTAGATCTTTTTAATAAGCCCGATTTGTCGCCTAAAAGAGCTCGATGATTTCTAACTATCAGAGACTTTGATGCAAAGCTCAAATATATAGAAGGCAAATTAAATGTAGTTGCGGATGCCCCTAGTAGAAGTTTTTATGACACGGAAGGATTTCAAGTTGCACAAGTCACTAGCGAGTCCATGCAACGGGTATGGGTCTCATAAAGCAAAGGCAAGATGAAGACGAGATTCTGGCAGACGCAAAAGCGTTTCTTAGAGGGGAATTAGTCAGGAAACGTTATAAGTTGCCTTTTTCGGGTTTGGAGTTAGTAGGTAATCTATTGGTCAGGAAAATTAAATATAAATTGAGAACCAGTGGAAGTAAAGGAGATACGACACAGATTGTAATTCCGAAAGTCCTAATTCCAGTGGTTTTGGATCTAGTACATTGCAGGTTCAGTAGTCCACACTTGGGGATAGAAAAAACGTATAATGAGGTGCGCGCTAAATACATTTGGAAAAACATGGGGAAAGATGTGGAAAATTTTTGTGAAAAAGTGTACAGTATGCAATGCATGCAAACCTGCAAGGATAACTTCATGCAAATTAGGGTCATATCCAATACCAAGTAGACCTTTTCAGAGAATACATATGGATATCCTGGGAAATTTTTGTGAGTCTAGATATGCGAATAAGTATTTGTTAGTAATAATAGATGAACTTACAAGGATAGTAGAAATTTGTCCACTTGAGCATAAAACGGCTGAAGAAGTAGCTATAGCATTTTTCAATGGTATCATTTACAGATATGGCTCACCCGAGTTTCTATTGACCGACAATGGCAGAGAATTAGTAAACAAAACCTTGGAATGTTTAGCGGAAGTCATGGGGATACAGAAAGTAACAATTATTCCATACAGACCTGAAGCTAATGTGTTGTGTGAACGAGCGAACAGGAAAGTGCTCGAAGCTTCAGGAAGACTGTAGGTGGTAATGATAAGAATTGGGACAGATATATTGATATTGTTAGACATAGTATTAACACTATGGTTAGTGAGTGATTCCATTAAAATGTCTCCATTTGAAGCTTTGTTTGGTTGCCCAGCACGAGGCACATTTGATCTGTTAACTATACCTCATCATGGGGAGGATACGATCGAATCATTGATGTCTACAGCAAGAGAGAGACATGCTTGTCTCAGCCGTAATCTCGAAGCCGCGACTCGAGAGATGGTAGAGAGAAGTAATAGTAAAACATCTGGTCCCAAGATCAATGTTGGAGATAAGGTATTTTTAAAAAATCAACGTGAGAAACGAGCTGAACTACAAATTAGGTCCGAAATTTGAGGGTCCTTTTAGAGTCATTGAGGGAAAGATTGGAAACAGATTTGTAGTCTTAGAGGAAAAAACAGGTCGGTCGAAATTAACACATATCAAAACTGAAAAGAGTTGGTTGTGGTAATTGATATATATATATATATATATATATAATATATATGTTTATTCTTTAGAAAGGATGCTCAATTTAATCTCACTCTCTCTCTCTCTCTCCCTAAGTATATTCATTCTTTAGAAAGACAATTCAGTTTAATATCTCCCTCACTCTCTCTCTCTCTCTCTCTCTCTCTCTCTCTCTCTCTCTCTCTCTCTCTCTCTCTAGGCATATCTATAATGGATATATATATATATATATAGGATATATATATATATATATATATATATATATATATATATATATATATATATTTATTTATTCTTTAGAAAGACAGTTTAATCTCTCTCTCTCTCTCTCTCTCTCTCTCTCTCTCTCTCTCTCTCTCTCTCTCTCTCTTAATGCAATTTAACATCTCAGCCAAATGGAAATCAAACCTATCCCGCATCAACACGACCTTTCCAATTGAATTTTCACGGGCAAGTTGTCTCCTTTAATGCACAACTTGCCCTTTTCATAATATACGCTCACAACCACGCACATACACACTTACACATACACCAAAACCTACTACTATTTCCATCCTCTGCGTTCACAAGTACTCGACAGCACTCCTAGAAAGAGTCGAGTTGTCCGGGTTTTGTATAAACGCAAACTTCTCCTGGGACAAGTGTTAAAGAGTACTACATACACTCAATTTGGAGTCGCCGCTTCTCTCTTATGAGAAACGGTACTGTTGCTCTTAAGTATCTGTTCTGACGGTTCTTTCTGAACTGTAAATCTGTCCCTTTCAGGAGGAACGTCCAGTGAATTACATGTACAAAGGAAGGTGAGGAAATAGTTAAGCAGGAGTTAGAGTTTTTATAATAATGACATATATCTATTTTTTGACGATTTTTTCAAAGCTATAAATTCGAGTCTTTCGGGAGGAATGTCCAGCAAATTGCAGGTACAAAGGAAGGCGAGGGAATAGTTACGGAAGGTTTGGAATGAGAGCAAGGTGTGATCTAACCTCCAGCTTACTCGAGGCACTGGCTAATGTTTACGGTCGAATAGCGCGTTGTTTCACCAACGAAAATTAAAATAAATGTTATATTTAATTAGAAATAGTTGTTCTGTAGTGTTTAACATGCGCATAATTTATTTCTTAGTTTTCCATTCTCATAAATAAATCATGAACATCCTATCCTAATATTCCTGTACCTTTTTCAGAACTTTTCAGGCTCTTCCATAGATCTTTCCTACCTCCAACAAGAAGGAGAAGAAGAGCAACAACAAAGTAGTTTGTAAGCTTACTCCCTGAGCAAGCAAAAAGAATAAAGGACTTGATGCATGTCTCAAATTGTCACGTTTGTTTGGACAAGGCTACAGCAGTAGCCTGGAATTTCCATAGATTTTCCTTGAGTCTTTGAGACAAAAGAATAGACGATTAAAGGTGAGACTTCTCGGGTGAATGGAGAGAGAGAGAGAGAGAGAGAGAGAGAGAGAGTACGGACGAGGAGGAAGATGAAGATCAAGGGGAATAAGGTTGATGGGAGGGGAGAGGGTAGTTGAGGAAGGGAAAGAGAAGGTAGAATCAAGGGAGGCAGAGGAACTAAGAAGAGAGGAGGATCAGGGAAGAGGAAAGGGGTTCAGAAGGAGAGAGAGAGAGAGATAGAGAGAGAGAGATAAAAGAAATAAGATTGACATGAGGTACAATTGAATGAGGGAGGGAATGAGACAATTGAGCCATAGTAGGACATGAAACACAGAAGATAAGAGAAGAGAGAGAGAGAGAGAGAGAGAGAGAGAGAGAGAGTAGAAGTAGGAGCAGAAGAGGCTGACTGCGGTTCTCTCAAGAGTTTAATTAGGAAGCACCAAGTACCTGAGTCAGACCTGGGAGTAGGTCAATGCCAGGTATCGCAGTAGGGGAGCAAACACTACTATTTTTTTTTTATCTTCTTATCCATCCTCTCCAAGTTATGTAAATGACGCTGCATCTCTCTCTCTCTCTCTCTCTCTCTCTCTCTCTCTCTCTCTCTCTCTCTCTCTCTCCAGTCTCCTATTTGTATCATAACCCAGTTAACTGTAGAAATCTCTTTCGTTCTAAGCGCCACTTCACTCACTCAAGCCTCAACAAAAGGACAACAATAATCTTCGTCAGGAAGGGAAACAAAATCGAATGACCAGGCGTTTTCCCCTCATAACACCAGAAGGAAGCTCCCCGGGACAAGCTTTTCCCATCAGAATTTAGCCTTTCCAATAGGAATTGAGCCTTTCCCACCAGAATTTTGACTTTGCCATCACAATTTAGCATTTGCCATCAGCATTTAGACTTTACCATCAGCATTTAGACTTTACCATCAGCATTTAGACTTTACCATCAGCATTAAGACTTTTCCATCAGAATTTATTCTTTTCCATCAGCATTTAGCCTTTGTCATCAGAATTTTGCGTTTCCCATCAGCATTTACCCTTTACCATCAGCATTTAGCCTTTCCAATCAGAATGTAGCCTTTCCCATCTGCATTCAGCCTTTTCAATCGAAATTCAGCCTTTCCCATCAGCATTTAGCCTTTCCAATCGGAATTTAGCGTTTCCCATCAGCATTGAGCCTTTCCAATCGGAATTCAGCCTTTCCCATCAGCATTTAGCCTTTTCAATTGGAATTCAGCCTATCCCATCTGCATTCAGCCTTTCCAATCGAAATTCAGCCTTTCCCATCAGCATTTAGCCTTTTCAATTGGAATTCAGCCTATCCCGTCAGCATTTAGCCTTTCCAATCGGAATTCACCCTTTCCCATCAGCATTTAGCCTTTTCAATTGGAATTCAGCCTATCCCGTCAGCATTTAGCCTTTCCAATCGGAATTCAGCCTTTCCCATCAGCATTTAGCCTTTTCAATTGGAATTCAGCCTATCCCGTCAGCATTTAGCCTTTCCAATCGGAATTTAGCGTTTCCCATCAGCATTTAGCCTTTCCAATCGGAATTCAGCCTTTCCCATCAGCATTTAGCCTTTTCAATTGGAATTCAGCCTTTCCCATCTGCATTCAGCCTTTCCAATCGAAATTCAGCCTTTCCCATCAGCATTTAGCCTTTCCAATCGGAATTCAGCCTTTCCCATCAGCATTTAGCCTTTCCAATCGGAATTCAGCCTTTCCCATCAGCATTTAGCCTTTCCAATCTGAATTCAGCCTTTCCCATCAGCATTTAGCCTTTTCAATTGGAATTCAGCCTTTCCCATCTGCATTTAGCCTTTCCAATCGAAATTCAGCCTTTCCCATCAGCATTTAGCCTTTTCAATTGGAATTCAGCCTTTCCCATCAGCATTTAGCCTTTCCAATCGGAATTCAGCCTTTCCCATCAGCATTTAGCCTTTTCAATTGGAATTCAGCCTTTCCCGTCAGCATTTAGCCTTTCCAATCAGAATTCAGCCTTTCCCATCAGCATTTAGCCTTTTCAATTGGAATTCAGCCTATCCCGTCAGCATTTAGCCTTTCCAATCGGAATTTAGCGTTTCCCATCAGCATTTAGCCTTTCCAATCGGAATTCAGCCTTTCCCATCAGCATTTAGCCTTTTCAATTGGAATTCAGCCTTTCCCATCTGCATTCAGCCTTTTCAATCGAAATTCAGCCTTTCCCATCAGCATTTAGCCTTTCCAATCGGAATTCAGCCTTTCCCATCAGCATTTAATTCCCTTTTCCCATCTGCATTCAGCCTTTTCCAATCCGAAATTCAGCCTTTCCCCATCAGCATTTAGCCTTTCCAATCGGAATTCGCCTTTTCCCTACGCATTTGCCTTTCCAATCGGAATTCAGCCTTTCCCCATCAGCATTGAGCTTTTCACTCGAATTCAGCCTTTCCCATAGCATGTAGCCTTTTCCAATCGAAAATTCAGCATTTCCCATCGCATTTAGCCTTTCCAATCGGAATTCAGCCTTTCCCATCGCATTCAGTCCTTTCCCATTCAGCATTTAGCCTTTCCAATCGAATTCAGCCTTCTCCCATCAGCCATTTAGTCCCTTTCCAATCGGAATTCAGGCCTTTCCATCAGCCATTTCTAGCCTTTTCAATTGGAAATTCACCTATCCGTAGCTATTTAGCCCTTTTCCAATCAAATTCCAGCCTTTACCATCAGCATTTAGCCTTTCAATCGAAATTCAGCCTATCATTCAGCAATTTAGCCTTTCCAATCGAAATTCATGCTATCCCGTCAGCATTTAGCTTTCAATCGAAATTCTAGCCTATCCCATCAGCATTTAGCCTTTCAATCGAAATTCAGCCTACGTCCATTGTAGCCTTTCCAATCGAATTCAGCCTTTCCATCCAGCATTTAGCCCTTTCCAATCGAAATTCAGCCTTTCCGATCAGCATTTAGCCTTTCCAATCGAAATTAGCCTATCCCATCAAGCATTTAGCATTTCCAATCGAATTCAGCCTTTCCCATCAGCATTTATGGGGTCTACCGCGAGTTCCATCGTACTAAACCCTCCCCTTCATCAACGCTAAACGGATTAAAGAGTTCGGAGAGAAAACGTGGAATAGGAATTCTGGACGTGTTACGGAGGGGAGTTGGGGGGGGGGGTGGCGGGAGGGGGAACTCGACTGGTTGCTATCGACGTCGGTAACCCCTAGGAGTAGTAGAAGAGAGAAAGAAAAGAAGAGGAGGAACAGGAAAAGGAAGAATGAAGCTTAAGAAGAAACAAATCCTCAGTTGTTTATGGGTATGTGTAATTAAAAAATAGATATCTACAGAGATCTTTCGGGAATCGGTTCGATTCCCGTTGTCAATCGAACAGATTCCCGATTCCCTAGAGCTCTCTTGTGTAGAGATTTGTTTTATATACATGCCCTTAGATAACTGTGGATTTATTTCACCATTTCGAGGCTCATGGTGCTATGAGTAATCTTTAATAATAATAATAATAATAATAATAATAATAATAATAATAATAATAATAATAATAATAAAGTGCTCCTAGGAACAGCGTACATAGTAAGAAAAGTGATGGACTCCTAAGGAGGCAGGATGCAACCCGGAACCCCACACTATAATACTATACAGTCGAATAAGATGACTGTGGTAGACCAGGAGAATAATAATAATAATAATAATAATAATAATAATAATAATAATAATAATAATAATAATAATAATCATAAACAGATGTCATGTGGAAAACTAATTACAGACTCATTATGGTATCTGAATCCCTGAGTAGGTGGGATCTGAAATCTGAACTACTTTGTCTTATGAGAAATAAACGCCTACGTCTCAACACATAAAACTGACGTCATTTTTAATAATTAATTGTACTTTCGTTTTAATTTCGGTCTTTAACTTCTATATCGAGTTTTTGTGGAAAAGCTTCTTAATGAGAAATTCAGGGAAATAAATGATATTTTGGATTGCAAGAAAAGTATAACAGAGTGGGCTTTAGAGAAAATGTTTTACGGTCACGATTACGAGAGAGAGAGAGAGAGAGAGAGAGAGAGCAAATCAGTATCCATACTTTGTTAACTGAAGATTAATGTTCGTAAGTCACTGTAAGCACAAAGGAGGTAATGAGACACTATATGGATATCGTGTATGTATTGGGATTCCTTTGCTTTTTGCCTTTTCCTTTTAAAACAGAAAGGGAGGTTCAGCTCAAAATCTGACAATTCATGAGCACCTCAGTGGCATGATCGGTATGGTCTTGGCCTGCCACCTCGGTGGCAGCGAGTTCGATTCTCCGGCATTCCACTGAGGGGTTTAAGATGTGTATTTCTGGTGATAGAAGTTCACTCTCGACGTGGTTCGGAAGTCACGTAAAGCCGTTGGTCCCGTTGCTGAATAACCACTGGTTCCATGCTACGTGAAAACACCATACAAACAAACAAAAACAAACAGACAGACAGTTCATGGATATCTCCTCGACTTTGTCGAAGAGAACCACACCTTCCCATTTATATATATATATATATATATATATATATATATATATATATATATATATATATATATATATATATATATACACATATATGTGTGTGTGTGTATGTATGTATGTATGTTTGTATATTTATTATGTTTATTTAACTGTTTATTTATGTTTAATTTTTCTTAGAAAGGTATAGCATTCACGTTCCTAAAATTATATCGCCAGTACCCGTTCATAGCTGGGTCGACTGGTGGACGGGTAACCAGGAACAAATCCGAATTCAGTGCCCAGCCATTAAACTATACCAGCCATTTATAAATTTAATTGATTTAATTGACTCAATCTGGTCGTCCAAACATCTATATAAAGGTATATTATATATCATAACCAAACAAAATAAAAATGCAGACTCAAAAGGTCTATCGTCGAATTGACTGGGCAAAGGCAAACTCGGTAATCCAGGTTAATAAATCTGTATTATTAATCGCCTGTGCTTGATTGGCGGGATTTAACCTTAATTCTAGGTTGTGGCTTTCACTGACCCCGTTTCGTCTTCTCTGTCCCTGTATCGGTAGGACTTTCATAACGTCACTTTTTTTTGTATTTTTTTTTATTTTCGGTTTGATATATACGTTAAAGGTATAAATAAACTTGTACACACACACACAATATATATATATATATATATATATATATATATATATTTTATATATATATATATAAAATATATATATATATATATATATATATATATATATATATATATATATATATATTATATCTATATACATGCATACATTTTTCTAAAAATTCCAGGACAAAGTTGTACTACATGTTGACAATGGGGAAATATATATATATATATATATATATATATATATATATATATATATATATATATATATATATATATATATATATATATACATGCATACATTCCCTAAACAATTCCAGGGCAAATTTGTACTATATTTTGACGATGGGGAAATATTGAATACAGTTCGACAGGTTAGGAAATATAAATAATTTCGCTCGTTCGAGGGTAATCTATCCATGACATTTCATATATGGATTTCATCATATTTCATTTGCATACGACTCGTGCCCTAATTTGGCATCCGTGATGAGATCACTGAATTTGTGTCTGCTGACTCTGCTAAATAATTTGTCAATAACACAACTGTTTTAGCCATTGTCTTTTCCTCTCTTTTTCTTTTTTTTATTGTTTTGACATCAGTGATATTAACTGGATTTCGACATCAAACGTTCTGCCTAATGATAATTTTTTTTCTGTGTCAGTGTTTTTATGTGTTCGTGTAATTTTTTGTGTATATATTGTTTCATAATTTTTATTTTATGAAATTAAATTTTTCGTGTATTTACTGTTTCATAAATTTTAAAATGAAATTAAAGCACCTTTGTACTAATAGCTAGGAAGTTCTTTTATGAAAGTTCTATAATCCGTTGGGCATTGGTACATCATGATGCCATATTTCAAACGTCTACGTATGTGCGCTACGTTGTTTGTTGTTGTTTTGGTTTCGCCGCCATTTTGGTTGTGTTCTTCCGCCGATTTTTTGTCCGAACTTACCGCCATCTAGTGGTAGGTTTGGACAAGAAAATTGGTCGGAGATAAGGTTGGCCCGCGATACTGTAGCTGCTCCCAGATGTTCCTGACAGATTATGTCTCTGGAAATATTTACCTCAGATCTTAAAAACTACTGAGGCTAGAGGGCTGCAAATTGGTATGTGGATTATCTACCCTCCAATCATCAAACATACCAAATTGCAGGCCTCTAGCCTCGTTAATTTTTATTTTTATTAAGTTTTAAGTTGGTCATGATCGTGGCATCTGACAACAACACAGGCCACAACCAGACTGAAAGTTTCAGGGGCCACGGCTGAGATATTCATACAGCGTTTTATAAGTCGTGTATCATCTTTTTTATCTGAACAGTGCATGCAACGTAACTTGGTCGAAAAGGTTTGAAAGCACGATGACTCTCGTGGAAATTCATTTCACGTCACAGAACTTTGGTTTATAATCGTGTTACATAATAACAAAAGTACTTTGATAGTCAAATGGATTGTGATCTGATTGGTACGTACATGCAGTGCTGCTCCGAAGGTGCGGCAATTTGAATAACCGTGCGTTGATTCTTATGCCAATCCTTGACGCTTCCCAACAGTAATTAATATAACACCTTTAAAGGCGCTCGAACTTTTACCTTTCGTCCGACAAATTCTCGGTTGCTTCATAATCTTATTCGACCCTTGTGTAGCTCTTGCGTTATTATATATAATCTCTTCTTGAAAGAAAACCTGATTTTCGCGATTGGCAAATGATATAAAATCCTGTCAGGAGTTACGAAGAAGCTTCATTCCTAACTTTTAATCTTTGGAAAGTTACTTGGAAATTTTATTTATGATCTTTGGCCTTTCAAGGATCGAGGCAGAATTTCCTGCATTTGGTCGGTAGTGATAATTGTTCATATTTTTTCCATATTTCTTTCCTTTACATTTATCAATATTATTTCATGCAAATCACGTGATTTTATCAACGGACTATTCCGTTGTTCGTCTTCGGAAATTTTTGTCAATTTTTTTTTTTTTTTTCATGATCTTTGGCCGTCATTTATATCTATTATATTTCATCCAAATGACTTGTTTTTATTATTTTTATTTATTTTATTTTATTTTATTCTTGTTTTTATTATACACTGTTCCCGTGTCTTTCCGGTAATGAAACTTTCTTCTGGTATAAAGACTTTGAGATCCATAAAGACTTTGAGATCCATAAAGTCTTTGAGATCCATAAAGGCTTTGAATATTATAAAGACTTTGAGATCGATAAAGACTTTGAATTCCATAAAGACTTTGAGATCCATAAAGACTTTGAGATCCATAAAGACTTTGAGATCCATAAAGACTTTGAGATCCATAAAGACTTTGAATTCCATAAAGACTTTGAGATCGATAAAGACTTTGAGATCCATAAAGACTTTGAGATCCATAAAGACTTTGAGATCCATAAATATTTCATTCACGTAATTTGTGGGCGGATGCCGTGGGCGGGCTGGGTAGTGGGGCGTAACTCGGGCACTTGAGGGAATGTTGTTTTGTGACATAACAGAGATTGTAACTGAAAAGGCATATATGTATATATATATATTATATATATATATATATATATATATATATATATATATATATATATATATATACATATATATCATATATATATATATATATATACATGCATACATACATACGTACATACATACATATTATATATATATATAATATATATATAATTGCATATAATGTATATCTATAATGCAGGAATAAATATATATTATATGTATATGTATCTATGCGTATACTATATCTGTGTTAACTGTACTTGCAAAGTGCAATATATGAAATACTGGCTGACCAACCCAGCACTGCCCGGGAAAACTATGAAGGACTCAGAAACAATTTTCTATGTCTTTTGAATTCCTTTTTTTTTTTTTTTTTGCCCTGTAAAGTTACTGTGCTTTTATTAGAAATGCTTCTCTTTCCTGTTATTAATAGTTCTGCCTTGACTTCATTGCTTTAAACAAACACTATATATATATATATATATATATAATATATATATATATATATATATATATATATATATATATATATATTTATATATATTATTTTATTTTATTTATTTTATGTTTATTTGTTTATGTTTTGTTTATGTTTATGTTTATGTTTATGTTTGTATGTTTATGTTTATGTTTATGTTTATGTTTATATTTATTTATATTTATATTTTATATTTATATTTATTTATATTTATATTTATATATATTATTTATTTATTTTATATATATATAATTCTGGCACTTATCTGATTAAAAAGTTGCGTTGTAGGGGATTTGGATTTCGTGTGTAGGTTTATCATACGTCTGGCAACACCGGTGAAAAAAGGTGGGGGGGAAAGGTGGAGTGTCGGGTGAAAAATGAGAACAAACACAGAAAAATGAAGGAAAAGGTGACGTAAAACCGAACATTTCATTTGTTTTGACAGTGTTTGCATGTCTGTCACGGGGTAGGGGTTTGATTTTGAGTTAAAAACCTTTCCGGAGTGACATAGAGGGCGCGTTAAAAAAAATTTCTGGGTCTCTGGAGCGGTTTGGGATTTGTATAGTGGACAAACAAATATACAACATCCACTTTTATATAAATAAATATAGATGATATATTTATAGCATCGAACAGACTTTCCAATTTCCTCTCCTGAGCTGGGAAGCAAATAAAAGTTACTTAGTACATAATCCCTTGTGAGTTGATTGAGAAATTAAATAAAAATTTACATTTTAAAGAGAAATTAATATTTCTTACAAAGAGCAACCGGGGATGATTACGAAAACAGACAAATAATCTGCTGCATTTTTAGGACATTTTGTATTATATTTCAACAGTTTGATTAACGTGGGTGAAGTATTTATTTACGTTGATTAGGTTGGCTTTTACAGAAAAACCAGGAACTCTTTTATTTGTAAGTACAAATCGTAACGCCCGATGGAAATGAACACTGCCATAAAAAAAATGTGTGTAGGCTTTACGTGAAACTTAGATAAATCCAGATGTTTCCTGGAACGTGAAACTGGAAAAACTGTAGCTCTTTTCATATTCTCTTTCCTCCATCTTGATTCCCACCCTCCTAACAGCTGTTTCATAGTGCTGTTGCTTTGAGGTCTTCCTCCTGTTACACCTTCCAAACCTATTCTTTCAATTTCCCTGTAGGCGCTGAATGACCTCATAGGTCCGTCCCATCGCTCGGCCCTTGTTATAAATCTATATTCCAGTTTCAATTACAATTTCATCTTGAATGAATAAAATTCATCAAAGAGAGAAAAAAAACATTTGCAATTGTTAGGGTCTTCTACAGTCATCTTCTGTTTTGTATCACAAAATATTATTATCATTGTTATTATAAAAAATTACTCGTAGCATCATGACTCATAATGAGAAGCAAATCCAGAGTTAATGTATATGTATGCATACGAGTATATTTAAGATCACTGTCTTGCAAGCTTAAACTTTATTACAACTTTATTTCTGGCCAACCCAAAATTATTGGGGGTATTCCCCCAAATCGCTAAACATAACAAGAATTTAGGGCGTATAGTCTTACATACACATAAACGTAATCCCCCTGAATTGCATCAGAACGAGGTCACAGTGCGTCGATTACATAATTACGTTCTGTTGAGGAAATGAAGTATCGAGACAAATTAATTTGGGGGGCGATGTTTAGCCATCGCTGGAATACAACTCCTGTTTATGCGACGCTGTTGGTAGATGGCGCTTGTGTGGATTGTTGTGACGTCATCTGTCTGTCTGACTATCTATCTATATCTTTCAGTTTTGCCGTCAATTTTCTGTCACTTTCACTTTGTAATTGTAAGTAACTTATAAAGTAATTTCGTTGACTGATTTAGGAAATTTGACAAATATTTTTCTAGTACTTTGTCAGTTTGTGGTGTACTTACTTAACAAGAATAATAAAATGTAGATTTAAAATAGAAATGATTCTGCGAATGAGTGAGACTAGATTTTACTTTACATATCATTTAAATTAAGGGGACCGCCTCAGTTGGGAGGCCTGAAATACGACAATTTTGAGGTCGGTGGGCGAAATCGAGTTTTACTCATCTCTGGTAACATTGATGTGTGCCACAGCCAGACGTCAAATTCACCAAGCAATAAGGAAGTACACAGATGGCGACAGACAAGACACTCCCCCCCCACTGCTAGAAGGAGGAGACATTTCTTTGGAGAAATGACGAGAGAAGGAGCCGAAAAAGAGATGGCAAAGAGCATCAAGAGGGTGCGGTTGTGTGACTTGCCAGCCATTGGTGACAAAGACTTCATACACTGACACGTTGTAATATATATATATATATATATATATATATATATATATATATATATATATATATATATAATATATATATATATTTACGTATGGGCAGCCTTGTAGTCCCAAATGTAAACGAAAAATATTAAGTGGGAGAATATTGAAAATGGAGCGCTTCTGACTTAGCATAGATAACTATAAAAGGGATTGATTTGGTTCTGGAAGGTCGCCAGTAATACTCAGCTGATTAATTTACATTACATTTATTTACAAGACAGCATTGAATGGCCTGAGGTAAAGGCAAGGCATATAGCCACGTGGGCAGAGCGCTGTATAATGTCTGGATCACTCCTATCTTTCACAATATAGAAAAACTGGCCAAAATCAACATCTAATTCAATGCTGGTTTCCAAAATTGATATTATCTAACGGTAAGGAAGCTCTTGCGTGCGAAGAGACAGAGCACGGACTCAGCGAATCTGGAAAATGAATTCCCAAATTAACCACAGCATAAAATAAAGACTTCTTGCACAATTTTACAGTTAATCACTTTCATCTAAAACACACTGGGGGAGGAACTCTGGTGTTTAAATGAAATATTCAATGAAGACTTAATCTTGGACAGGTCACAGGGGTAACACGTGCCCCGATGATGGACAAAGGGATTTAAGTAGAGAAGTGATAAAAGGAGATTTGAAATGGAAATAGCAAGATTCGTCTTGGAGGAATAGGGCTGGTTGGATTTTGCACTTTCGAGACGTATCTTTAATCCTTAGAGGCTTAAACGTGTCGTGGTGTCGGAGGAGGACTCCAACCAGCGTCGATGAAACAAAGGGCTGACTTCACATCAGAGAGAGGGCACGTCTGCCCAAATGAAGTAGCTAGCGTGGACTGAGAATGGACCAGGGCATGTCCAAGCGGTCTGGGATCACACACAGCCTACGGCATTGTCTGGAAAGATGTAAAAAAACAGCCAGCAGATTTGTGGGAAAAGAGGTCTTAAGCTAGGAATTCCTAAAGCCCACCCCAAAGCCTATACGTATAACCCCTATGACCTGCCTTTATTACTCTATACTCTAGGCCTATCGTTAATGGCTTATTTTCTCCCATACCGGACATGCCAATCACCCCCAAGTCATAAATGTGGGGGTAAAATGGCTGCCCTTCTAGCAAATATTAAAAATTACTGATACTGGGAAGACATTGCGATCAAAATCTGTAAGAATATATATATATATATATCTATATATATATATATAATAATATTATATATATATATATTGTGTTGTGTTAATGAAGTTGGGAGAGTGCTCTGTGTCTATCCAGCCTCCTGAGATATCTTTTAAGAGATTCACTACAAGAATCCAGAATATCTACAATTTATAAAAGACGAAGCAATAAAGATCTTACACTGCCTCAAAGATAAATCTATACAGACAGCCTTCGGGAATCTGTGTAGATCATCTTTAGATATATGCCATACACATAACTGTGAATTTGTTACTCCAGTATTATTATTATTAGATGAAACCTATGATTATGGAACAAGCCATCGACTTGAAATTCAAGCTCCCAAAGAATACGAAATACGGAAACACAGTCCTTCGCCAAAGGCGCTGCCCGACGAAAGCTTCCGAAATTCAGTTGGGCTTCGATTGTGTTGCAAGTTCTCTTCTCAATTTTATATTTGTCGAGTTCTTCTATTTTTTTTATTACGATTTTTTCTAGCCACTGGCTCCGCTTTTGCAGAATAACAAGAGAGGTCCCTTGATGTGGAATTCTAAACGGGAGAGCTACGCGGAGAAGGGTTTTCGAAACGTTTTCTCTTCCATTATTTTATTTGGAAAAGTCGTTCATGCGAGTTATTCTATCTTATATTCCTTCTGTGTGTTGCGTCCCGTCTGTTCACTTTCTTTTAAGTAGTTCTGATTGGATTGTCGAGAGTGTGTGTAAGGTTTCAGGTTATAGTATATATATATATATATATATATATATATATATATATATATATATATATATATATATATATATATATATATGTATATATTAATTTCTGACTCACTTCGTGGTCGCTTGAACCCCGGTGTCACCCATGGGAGGCCAGGGCGCTACCAGTTGACCCACGCAAAAGTGGTAGCAGCTGGGCCATTCATCTGAGAGACCGGAGTTCGTTGCCGATGTGAGTCATAATAATTAGATATATAATATAATAATATTATATTATATATATATATATGTATATAAAATATATATATATATACTAAACCATCGTGATCGACGCCAACTCCACGTGAAGCAAAGGACCTCTATAAAATTCCACCACTCAAGCATGTCTATCCTGTGCTTTATCTTCCACAAGTTTCCACTCATCTCCAGCTTCCCTCCTCTATTCATAGTTCTCTGAATCTTCCGACACTTCTGTTGCCACGCAGAGTGGGGTGTACTAAAGAGGATCAACTGGATAACTAGAGAAGAAGAAAGAGAGAGAGAGTGGGTGTGTGTGTATGTTTATATATTTGTAACCATTACACGTCCTAATATGACAAATCCGAAGATTTAACGTGACGTCATCAAGAACGATCAGAATGGAGGTGACAGATAACGAGGACGACGGAGATATAATCGGAATAATGTCGGTTATTGAGGTTAATTAATAAGTGAGGTGGGAGCGTGAGCTGAAAGTTCGGTGATGGTGACTTGGCGTAAGATGATCCTTGGGAATATCCAAAGAATTAGTTTCAGTAGATTGCTCTCTTATAGAAAAATGAATTGACCTCAAAAGATAAGAGTGAATAATGCCCGTAGAGAGAATATTTTACGATATTAAGGCAGACAGTTTAACGAGGTTGAATTAAGAAAAAATGATGATGTTATCTCCAGGATTAACTATACGGTAAAGGAGGTGAGAGTTTGTATATAATGCTAGGAATGCTGGAAGAGTAAACTGTTAAGTCGATATTAAAACTGGAGTCATTCAAGGTCATGCAACGCTACCCCAAAGCAATTCACCTCTTACT
The DNA here is from genome assembly GCF_015104395.2 of Macrobrachium nipponense. Lineage (NCBI taxonomy): Eukaryota > Metazoa > Arthropoda > Malacostraca > Decapoda > Palaemonidae > Macrobrachium > Macrobrachium nipponense. The sequence goes on along the minus strand of NC_061088.1, from coordinate 3,385,436 downwards.
GCTCTTCTTCCTGTGTCTTATTTTCTTGTCATTTATTTCAAATAAACACCACATTCCTTGGACACTTGCATTGCAAGTCAGTGGCCTCTGTAGGCTTGTTCCAAATGATTAGGGTTTATCTCATGAATAATAATAATAATAATAATAATAATAATAATAATAATAATAATAATAATAAAAGTGATAACATCCTGTCCCGACACACAGCCACTATAATGTCCAAGCCCCGCTTTCGTTTTAGTAAGTTTCCTACTAATAATTACATCGTCAGAGAACGCTTGGTTCACCAGCGCTGTGCTATCCCGTGTAAATAGTACAGCAGCGAGTTATTATTATTATTGTCTATCACAGTCATCCTATTCAACTGGGTGGTTTTTATAGTGTGGGGTTCCGGGTTGCATCCTACCTCCTTGAGAGTCCATCACTTCTCTCACTAAGTGTGCTGTTTCTAGGAGGACACTCTTCTGCGTGAGTCCTGGAGCTACTTCGGCATCTAGTTTTTCCAGGTTCCTTTTCAGGGATCTTGGGATATTATTATTATTATTATTTTTTTTTTTTATTTTTTTTATTTTTTTTGGCTCTATCACAGTCCTCCAATTCGACTGGGTGGTATTTATAGTGTGGGGTTCCGGGTTGCATCCTGCCTCCTTAGGAGTCCATCACTTTTCTTACTATGTGTGCCGTTTCTAGGATCACACTCTTCTGCATGAGTCCTGGAGCTACTTCAGCCTCTAGTTTTTCTAGATTCCTTTTCAGGGATCTTGGGATCGTGCCTAGTGCTCCTATGATTATGGGTACGATTTCTACTGGCATATCCCATATCCTTCTTATTTCTATTTTCAGATCTTGATACTTATCCATTTTTTCCCTCTCTTTCTCTTCAACTCTGGTGTCCCATGGTATTGCGACATCAATGAGTGATACTTTCTTCTTGACTTTGTCAATCAACGTCACGTCTGGTCTGTTTGCACGTATCACCCTATCCGTTCTGATACCATAGTCCCAGAGGATCTTTGCGTGATCATTTTCTATCACTCCCTCAGGTTGGTGCTCGTACCACTTATTACTGCAAGGTAGCTGATGTTTCTTTTGGTAGATGAAATCTATTCACATGGCACCTTAAGCACACCAAAGGGGCCATTGACTTGAAATTCAAGCTTCCAAAGAATGTTAGTCCCTACTCTCCCACTGCAGACTCCACACTGCCACAGTAACTGATCATGATGTAGAGCCAGTGGTTTTTCTTCGCGGTGAGACGTGAACCCGCGACATCTGAGTGGCATGCCACGACACTAACCAAAAATGACTTTACGTCTGATCATTCCAAAGACGATGGTTTTTTGAGTCAGCTGTAGCCCTGTAAGCAAAGAATGTGAATATTATGGATACCAAAGTAATAATTCAGGCACGTTTGTATTAGAATCTGTCGAGATTAGAGTAGGTAGTATGGCAGTTCCGAGTTGAGTGACGCTGCCTAGGTACTATAGTAGATTCCCATGAACCGTGCATCTGATGTCTGGGCCCGTCCCTTATGACGCTCCTAATTGGCTATTGATAAGCCAATCACAGGGCTGAAAAAAGCGCCTCAGTGGCGTGATCGGTATGGTCTTGGCCTGCCTCCTCGGTGGCCGCGAGTTCGATTCTCGGGCATTCCACTGAGGGGTTATAGATGTGTATTTCTGATGATAGAAGTTCACTCTTGATGTGGTACGGAAGTCACGTAAAGCTGTTGGTCCCGTTGCTGAATAACCACTGGTTCCATGCAACGTTAAAACACCATACAAACAAACAAACAGGGCTGGAAACTCTGTCTCTTTAGATTTCACATAAGTAGGATGTATGTTCCACCTCTCCTGAGGGATACTTTTGAAAGACGTATCCCTCAGGAGAGGTGGAATATACATCCTGCCTATGTGAACTCTCGAAAGAGACTGAGAGTTTCCAGCCCTGTGACTGGCTTATCAACAGTCAATCAGGAGCATCGTAAGGGACGGGCCTAGACAGCAGATGCACGGTTAATGTGAATCTACTAAAGTACACGCTGTGAACGATCAATGAATTTTGCATGACAGTAGTTTTAATAGCAGTAAATATTAGTTTTCAGAGAAACCATCAACAAGGTGTTTTTGAGATACCATAATAATTTCCACTTTAAACGGTCGGTTCAGACAGGACTGTGCTCTTCATTCAATTGATCTTGTCAAAGCTTACAAAGTTTCCTTGGATTAATTACAGGCAGAAATTATTTAAACCAACTGGGTTTCAGGACCCCCAATGGTTCCAGGACCACCAATGGTTCCAGGACCACCAATGGTTCCAGGACACCCAGTGTTCCAGGACCCCCAGTCGTTCCAGGACCCCCAATAGTTGCAGGACCCCCAATGGTTCCAGGAGCCCCAGTGGTTCCAGGACCACCAAACAATAAAGGGATCTTTCCTAGATAAGTAACCCACAAGGGTTTTCGGCGGTCGCTACCTAGGACAAATATTTCTTCGGAGGTTTATTATCTCCATGATATTTACAATCTTTTGTTTATGTTTCTACGGTCATCCCCACCGGGGTTGTATTAAACAATCCGCAAAGGAGGATAAACACAGGGTTAAAACCCTTGGGGGTCGCTATCCAGGTCCCAATAAGGCAATACGATTTCAGGACCCTGACAGCTGTCAAAATAGCACGCGATGGAGATGATAGCGCCGCCCCCCCCCCCCCCCCCCCCCAACCCCCCCCCCCCACCCCAAGAATGAAAACAACATGGAAAGTTAATTTCGAAATTCCTGAAAGATTTAGCGTCCGTCGCCAGAAGAAAATTGTAGTTAAAATGATTGAGAAAGGTTTACATAAAACAGAAGCCACTAAACCACAAGTCAAAAAATGCGACTTTTACAATGGCCTTTATTTATGAGTTTCGTTCTCTTCAGCTCCGATGTGTTCAAGAATGCATTGAAAATTCGAGCCAAAAGTTTTCCATGTGACAGAGAATGACATTCAATCTCTCTCTCTCTCTCTCTCTCTCTCTCTCTCTCTCTCTCTCTCTCTCTCTCTCTCTCTCTGTATCTACGTGTATGTTTTGGAAAGAAGTGACCAGTAAAAATGAAAATTTTACATGTTCATTGCGTACGTAGCTTTGATACGAGCAGTATAGATTCTAGTTACCACATACGTATGTGTATATATATATATATGATATATATATATATATCTATATATATATATATATATATATATATATATGATGTATATATATATATATATATATATATATA